>NC_061110.1:84933384-84945884 GCF_015104395.2 Macrobrachium nipponense | reverse complement strand
TGCAGCCTCTTTGGAATGTCTACAATTTTTCTGAAGATATTCTTTTATTTCATAAAAGAGGGCGATCGAGATAGAGAAAATCAATACCCTGTTTAGCGAAGGCCTGAAACGAGCAAACGAAACTTACGAAAGGTCCCAAGGAAAGGCTTCCTAACAGCAAGGAAAAAAAAAATTAAAAATGTCTCCTGAAGGGGTGTTGGTGGGAATATTACGATAAAAATTCCTGATTAGTTTTCTGGGGTCTTCCTTTGAAGCCTATACACTCTATTCAAGGCAGAAGCGGATCGGCGAATCAATAGTAAGGCCTTTTAATCCCCTAAGAGCGCCAGAGAAGTTATAACTGCCCTATAAGTTATCCCAAGTGATCGGTGGCAGAAGGCGTGGTAACGGATGTGCATTATCACATCGTCTCGATGTGAAAACACGACAACGTTACTCCGCCTGATAGCGAGACTATGCATCCAGTTTCGCCTTACGCCTAGACAATGCGGCATTGTGTTGTGTCCCGTCTTCAACGTGCGTCTGCTCTCACGTTTCGCTGGGGAGGGGGGAACTTTGGCATAAACACAGGGATTACGATCCGAACGGTCATGGCTGTTTTCGTGTTGTTGATCATGTATCTGGCAGATAGACCTATTTACGTCTCGCGGCCTCTTTTAAAGGGAAACGAGGATAGATGAGGGACGGTGGACTCTGGGGTTCTACGTCAAAGTAAGGTCGGCATTTTAAAGTTTGTCAGAATCCGTATGTACGTATCCCGGGCTTCATCTATTGTTTATAAGTATGTAGTACAACTGCTATCTTTTTTCACTTCAAAACCTGTGATTGCTTGAACGTGCTGGACAGAATAACATGTATCCAAATGGCAGAGAAATGGAGATTGATAAACAGCCTGCAGTATGAAACAGGTACTTGTATTTGAAGAGCTAATTAGGCTTTATCTCTATATTTTCGAGTTTGAAGCGATTATCTAATAACGAGGATTTTAAGCCATGGAAGTTTGATGTACAGGGAGTTCATAATTAAAGCATCACTCAGGGGATGAATAAGGAAATAACTGCCATTTGGTTTTTCCCAAAGGGTATCCTCTCGCAAGTTACAAAGCTTGGTGCAGGAAAATCCCTTTCATTTATTTTTTTTCCAGCTCGTGTTTTTTTTTTCATGGCGACTTCAAAGAGAAAAAAGTAAATATCTAGGAATGATATTCTTAAGATTGAGTGAAAGTTTAGAAGAGACTTCCGAATGGGAATCTATCTCTTTATCTATTTATCTTTCCACTTATTTACAGTTACTTTTTTGGCCACTCTTCAGATGAGTTCGAAAAAATTTCTCATGCTCTCAGGATACCTTTGATGCTTGCCTGACCACATTATTTCAGTTAATCCACAACCAGACTCTGGGATATGCCTATCTTTTCTGTTTTCACAACTTCTGAATTCTATAATCTTCCTCCTTGTACGGGAAAGGGGAATAGTAATTTTCAGGGATAGGCCTGACATTCTGTAGACTTGAAGGCCTAACCGTTTTGTCGTCTGTTCTTCGCTTGTGTGTTTACCTTTGTCGTAGTTTCATAAAGGCTCTGAGTTTATTATTATTATTATTATTATTATTATTATTATTATTATTATTATTATTATATTGGAGAAACAAATCCACAGTTATGTAAATGTACACATATTAAATTTAAAACTGTATGGATAGCTTTCGGGAATCTGATCGGTTCCCCTTTTGAAAAGGGGAACCGAATAGATTCCTGATAGCAATCCTTGCGGTTTTTAATTTAATATATGTACATTTACATGACTGCGGATTTGTTTCTCCATTGGAAGACTCATGCTATTATGAGTATCTTTTAATTATTATTATTTTTTTTTTGTTCTATCACAGTCCTCCAATTCGACGGGGTGGTATTTATAGTGTGGGGTTCCGGGTTGCATCCTGCCTCCTTAGGAGTCCATAACTTTTCTTACTATGTGCGCCGTTTCTAGGGATCACAAACCCTCTTCTGCATGAGTCCTGGAGCTACTTCAGCCTCTAGTTTTTCTAGATTCCTTTTCAGGGATCTTGGGATCGTGCCTAGTGCTACCATGATTATGGGTACAATTTCCACTGGCATATCCCATATCCTTCCTATTTCTATTTTCAGATCTTGATACTTATCCATTTTTTCGCTCTCTTTCTCTTCAACTCTGGTGTCCCATGGATTGCGACATCAATGAGTAATACTTTCTTCTTGACTTTGTCAATCAACGTCACGTCTGGTCTATTTGCACGTATCCCCCTATCTGTTCTGATACCATAGTCCCAGAGGATCTTTGCCTGATCGTTTTCTATCACTCCCTCAGGTTGGTGCTCGTACCACTTATTACTGCAAGGTAGCTGATGTTTCTTGCCCAGGCTCCAGTGGAGGGCTTTTGCCACTGAATCATGCCTCTTTTTGTACTGGTTCTGTGCAAGTGCCGGCCATTCGCTTGCTATGTGGTTTATGGTTTCATTTTTCGTATTGCACTTCCTACATATGGGAGAGATGTTATTTCCATCTATCGTTCTTTGAACATATCTGGTTCTTGGGGCCTGATCTTGTGCCGCTGTTATCATTCCTTCAGTTTCCTTCTTTAGCTCTCCCCTCTGTAGCCATTGCCATGTGTCATCGCTGGCTAGTTCTTTAGTCTGTCTCATGTATTGTCCGTGCATTGGTTTGTTGTGCCAGTCTTCTGTTCTGTTTGTCATTCTTCTGTCTCTGTATATTTGTGGGTCTTCGTTTACTTTTATTAGTCCTTCTTCCCATGCACTCTTTAGCCACTCGTCTTCACTGGTTTTCAGATATTGCCCCAGTCCTCTGTTCTCGATATTGACGCAGTCCTCTATACTTAGTAGTACTCTCCCTCCTTCCTTTCGTGTTATGTATAGTCTGTCCGTATTTGCTCTTGGGTGTAGTGCTTTGTGTATTGTCATATGTTTCCTGGTTTTCTGATCTATGCTGCGGAGTTCTGCCTTCGTCCATTCCACTATGCCTGCGCTGTATCTGATTACTGGCACTGCCCATGTGTTCATGGCTTTTATCATATTTCCGGCGTTGAGTTTTGACTTGAGTATCGCCTTGAGTCTCTGCATATATTCTTTCCTGATCGTGTCCTTCATCTCTTGGTGTTTTATATTCCCTCCTTCCATTATTCCCAGGTATTTGTATCCAGTCTCATCTATATGTTTGATGTTGCTCCCATCTGGTAGCTTTATCCCTTCAATTCTCGTTACTTTGCCTTTTTGTATGTTGACTAAGGCGCATTTTTCTATTCCAAACTCCATCCTGATGTCCCCAGATACAATTCTTACAGTCTGGATTAGGGTATCTATTTCCTTGATGCTCTTACCATACAGCTTGATGTCGTCCATGAACATCAGATGGTTGATTCTGTTGCCTATTTTCTTGAGTTGGTACCTGGCATCCATCTTCTGTAGTACTTTTGTCATGGGAATCATGGCTACTACGAAGAGTAGTGGGGACAGTGAGTCGCCCTGGAAGATCCCTCTCCTGATATTAACCTCTGCTAGTCTTCTTCCAGAGCTAGTGAGTATTGTATTCCAGTTGCACATTGTATTTTTGAGGAAGCTGATGGTGTTTTCCTCTGCCCATATATTTTCAGGCATTCTATTAGCCATGTGTGTGGTATCATGTCGAAGGCTTTCTTATAGTCTATCCATGCCATGCTTAGGTTAGTTTTCCTTCTCCTACTGTTCTTCATTACCATTTTGTCTATCAGGAGCTGGTCTTTTGTGCCCCTACACTTCCTTCTGCAGCCTTTCTGTTGGTGGGGGATGGTGTTTGTCTCTTCTAGGTAGTTGTATAGCCTTTCACTGATGATACCTGTTAGTAACTTCCACATTATTGGTAGGCAGGTGATAGGCCTGTAGTTACTGGATATATTTCCCTTACTCTTGTCTTTTTGTACTAAGGATGTTTTTCCTGTGGTCATCCATTTGGGTGCATGGGGATTTGAGATACAATGCTGGAGTTGTTCTGCTATTCGTGGGTGTAGGGCCTTGAAGTTTTTGAGCCAGTATCCATGGACTTCATCGGGACGTGGGGCTTTCCAGTTTGGCATTTTCTTTAGTTGGTGTCTGACTGTGTCTGTCGTGATCTCTGTGAATCTTTGTTTTATTCTCCCTGTTTCTTCTTCCTCGACTTCCTGGAGCCATGTTGCATGTTTGTTGTGTGATACTGGATTGCTCCATATGTTTTCCCAGAGTCACTTACTTGGTTCGGCTTCAGGAATTTCTTGGTGGTTGTCTTCCCTTCTTAGTTGGCTGTATAGTCTTTTCTGGTTCGTTCCGAATAGATTGTTCTGTTGGTATCCCTTATTCCTGTTCATGTACCGTTGGATCTTATGTGCTTTGGCCTTAAGCCTCTGTTTTACATCTTCTATTGTGTTGTTTAGTCCCCTCTCTTGTACTTTGTATTTCTCGTTCAGTTCATCTCTTGTTTTCTTGCTTCTTAGCCTTTTTTCTGCCATCTCTTTCAGTTTACTCAAGTCAGACCTCATCACCATGATTTGCTTTTCCAGACGCCTTTTCCAAGGAGGTTGCTGTTTTGGTTTCTGTTGGGTTGGTTGTGCTGGTGGTGGGTGTGTTCGATCCCCATCAGTTCTGCTACTAATCTTGCTCCTGCATATGCCAAGTTATTTGTTTCTGTGATACTGGTGGTGTGTATTATGCCCATTATTTCATTGACCTCACTTGTTTTCTCCCTTAATTTCTTGGTGTTGTAGGCTTTCATGGAGGGGATCTTTGTTCTCTCTGTATCTGGCTCCATCCATTGTCTAATCTTTTCTACCCATTGCGTCCTCTCTGTTATTTCGTCGGTGTTTCTTCGTGTGTCGTTATTTGATACCTCATCATCCCTGTCGTCTTCTGTGGCATCGTCTCTCAGTTCGTCTTCGTGTAATTCGTATTATTATTATTATTATTATTATTATTATTATTATTATTATTATTATTATTATTATTATTATTATTATTATTATTATTATTATTATTATTATTATTATTATTATTATTATTATTATTATTATTATTATTAATCGGAAGACAAACCCCATTCATTTTGGAGCAAGCCCACAAGACCACTGATTTGAAATTCAAGCTTCCAAAAATTATAGTGTCCATTTAAGATAAATTACAGAAGATAACAGGAAATACAGAAAGAGGTCCCTTACTGAAAAAAAGATATATTAATAAACTAACAAACAAATAGTTTAAAATATGAATAAATGACGAAATAAAAACAGAGGAAACGATAATCCGGGGCCTATTCCCAGGGATCCCTCCGATTCCCGAGACGACTGAAATGTCGAGCTCCTCCTCAGAAACAAATAAAACATGACATAGCCTTCGCCGGATATGAATAATAAAGGATTTCTAATTTCCTCGCTACACAACACATAATGAATACTTAATGGGAATTTAGTAACTGCGCTGACTTTTTTATTTTCTCGTCTTTAGTACCAGTCCCTTATCCCTTAGTCTGTCTGTCTGTCTGTCTGTCTTTCTAGGTAGCCAGTTGAATTAGCATTTCAGCAGAGCTCACCAAATCTGATTTGCCTCGAACATCAAAACATAAGAGGCGGATTTCCATGTTCCTTCCATATGGCACAACATAAATTAGGATGTTGTTGATGAAGATATTGTGAAGTGAAACAAATAGATAATGTACCAGAAAAACCAAATTATGAGTTCTCCATTTTGAAACAACGGATATAAGGAATTATTTGTTGTACAAATGTTAATGAATAAAGGATTTGTGATATTCCGCTGCAGCTGACCTCGCGAGATTAATAGATATTTTGGAGTTTGTTTAAACCTGTCTCCACTCAGTCTTTGGTTAGCTCACTTTCTCGTTACCAGAATTAGGCGAGATTCGTACAGATTCCGAAAAGGTAGATCTATCTATCCATCCATCGATCTATACAGTTTTTAAAGGTAGTTCTGTCCTATCTAAACATTTCTGAAAAGGTAGCTCTATCAATCTGAACATTTCTGAAAAGGTAGATCTATCCATCTATTAAACATTTCTAAAAAGGTAGAGCTGTCCATCTGAACATTTCTGGACTGGTAGATCTATCTATCTATCTAAACATTTCTGAAAAGATCTATCTATCTATCCAAACATTTCTGAAAAGGAAGATATATCTATCCAAACATTTCTGAAAAGGTAAAAAATCTATCAATGTAAACATTTCTGAAAAGGTAAATCTATCAATGTAAACATTTCTGAAAAGGAAGATCTATCTATCTAAACATTTCTGAAAAGGTAGATCTATCTATCTATCAGTCTTTCAGTTACAATGATATGCAGTTCTCAACTAAAAACTGCAGGAAAGATTCCCAATAATTCCAAATAATCACTATGTAGAGATCAATAAGCCTTTTTAGTCAAACTGTATAATTTCCCCCATCCTCGGAATTCTCAAATCTCTGCTACTTTAATAAGCCGACCTATTCCCTCATTCGTAAGAGGCCCTATTGTCTTTCTGTAGCCTCCGGTTCCTTTATATAATTCCATTTCCTTCAAGTGACTGTTCAGTGGCATCCTTTGGGCTTAAGCCTGGCCCATTTCTATCCATTTTGTTCTCCTTCGTTCGTTGTCTTCAGACCTGGGATTGGCAACGGCTCTGAGTTGGCATCGCGTCGGTATTTACTTAAAAGACGTAAAAAAAAAGAAAAGAGCTTTTAGTGCCCCACTTTTTTTTTTTTTTTTGTGGTGGTCGGTAATAAAGTCACAGGATATAGTCACAGAAAAAGGGTCGCAATTTTGGTTATAGAAAAAAGTCGCAGGAAAAACAGTCGCATTAATGTACTATCTTTTGTTCATGTTTTTTTACGGTAATTCCCAACGGGTTTGTACTAAACACATAGCAAAGGTGGATACATACCGGGTTAAAACCTTCTGGGGTCACTATCTAGGAATGATTGATGTGACTTTTTTCCCGTTACTTTTTTCCCGTTACTTTTTTCTGTGAATTTTTTTCTCTGTGACTTTTTTACCCTGTGACTTTTTTACCTGGATTCATTTATGTTCAGGGGTCTTACGATAATCTAAGCGTTTCTAAATGTCAAGCTGTTCCTCAAAGCTGTCAGCTTGAAAACGGGAATAAAAAACAGCCTAAAATTCTAAGGATATGAATAATAAAAGGAATCTCATCTTAATTAATATACAAATGGATATATCACAGGGTTCACATCCCACGTCATCTCTCATTTTTAGACCTAGATGATGAACTGTTTCTCTCTCTCTCTCTCTCTCTCTCTCTCTCTCTCTTCTCACCTCTCTGTCTGTCTGTCTGTCTGTCTGTCTGTCTGTCTCTCTTTCTCTCTCTCTTGGGAGCCTGGCGAATTGACGTTTGAAGGTGGTTTACCAAAAATATAATAAGTAAATTAGTGCTTTCCAGGGACAAGCCATGTCAAGGGAATAATTGATAAAGAAGAAGAAGAAGAATAAGAAGAAGAAGAAGAATAAAGGGGACAATGATATGATGATGGGATGTTATAAAGAAAACACAAGGGAACAAAAAAAAAAAAAAAAAGAACAGAGCGAATAAAAGAACACAACAAATACACATCCACTGGAAGCCGGGTAAACATTTCTGTTCCAGGAGGGATTTACGAGTTTAATTACCCGTCGCCTTCGATCACACGAGGCCCAAAAATATTGAGTTCCTTGAGCTCCCTGGTTAAGCCCGCTTTCTTCTTCATAAAATGCAGAAGGTAAATTGCTCACTCGTATCTGTTTGTTTCTATAAGTCAGCAATTACTTTGAGATATGTTTAATACGAGATGTACATATATTCTCAAAAGAAATATGCTTAGAAATACGCTTAGGCCTATGTAGAATGATTTTGTTTGACTTTTACTTATACCTAATTGGCAATTTTCCTTTCATTTCTGACGTGAAATAAGGATAATAATGTTAACGCCTAAACAGAATGATTTTGATCCACTTTCACTCATAACTAATTGGCAATTTCCCCTGCGTTTTTAGAAAAGGACATATACACATGACGAAGGGTAATGACATTAAAGCCTAAATGGAATAATTCTGTTTTACTTTTGATCATGAGTAATTGACCGTTTTCCTTTCATTCTTAACAGAGAATAAACGCATAACGGATGATAATAATATAGCGTATTGACGCGTTCCTTTTTCTGAATAGCAAGAAGCAATAGTACAGTGGAGGAAACAGGATAGAAGGCGAGGCAAAGAAAGGGTTATTGATCAGACGAATTGCCAGTGATCCAATCCTGTCGAGGAGAGATAAAATGCGATGCACCTCGAGAGGAGAACAATATTCCAAACACGGGCAAATAAGACGGGCGTAAAACTTCAATAACTGGCAGGAAGAAGACAACTCGAAGGCATCTCTGAACAATAAACCTACTTTTTTTTTTTTAAGGAAAAAAATTCAGTAATCTGGATGATGGGATCCCTGGAAGGTCTTCGGGAAGAAAGATGAACAAGAAACATTATTATTGTAGTGAGAGATCCAGTTACAAATTCTCCAAAAACGACTAAAGAAGAGGATGGCAGAAGAAACAGAGAAAGAGCACGAAGTCAGTTTTCGTGGCACCGAATTGGACAAAGTTACTGGGTCTTATTCTGGTGTGGTCACAAAATCATAGTTGCAGCCACAAGAACATTTCCTGGGATGTCCAGTTCTCCTCGTCCTGAGTTTGATGTCGTAATTTCCTTCTGTATCAGTATACGTTGGAGAAGTAACTATAGTAGATTCACATCAAGCGTGCATCTGATGTCTAGGCCAGTCCCTAACGACGCTCCTGATTAGCTAATGATAAGCCAATTACAGGGCTGGAAACCCTCAGTCTCTCTTAAGAGTTCACATAGGGAAGATGTATGTTCCATCTCTCCCGAGGGATACCTCTGAAAGCCGTATCCATCTGGAGAGATAGAACATACATCCTGCCTATGTGAACTCTCTCGAGAGACTGAGAGTTTCCAGCCCTGTGATTGGCTTATCAACAGCCAATCAGGAGCGTCGTATGGGACTGGCCTAGACATCAGATGCACGCTTGATGTGAATCTACTAAAGGAGTTACAAGGATTAGGTTGGCTAAAAGACTAATTATTCTATCCGAGGAGACATCGTGTGCTCACTTATCTCTAGGTCTAGGAGAAGGTTTTACAATTCATTCAGTGTTCTAATGATTTTGTCTAACTTTCTTTTTAACTCTTCCACACCGTTGCTGTTTACAATTTCTGGTGGCATTTTATTCTGTTCGTCACTTATCTTGTATGTGAAGAAGTTCCCAGAATGGGATGAGTTGTATCTCTTCAGTTCTAGTTTCCATCCATTATTTCTTGTAGCAACTTAAGGTTCAGGATGCGAATGAAGAAACTATGTAGAAGTTTGAATCATCAGAAACAAAGAAAACACGTGAATTAGAGACGAAGTGGGAGGGATATCATCAGTAGGGAGGAGGAAAGGCTTAGTTGAGAGAATGGGACGTTGATGAAAATGTTTGAGACAGGGAAAGCGAGTTGATGTGACTCCTTCAACTACTACGGGTATATAGGTTTCCAGTTATAGTTTGAAAGATCGTTGTGTTTATCTGTGTTATACGCAATTTTCCATCTATTACCTTTCATCATGCTTAGGTATTACTCTCTAGGTGTTGCCTAGCAAATGATGTCTTTGCGTGAATGCTCCATACGAATATGTGAACAAACTGGAGCTCCCAATTTCATAATATCTAATAGAACTATTATTCGAAAAGTGGTAAGGCTCTCTTTACCAAGAAGATAGAAGAAACTGGAATAAAATATGTGTGGGACTGTATTTACATTTTGTAAAGGAACAGAAACTGGAATGCTTCTTTTGATACTAATAAAAATACAGACTGGAAATCCCTGTGACCGCCTTCTTGCAGTGATATTGGCTGAAGAACTTCTTAGTCATTACATGGAGAAATTGTCCAGAAGTTAATTAAATGCGTAGGAAAAAAGTGTACTACTGGCCAAAGCAGGGTTAATTAGGTGAATGTTAGAATCCTTGCAATAGCAGGCTGCAGACAGTTCGAACCTGTGAAATACAAATCAAGCTCGGTTGTGGGAATATAACAATAATAAAGATAATCATAATAATGATAATAATTTGGTAGAAGACCCTACTTTTAGACAAATTCTGTTAAATGAAATGGTAGACTTAAGCGAATTGATATTTATATATTATTTTCTCTATTTTTCTTATTATCCTCTCCTCTGGCTCAGCGATGTATCTGAGTAATTGGCCAATATTAATACTGGAAAATTCTAAATAAATTGCTGTAGGGGAATGTTTTATTCAAAACAGGATTCTGGTGTCATTTAGGCATTTATCTGTTATACTGGTATGAGCAGTATGCTGGTGAACAGGGATCTCAGGTCCAGGTTAACCAGGGGTCGTCGTAATAACAAAAATAGAGAAAATAATGTATAAAATCAATCGCCTTAATTCTGCTGTTTCATTTGACAGAATAATAATAATAATAATAATAATAATAATAATAATAATAATAATAATAATAATAATAATAATAGGAACACTAGGCACGATCCCAAGATCCCTGAAAAGGAATCTGAAAAAATTAGAGGCTGAAGTAGCTCCAGGACTCATGCAGAAGAGTGTGATCCTAGAAACGGCGCACATGGTAAGAAAAGTGATGGACTCCTTAGGAGGCAGGATGCAACCCGGAACCCCACACTATAAATACCACCCAGTCGGATTAGAGGACTGTGATAGAGCAAAAAAAAAAAAAAAAAAAAAAAAAAAAAAAAAAAAAAAATAATAATAATAATAATAACTGGTAAACCAGTGATCCTGGGTTCAAGTCCTGCTGCACTAGTTCGGATGAATACAAAGTCTTCCACCTTGTCATGTGATGTGGGTTATCCAACGTTTACCGTTTAAGAAGAAATTCCAATAGGATGACAGATATATTTCACCCGTAAACAATTACAGTACTTGAGTCACATGACCACATTAGCCATAGTCTTGTTTGAATAAGAACTGATACCATATTACCAACTTTCACTTGAATATGTAAATGATACGAGCGAAATATCACGTATTTTCCATTAGCCGTTCTGGAAGACGTGATCTGAGGTTTTCAACAAAATGTGATAAGGCTGTCATGTCAGGAGATGCTGTTGTCATTCTAAATTCATGGCGTCAAGCAGTACCCTTGGCTATTTCAATGTAAAAATTCATTGGTGTGGATTTAACTATATATTTGTTTTCTATTTCATAATCACTATTAATCTCATTTCCCAGTCTCTCCCATTTAACCTTAGGATCACTAAACAAATTCAGGATTACTAATTACCTTAAGATAATCTCCAGCATCATTTCAGGGTCACTCTTCATTCTAAATTCACATTCTTTTTTGCTTAATCTCAGAATATTTTTCGATATTGCTTTTTAATCACACTTCATAATCTGTTCCTTTGAACATGAGGGTCACGTCTAGCATCATTCCCAGATCACTTGTTATTATCGCTTAGTGCAGCCAGGATCACCACCATTTTCATTTCAAAATCTTGTCTACTTAATTAACAAACATTCCCAACATCATGTCCGGATCCATTACCAATCTCGTTACAAAACCTCTTCCGCTTAGCCTTCGAATTACTACCATTCTCTCCTTAATCACTTTCAGAATCGCTGTGAAGTCACTTACCAATCTCACTTCACAAACCCTTCCATTTGACATCACCTGAAGATAGCCTTTTATCCTCACTTCACGTAAAGTAGGCTCACTGTCAGCCTCAATTCCCAGTTCCTTCTAATGAACCTAATACATTTGTATTAATCTCATTTTCAACATCACTTCAGGGATACCTACTAATTTCACTGCATACTGCCTTCCATTTATTTCAGGATCACTTCCAACATTACCTCAGAATCATTTATCATTCTCACGCCTTCACTCTTTTACTAAATATCAAGACCCTACTAATCTAACTTTTATAATCTCTTCCACTACTAATCAAGATCGTTAAACAGCCATTTCTCAATCTTTTCTACCTAATCAAGTGGTCATTTTCAACTTTACCTCAAGATCACTCAACAACTTTACTTCA
This sequence comes from Macrobrachium nipponense, assembly GCF_015104395.2. Classification (NCBI taxonomy): domain Eukaryota; kingdom Metazoa; phylum Arthropoda; class Malacostraca; order Decapoda; family Palaemonidae; genus Macrobrachium; species Macrobrachium nipponense. The sequence continues at coordinate 84,933,754 of NC_061110.1, read as the reverse complement.
CAAACACTTCAAATTATCCTCGGGATAAGTTATCAAGTTGTCTTCAAGATCAGTAATAAAATTCTCTTCATAATCCCTTTCACTTCACCTCACAGGAACTACCAAACTCACCTTACAGTCTCTTCTACTTGATATTAGGAGCAACTTCCCAACTCTGCGTCAGGATTACTTAGAATCTCAATTCAAAATCTCTTCCACTAGACCGCAGGAACGCATTGAACATCACTCTAGGATCACTTACCAAACTAATTCTATGATCTCTTCGACTTAATGCTAAGATTACTACCGAGATCATTCCACATTTCGTTCCAATTAATATTAGAAAAACCAGTATTACGTCTAGATCATTAACCAATCTCTTCCATTTAAA
>NC_061110.1:84913384-84928384 GCF_015104395.2 Macrobrachium nipponense | reverse complement strand
TATATATATATATATATATATTGTATATATAATATTACATATATATATATACATATATATATATATATATATATATATATATATATATATATATATATATATATATATATCTACCATCTTTTTACCATACATTCTCTAAAACTGGGCAGTGCAAGAAGAGTTCATCGGCCCGATCTCAGAACGACCTTTAATTAACTAAGGAATGAAGTCTCCATCTCCACCACGCACTTTTTCTCGAGTCTTGCAGACGCTGGTACCCAATTACTCCTAGGTGCACTTTTACGCAGTAAGTGAGGTTCATAAAAGGACCTGAACGCACTTTGACATTATTATTATTATTATTATTATTATTATTATTATTATTATTATTATTATTATTATTATTATTGAACTAAGGAACCTCCGTTACGAGGCTATAATATTGACAATTAAAAGCCACAGTAGTGTTGAAAACACAGTAGTGTTAAAAATGCAGTATCCGAAAGTATCTCCCAGTAATTTTTAACATTGGACAAAAATATATTTTTAACACTACTGTGGCTTTTCTTTGTCATTATTATTATTATTATTATTATCATTATTATTATTATTATTATTATTATATTATTATTATTATTATTATTATTATTATTATTACAGTAGATGAACAATACTCAAATGGAACAAGTACGCTGGGGTCATTGACTGGAAATTCAAGCTTCCAAGAATATGGTTTTTAATTAAAAGAAATTATGGAGGATAGTGGGACATACGGGAAGAAGGGATCAGTTACTAAAAAAACGATAGACTGATCAATAGATAAATAAATAGATAAACATACAAATAAATTAATAACATAAGAGTGGATTGTTGTGGGGGAGCAGTGTATTGAACCTTTGCTTGGACTTTCGAAGTTCAAAACAAAGGTTTGGGTTTCCAGTGGGCTTATTCGTGCTTCCAGAAGCTCTCCGATGATTATACGCCAGCTGATCTGAAAATACTGCGCGCCTAAAACCACCCCCCAAAAAATGAATAAAAGAAAAGGCCACTACGCGATAGATTGAATTACCGGTTGAGCTGGCTAATTAGGGAACGCAAGCTAATTCTGGGAGAAGGGAAGTTCCTCGGGGCTCAAAAAAAAGGGGGGGCGGGGAAGAAGAATTACTCCTCTGAATGAGGAAAAGAAATTGATAAGAATGTCAAAACTAAAGAGGCACAACCATGTTCAATGGTGGCGAGACGATGCGCGGCAAGAGGGAGGGAGGGAGGGCGATGGAAAGTGAAGAGGTTTTAGGAATGGTAAGCTATACAGAGTACCAGAATGATTTTCTTCTGAAACGGCTTTAAAATTATTTAAATCCAACAGAACACCTAATAATGTTGTGGCGGAGGGGGGGGGTGGGGGGGGGGGGGGGGGGGGGGGGGTGGTCAAGGAAACGCAGTGAGGTCAGTAAGAATGGTAGCTGTTTCGCATTGCTCAGTGTGAAATAACTTAAAAAGAAGTGTTGAAAAGTTATCTATACATGACATTTATTGCTTTTGAGAAGATGGATCACTACTTTTCGTAAGCCAACGAAGGATAAAATTCAATAAATCCTACAAACAGACTATCAGGAAGAAAGCAAAGATTTCAATATCACAGCGAATCCAATGCAAAACTACGCTTTCATTTGTGAGTAAAGTCTTGAGTGGAAGCACATTAATAATAAAGGTATAATATGGTCCCTTCTTGGTGGTTTGAAATAAGCAAGGAAAAGTAGGTATGGTACGATAAGTGTCAAAGGTTTAGTACTAATTTCCAGCGCTACAAAGCATAGAAGAGTTCCTAAATGAGGCAAATTACATTTAGGAAAATTTGGAAATACTGAACTGCTGACGATATGACAGGAAATAGGAACAATAAAGATGGAAGACGAGATGACAATACAATGGGTATAATGAATTAACGTTGTTTATATAGAAGTTGACTAATAATAAGCAGGCTTATCAGATGCTCTGGCATAAGGAAGATATAAATTCGTGCATCAGTACACTAGTTAATTCATTAACCATTAAAAGCAAAACAACAGCAGAAAGATCACACAAAATGTGTTTACATATTCGTGTGTATGGCACTATAAAAGTATAGTATAATATATATATAATCTATTTCTATATATATATAATATATATATATAAATATATATAATATATAATTGAATATAATATCTATACACACACTGTTGATTGATATTTCTGGAAAGACTTGCGTAAAAAGCTTTTCAAGTCTGATGACTTTATTTGTGTTGCCAACGTAATTATACGGTTATGTAAAAGATATATACAAAAATAAAATGAAAGACATTGATAGTCTATCTATCTATCAATCTATCTTGCTATTTACCAACGAGTTTGCGTTTATCTATGGGGATAGACCTGATGTGACAATGCTCGTATGATATGGAATAGTGTGTGGTAAGGTGTCACATGTTCATAACAAGTTTTAACTCTGTTGTTTTAACACTGTTGTATTATGAGATCAATCTTTTTGACAACCCGAATTACATTCATTACAATTCATTTTTTGTTAGTATTTCTAAACCATTCAAATTTCATCTAAGAAGTTTTTAGTAGGTTTTTCCATTAAATAATTTTTCAATTAAATTGAATATATATAAAATATATATAACACGCACAATCTTCAAAATGGTTCTGCTTAATGAATATATACTGCTTCATTAGTATTGCCAATGACAGGTGTTTTGAGTGAAACCAACAAAAATTACGTCCTAAAATACTAACCCCCTCCCCTTGCAAAATAAAAAATGCCGAAGCATTCAAGTAATTCTCGCGTGTTGCTGCACAGAAGTCCGATCGTCCTATGCTCGTGGGGAGGACATTCATAGCCACATCGTCCCTTGCAAACTGTTCTGCAACAGGCTCTAAAGTAGCCAAAACAGGGTTTAAAAATCCCTTCCTAAGTTCCTCCAAAACTGAAGAGGTTTAGAATAGTCGGTCTGGGCTAATCTGTTTCTACCTAAGTACTTGTTGGAATGACAGCTCTTTCTACATGCTGGATAAAGGAAACTCCAGCAAGCAGTAAATTGGGATGATACTTTTTGAAAAAAAATAAAAATCGTTCTTGGTTTAATGAAGCGGTTACTTTCACTTCGCTTCACCTCGCCACGGAATTGTGGCGGACAATTGCCTGGTTTAGGTCAAACCGGCTGTTTGGATGCTGTTAACCCGGCTATATGCCATCATGGGAACTTACCTTAAGGGTGCCCGTAAGTTTCGTAACGTGCTAAGTGTTTTTTAAGAGGTCTGATGTCCACCTGTGGACTCTGCTTAACCAACACAGACAAGGAATTGAGATAATGAAGACCCTTTCATCGTTATAAATTGGGGGGTCTCTCACGTGAACAGTGCGAATGTTAACCTTGTGATATTGATTTTCTGGCTACGCACACAGACACACACATATATACACACACACACACACACACACACACATATATATATATATATATATATATATATATATATATATATAGTATATATATATATATATATATATATATATATATATATATATAAATATATACTTATATATATATATATATATATATATATATATATATATAGTGAGAGAGAGAGAGAGAGAGAGAGAGAGAGAGAGAGAGAGAGAGAGAGAGAGATGGATTCTATCATTAATGTTCACAGTATTACATATTGTTTATATATATATATATATATATATATATAATATATATATTTATATGCATACTATATATGTATATAAATAAATAATATATATGTATGTATATATATATATGTATATATATATATGATATATATATCGATATGTATATATATATATATATATATATATTATATATATATATATATATATATATATATATATAATTGAGAGAGAGAGAGAGAGAGAAGAGAGAGAAGAGAGAGAGAGAGAGAGAGAGAGTGAGGATTCTATCTTTAATGTACACAGTACACATATTGTTTATATAAAACTGTTCTTCACCATCCAACAATAACAGACTAAATTTGTAAACATGAAAATTGAATTACATAAAATTCACGTGACTGACAGCGATTTATTTATATTGGTGCGCTGGTCGGAATAACAAACTATCGCGAGTCACCCAGAATGAACACGGAATTGGTGTAAAGAATTCATGGACAATCGCTAATAAAAAAATAAAAATGCCATAATATTAACGCACTACAGTAAAGTACCGAGTCCATTCCCGATCGATTTATCGAATAAATCACTCACGTTTAGACAAATATACTAATAGTTGGTTGCCATTAACAGTGCGCAATACAAGGCGCAGAATAAAACAAGTAAAATATGCGCCGAAGTTTCTTCTGCGCAATCGGGTTTTCTGTACAACGAATAATGCTGTTTAAATAAAACCATCTGCTATGACCGTCGACCGGTAGCCTTCAGTTGCTCATCAGATGCGGTAGAGTGAGGGTGAGTACCATGGCTTGGATTTTATTTTGATGGGTAATTGAAAATTACGTTATATGTTAAGGTATGTAGCACTAAATTGACAATACGCACGTACGGGCACGAGCACACACACACACACACACACGATATATATATATATATATATATATATATATATATATATATATATATATATATATATATATATAGTATATAATCAGGATTGTGAAAAATAAGTACTTCAACGTTCGAGAATTCTAATACGCATTGCAGAAATAATTTCGCAGTTCAGTGTTTTATCTGAAAAGATCTGTGAGAAAATCATTATCCTCTTATCAAGAGACCCGATTCTCGTACTGAAAAACATTAAGTTCAATATTTATAGGCGTTGAGTCCGCTCCGAGATAATTACTACTTCCACTAAGGCAAAACAAGAAACATGTCTTTCAGTAAGTCTTTCCGGCAAATATTTTCTTTCATCTGATGACAATCCTCAGGCTGTATCATTCACCATACTTTTTGTAATTTCTTTAAAATCAAACTAACATTCAAGCAATTTCAAACTCTGATTGCTTTAGTACTGCAGATTACTGACCTCGAGGCAACCGAGCGAGTAAAGTATTCAGCTGAGCATCAAAAATGATTGGGGTTGAAAATGAAAATGAATTCCTGCAGCCTTCTGGCATTCATGATTTGCTGCTCCCTCGCGACTGGGTTGTTTTTAGAAGCTTGGATTTGCTGTCTGTTATTTTGTGTGGATGAACAGTTTTAAACGTAAACTGTAGTGGGTGGCATTTTTATGGGAGCATGCGCAGGAGAGACAAGTATTTGTCATTGATATGAAGACATATTATATACTGAATACTGATTTCCATATCCAGTGTCAGTAAAATAATTGTTTTAACGAATATCTTAGCTCATGTTTTTCATATTTGTGTGAATTCTAATGGAATAGAAATGAAAATATTGAATAATTATTCTGAATTAGTAGGAAATGCTAAATTAAAAAAACCTACTGACACCGATAAACCTGGAACATCTCGCATGGGTTAGAAAGAAAAATGGCTAAAACCCTACTAAAATATAAGTGTGTAAACTTAGGACATTATTGCTGGATGAAATAGACCCAAGGGACCTTATTTTGAAAATAGATTTTGTAATTTTATTTCCACGCGATGATTATTACTGAATGTGCACTGTTCCACTAGTGTCATGTATGTCACCTTGCTCATATAAAAAAGATTATTTCTCGAACTATCTTTTAGGTGATACTATTTGAAGACAGTATAAAGCATCTAATTCACTTACAGCGTTAGTTGCTAGATAATTGGATTTAATGGTCACCGTGGCTTCTAAGTTCTTGATTACGTCAGACTTTCTGGATACGTTCGCCACCGCAAAGCCTTAAATCCACTATGAATAACAAATGAAAAAGCAACTGTCATTACAATTTGATAGTTAGGGTTTCTTTTATTCTCCATTTCGGATTTTAGGCTCTAAGATATATATATATATATATATATATATATATATATATATATATAATATATATAATATATGTATATCTATCTATCTATATATATATATATATATATAATATATATATATATATATATATATATTGGTTTCCACCACATAAGAGTTTCTCCAAGTCGACGCTTACTGCAAAAACCAAAGAAAGCGTAGAGTGAAATTTGGACGCAAGAAATCCACTTTACTTTCACTAGCTAAGTCCTCTCTGAACGTCCCATGTCTTGCAGTTGAACAAATATTGTGTAGCAATATCGTAAGATGCATTTTCCCCAATGGCAATTCTTTTACGAAATATAACGAAATTGGGAAATGCGCGAAACATAGCAAGGGTTTGCTCTCTTTATTCTCTCATTATCTGTCAGTGGTTTCTTCCTTGTGGCTTCTTACTTGTTACATGAGATGGTTTGCAACACAAAAAACGTTCGTCCAATATTTTTGTTCTCTCGCTATCTAAACTCTGTCCTTCACAATTGAGAGACCTAAAGCATTCATTTTTCTCGTAAACAACTTTGAATTTCTCCTGCGTTGGCGTATCTACGTACTCTTGTTCGTGATCTCTTACAGAAAAACTAAAATAAAGCAATTGAAACATTCGTTCAATAAGTGATAATTATTGATAGAATGGCAATACTTCCTGCAATGAGTTATGTCTCTCTCAACAGAGAAAATATAAGGAGATTATCAGACTTGCTTCCGCCATTTTTTTTTTCTTTTACTGGACAGTATTGGGGAGACTAAAAACAAGTGTGTAAATTCAAACCCACGCTACCTTTCATAAGAAATGGATAATTCCTGTACATATAGGTTCTGGACACATTGGGTTAATTCCTAGATGATATTCAATATTCTGCATGGAATATGACGAATTACACAATCAATTGCTCGTTACAATTCTCGTATAAATGTTTGTATTCGTTTCTCTTAACCTACAAAGGATGACGTGGGGAATTATAGAGCTCGCAGCTGCAGATGTGGATTTTCAATCTATTCGTCCCTTCGTCTTTAGCCATAAACGCTTTCATATGTAGCTGTGTATTTGAAATTGGGACACCTTCCTACACGTTGCTAAGTTTACGTACATTAGTCTTTGCTTTCATTTTCGATCTGATCGTCTTTTCATCTGCACCCACGAATACCTTTAGATGCAACTGTGTATATACGTAGGTAAATTGCGACAGTTTCTTACACGTTGCTAAATCTAAGGACATTCATATTTCTTTTTATCAAGATATTGACGCAGAAACAGAATAGCAATTATTACAGTGAATTCCGAACCGGGGAATTTCTATCTCGCAACCAGCCCGATTTTCGGTTAACAAAGCAGGTGATGGATATGTCTTGATGGGCGTCCAATACCTGTCTCCTCGTGCGCACAGAGTGGGTCTGCCAGGGCAATGAGTGGTAGCCACACTGGGAGGTACGTAAGCTCTTAAAATAACCATATATATATTATATATATATATATATATATATATATATATATATATATATAATATATATATATGCGTTCCTTGCCTGTTGGATTAAATTATTCACAAGTTATCTAGTGTTACAACAATAAAGTAGTCGATAAGGATATATATGCTAGTAAAATCTGTTATTTTTTTACAGGAGCTATAATATGGAAAAACAAGAGTCAAAATAACATACGGGTACACAAACACATGTATATGATATATATGATATATATATATTTATATAATATAATATTATATATATGTATAATAATATATATAATATATATATCATATATATATATAATATATATATATAAACTATATATTGTTACGAGGTATTATGGGTCTTTTGCGTGTTGGGAGAAGTGACTGATTTCATAGCAGGTTATCTGGTGTCACAACAGCAAAGGTCATCGACACCGAAATACATGTCAGTTAAAGTAATTGTTTTTAATATAGAAACTATAAAATTGGAACAAAAAGAAAATTCATAAGTTATGTATTGGTGCGAAGTTTTATATGAGTTTTGCACGTTGGGATAACTGATTGATCTGATTGCAAATTATCTTGTGTTACAATCACAAAGGTTTCTGACACCGAAAGATATGTTAGTAAAACCATTTATTTTCATCAGAGCTTTAAAAATAACCATATAGATTGGAGCTAAGTATGATGGGTGCTTTATATGTTGGGATATCAATAGATTTGTATATCTGGCGTTCCAACAGCAAAGGTCATCGACGCCCAAAAATATGTTAGTAAAATCAATTATTCTTTGCAGAAGCTGTAAAATGGAAATAGAAATAAAATTCGCAAGTTTAAATAGCAAATCATAATCACGAAAGCTTTAAATCAATAATGCTATCAAGATGGTAGACCAGGGGTTCTTAAAATGGGGTATCTATACCCCTTGGGGGTATGAGAACCACATGCTGGGGGTATGGGACTTGATCTCTGGGTATTTGTATATATTTGAATTCAATGTGTCAATGTACATGGGTACATTTTGTGAGTAATTATATAAAATTATAAATACTCTTAATTTTCTGGTATGTTCTATTCCTAGCTATTTATACCTAAAGTATATACTAAACTGATTATACTAAGTTGCATTTTCAACAAATAGGACTTAAGTGGACTTGAGAAAATGGGGTACAGAACCATACTGGGCAATTCAGTGGGGGTCTAGAGTCATCAAAAGGTTAAGAACCAATGAGGAAGACTTTTACATAAGATGCCATTGAAAATTGATACTATGTATATAAAGGCTTACAAGAGTACTGCACATGGGTAAAAGGGTATGGAGACGAATGGTGATGACTGAATAATGTTGCAAAATAGCACGATTTTAATATTCAATATATATTATTCAAAATTAGAGAGTAATCATTACATCTACCATCTTACCATACTATAATGGGCGGTCTGTCTGTCCGTCCGCCTGTTATTCAATCACAGCCAAACGGCTGGTCCGAAGGGCATGAAACTTGGCAGGGTTATAGTGGGGACCCATGAGATGGTTCATAATGGGGTTTCATCCTACCTCCCCCTTCCCCTCTCCGAAGGGGGTGGTGGTGAAAAAGGACTCTCTTAAACGGAGCTGGTTCTGTCCGTGAAATGGGGCTGGTTATGCCCGTAGACTAAGTTACTTTACGAATTTATCATACATAATTTCTGTATACATATGACCTATCATTTGGAAAAGAATACTATAGGGTAAACATCAATGACATAATAGTTAAAAAAAAAAACACTATTGAGCCACTTATGTTTATGAAGCAGCAGATGAATATGCTTTTAGTAAGGATTGGTAAATTGCTAGTCTAAAGAATGCTTTGTCAAATATATATGCAATTCGGATCTGCCCCGCACTCACTTCCTTTCATATCCACGGAGCTTTACAGGTTTTGTTGTCAAATACAACTCGCAGATTTCAAGAAATGTCATTCATTCTTCTTGGATGACTGGACCATCACTCTTGTCTGAAAGCTGAGCTGCACGAACATTAGCACCCGGACATTGATATGTTTGAGTATTGTCTCTATCTCTGTTGAGTATTTGTGTATATATATATATATATATATATATATATATATATATATATATATATATATAATAAAATGATATGTATAAAAATTATAAGAGTACGTTAAAAGATAGCTAATACTTAAAAAAATTATAATTAAAAATTGCTAAATGAAACAATTGAGTAGATAAAATAAAATGAAGCAGAATGCAAATTTAAGTCACAAAAATGGATGGTACAAAAGAACAGTAATATACTAAGTCGATATACAAACCAGCAGGATGCAGACTAAAAACACAAAAGTGAGGTAACAGCTACATTTCTAGCCAGGAAGGCTTTATCTTAACAGAATATAAAACTTCTAGAATGTCGAGGTCTGTAGCAAACTGGGCAGAGGTTAAAATAGAAAAATCATCGATATGTAAAGGGTGACCAGACTCCTCGCTGTGTTCCCTAATTGCACTATAACTAGGTCTTGTAAGATAATTGCCTGTACGAAATGACCTACCAAGGTGCTCAAACCATCTCATCCAAGCTGATCTGGTAGTTTTTCCGACGTAAGTGGCAACCACTGCACTGCCATTTATAGATCAGATTGGAGCGAAGGCTTGTTGGTATAGGGTCTTTAATTTTAAAGAAATTTCCTAATTTATTTTGTAAAGTAAAATATATTTTAATTTCTAGCTGAGGGTAACCAATGGACAAAATAGAAATTAATTGATTTTTTAGATCGTGACTATGAGTTCCAGTAAAAGTTAAAGGTAAATAAATAACAGGTTTCTTTACGTTAGCAGTAGTTTCGGGTTGTTTGTTTACATACAATTTTGAAAGTTGTTTACCAATATATGTATTTACGTAATTCAACGGATAGCCATTGTTTTTTAAGAGTGACCTTAGAAATTCCAATTCTTCGTGTAAATTCAAATAGCTAGAACAAATTTTATATGCTCTAGTAACTAGCGTAAATATTAAATTCATCTTATATTTCAAAGGTGTAGCTGATTGAAATTTAGACATAAGACCTGTGAAAGTAGGCTTTCTAAAGACTGAAGTGTGAAATTTATTATTAAGATTTTTAACTTGAATATCTAGAAAAGCAAGTGTATGATTATCTTCGACTTCAGATGTAAATTCTATATTTATATGCTTACTATTAAGGTACTCTAAAAAACGAGGAATCTGGTCACGACTCTTAAAAATTAAGAAAGTATCATCAACATACCTCCTGTACAATAAGGGCTTAAAATCTAAAGGGCAATCGTCTAACCATTTCTTCTCCATAAAACACATAAAAGCATTAGCCAGAGATGGTCCTATACTGGATCCCATACTTACACCATCAATTTGCTTATATAACAAACTGTTAAACAAAAAATAACATTCTTTGGTAGCTAGGATTAAAAGTTCCTTTAACTGAGACCTGTTGAACCCGTTGACAGTATCATTATTATTTTTAAACAGCTCGTTTAGACAGATGTCAATCGTCTCATCCAGTGGAATTTGAGTGAAAAGAGACTTCACATCAAATGATGCCATAACACAATTACCAAAATTACAGTTTCTTAGGCAGTTGATAAAATGAAAGGAGTCATTCAAGGTATACTCATTTGTAGTTAACGGCGCAAGGATGGGAACAAGAAACTTTGCGGTATTATAGTTGGCAGTTCCAATAGCTGATAGAATAGGTCTCAATGGGCAGTTTTCCTTGTGGACCTTGGGGAGCCCATACAGACGTCCTGGTCTAGACCCGGACGCTTGAAGGCCATGAAAAACCTCTTAGAGAAACAGCCATATTTATATAGTTTGTCTAATGTTCTATTGACTTTATCTTCTAAATGCACAATACATTTGAAAGGGTCTTTCTTAATAACGTGGAACTTAGTTTGATCATTAAGGATGTCTATCATTTTATCAACATACTCTGTTCTATTCAGCAAGACTACACCATTGCCCTTATCGGGTTTTGTAACCACAATGGATGTGTCTTTAGCTAGACTTTGTAAAATATTAAACTTCAGTACTAAGTAAATACTTGGTCTCTGGTTTATAATTGTAAAAGGACGAAAATGCAAGGTGTTTAAGAGTTGATCTGAAATAATCATAAGAGTAGCCTTTGGGATTGTTGGTATAAAAATTATGTGTTTGTAAAGCCTTAAACAAACGTTCCCAATTCAAGAAGTGTGAGTCAAAACGTAACCTTTTAGACGTAAAAGCAAAATTAAGACCGCGTGATAAAACCACTTTTTCTTTATCAGTCAATACACGAGAGGAATAATTAAAAATGACATTATCGGGAGACATGGACGAATCGAAATAACCTAAATTTTTCAATTTTAAGGAATGCACATGAGAAACTTTTTCAATGCTATTGGTATTGACTCTATTTATACAATTAGATAAATGAATGAAATCTAGACGAGAAACTGAATTTTTCAACACATCAGTCACTTGGTTTAGTTTAAATGCAGTATGATGCAAAAGTCGCCGCTTACCGCGAATTTCTTCTTCCAGTAGTTTCTTCTGGTACTCCCGATAATGTTGGGTTCTGTGTAAGGTTTTGTTGTATAACTTGAAGTGAAGAAATTTTGGGATGAGTCCATTTCTCTCACAAGTCTCCAGGAAATGCAAATCACTGCGGACTTTTCTCAACTTATAATCTGTCCTTTGTACCAACCTAAATTGTTGAAGAACTGTAGGTCCATATCTTCTTCTGACAATCACAGCAATTGAAACACCAGCAGGGAATATATATATATATATATATATATATATAGGGAGAGAGAGAGAGAAGAGAGAGAAGAGAGAGAGAGAGGAGAGAGCGAGAGAGAGAGAGAGAGAGAATATTAGACCACAAGAAAGTGAAGTAACGAATACATGGTCTCTTGCCTTTATTTTACGGTCTGAGAAAGCCTCAGAGTAAAGGAGAAAGATCTTTCACTTCGTTATTTATACCTGGTAAAAGGGACTAACGCCGGTGTATATTGGGGTCGTCGATATATATATATATATATATATATATATATATATTATATATATATATATATATATATATATATATATGTGTGTGTGTGTGTGTGTGTGTGTGTGTGTGTGTGTGTGTGTGCAGCTGCATAAAATATATATTGTAGAAATTTTCTGAGCAGGGTATACATTTTATTAAAAACAAGTGGGCATACACCTATGCAAACTTACACAAAACATTTAACGTTTCATTTGTTCAGTTTACGTTGCTCCCCCAGTAAAGATACTCCCACCATTGCTTTGTTGACACAAACATTACGTAAATAGAACGCTGTGTGGTTTGTTATGCAACGGTAATCGTTAACTGTGTTTTCCTTTTTGTAACTCCTACACCGTCACTTCTTTCCCATTTTGAAGGCCACGCTGCCAGAAATAACACAACGCTTGGGTAATTAAAGGTGACCGTGATTCATCTGCTTTTGCTTAATTGATAAGTAGTATTCCTGGGCGAGAGGGCATCCGCGCAAAATCAAAACTTTATGAATATATTAAAGAGTCTAAGACTAAGTGATATGCGCTTCATCTTCTTTAGTCTATTTGATAACTATAGTAGATTCACATCAACCGTGCATTTAATGTCTAGGCCAGTCCCTTACGACGCTCCTGATTGGCTGTTGATAAGCCAATCACAGGGCTGGGAACTCTCAGTCTCTCTCGATAGTTCACATGGGTAGGATCTATGTTCCACCTCTCCTCAGGGATACGTCTTTCAAATGTATCCCCCGGAGAGGTGGAACATACATCCTGCCTATGTGAACTCTCTCGAGAGACTGAGAGTTTCCAGTCGTGTGATTGGCTTATCAACAGCCAATCAGGAGCGTCGCTAGGGACTGGCCTTGACATCAAATGCACGGTTGATGTGAATCTACTGTAGTAATACTGGGAGAGAGGGCATCAGTGCATATATAAATAAAAAAAAATGAATGAGAAAATACTGGTACATTCTAAGACTAGAGGAAACGAGCTCAATTTGAAGCCTTTACCTGTGATCACGTCCTCCGGAGGACACGTAGATCCCTCTGCTGGAGTCGTAGTTGACCATCTTTTCGTCCTGGTACCAGAAGACGTAGGCAGGTGGCGCTGTGAAGTTCTTGAAGACGCATACCAGCTGCAGGTCGCTGCCAGCTGCCACCACTCTCTCCTTCGGACCCTGCACCATGCTGTAGGCCTCTGCAGATACGAATCAGGGTAATCAGATATTCTATTTTATATCTACGTGTCGTACAACTTAAATTTTTGCTTAAAGTAGACTGATGGCCTTTGCTGTTTAGAATGATTTGAGTGACTTGATATGCCAGTAATTGTTTTGATTCTGAGTGTACCTCTTTCTTAATAATTACCTAAGCATTTACCTAGAGTATCTTAATACTGGATCCATCTTTTTCAGACAGCCATATAGTATATATATATGTATATAGAATATACATAAATGAAATATATATATATGTATATATACGTGTATATATATATACAATATATATATATATACTTTATATATATATATATATATATATATATATATATATATATATATATATATATATAATATATATACAACCTTAATGCAAGAGAAAATAATAGCCATTCATGGAATAGAATGAAAGTCTTCATAAGTCGAAGATGATTTAGGCTTCCCGTATGAAAATGAGAATGTACATTAAAGTTTAAAAAACTAATATGCTCCATATGAGGGAATATATTTCAGAAATGTAAAAGAAGAACGAAAAAATATCGACGAACAGAAAACGTAATAAAAAATGTAAAACAGTGGCTGTTATGGCACTGAAATATTTAGGATGATTTATGGGAGCCAAGTTTTCTAAGATATTCATGAGAACGCCGTAGCGATCTGAACCCGGAAAGAAAATATCTTTTTACTGAAAGGAAGAAATATTTTCCTCAGTGTTCTATATAAAGCTTTCTATATTATACTTTGTTTTTTCATCTGTCCATCCACCTGTGGTGTTTTTGTATGGTAACACTGCGTCCCGGGCTTTAGATAGTTACGCTAATTGTAAGTTTTAGGTAAATAAAAGGATATCTGGGTGTACATTTGTAACTGAAAAGTGTTTTAATAATTTACTGTATGTGAATTACACCGTTAATATTCGAAATAGTATATTATTATAATCGTTGAATGTAAGCTGAATGTAACTATCTAAAGCCCGGGACGCAGTGTTACCATACAAAAACACCACAGGAGGATGGACAGATGAAAAAACAGAGTATAGTCATTTTCATTTAGACGTACTGTATGATTTTTGTTTTATTGTGATTGGCAAGAATTTTGTTTAAAAAAGTGCCTAAATTCCAATTCCCCGGAAGGGGGTGGGTTGCTAGTGCCGTCAGTGCACCTCATTCGGAGCGCTGTAGGCATTACTTAAGGCTCTTTGCTACGTTCCTTCGACCCCTGGCTGCAAGCCCTTTCATTCATTTTACTGTGCCTCCGTGCAAATTCTCTTTCTGCCATCTTACTTTCCACACTCTCCTAACAATTTTTTTTAGTATTGCAGTGCGAGGGTTTCCTC
>NC_061110.1:84900884-84908384 GCF_015104395.2 Macrobrachium nipponense | reverse complement strand
AGGCACTCAATTTTCCAACCTCTTAATTGTTCGCATACATCCCCAGCTGTCAGTTCCAGGTGTATTCTAAAATTTTCACTAAAGCTTTCATCTCCTACGTCAGTCATACTAACACAGACACAGACAAATCTGAGATGTTTTACTTATTCAGTTCAGCAGTCTAGGTTTAGGGCTACGTTATTATACACTTACATTTTATTCAGAATCATAATTGGTTTTATACAAAAATAAATAATGGAACCCGAGACATCCTGTCAGCTCTTATGTCAATCATACCAACACTCACACGAACGTTTGTGAGATGTTTTATTCATTGAGTTTAACAGTTTGTGTTTAATAGCCTTAAACACAAACTTAAACTGAATGAATAAAACATCTCACATATGTTCGTGTGAGTGTTGGTATGACTGACATAAGAGCTGACAGGATGTCCCAGGTTCCATTATTTATTTTTGTATAAAACCAATTATGATTCTGAATAAAATGTAAGAGTATGTTAACTTAGCCCTAAACCCAGACAGCTAAACTGAATAAGTAAAACATCTCAGATTTGTTCGTGTTTGTGTCAGTATGACTGGCATAAGAGATAAGTGTACTCTCATATCAATAAACATAATTTGAAAATTATATTGGGGATAATAATTTATTTGATATGAAAATAAAAAAAATGGGGGGAAACTGAACCATCCTTTAAATATGGGAATGACAAACGTAAGATTCTCTTGTAGAAGAAGGTACATTCATTTAGGTAATGGATGCGCTTATTGTGCTTTCCTTCTTTTTGAAGGCAGTTTTGCTAAGCGACAAAGGGATCTCGTATACGAGAAATTACTCAGAATACTATCAATGTAATGCATCACCGCATCGTTAAACATCTTCAGTACACTTTACTTTCTAATGAAAAGGAGAACATTTGTATTTTCTTCGTATAGATTTTTTTTCCGATGTTATATTTTTATTTGCTATGATTTCCCAGTTTTGAGCGTAGCATGTTAGAGAGAGAGAGAGAGAGAGAGAGAGAGAGAGAGAGAGAGGAGGAATTTTATCATCAGGATCATTGGAAAGAGAAAAACTGAGAAACTTCTCAAACCTTTAAGGCGAACGAGAAGTAATTATACTCTGCCAAGCTAGTGTCCACAAATATATGCATTCAATTATATAATTAATAATATAATTATTTATATTATTACGTATATAATGAGGTGATGGCCGCAAACATCAATATTTAAAACAAAACTACATGAAAGAAAACTAACCATGACTCATTTAATTAGGATTAAATAGTACTCTCTCTCTCTCTCTCTCTCTCTCTCTCTCTCTCTCTCTCCCTCTTAGTTTGATGACACTTCATTACATTTTATATTTAGGTAATGGAAATATTCCCTCCGAGATAATTAATGTGCCCCATGAGTAATTTGCCGGATTAGGCAATAAAAGATCATAATTAAGGCAATTTTCACCTGGTATAAAGTGATATCACGGATATTAAAATAAGGAGTATTAGTATTTAATGAAAGTAACATCTGCTCATAACAGCTGGGATGCTGAAAATAATGAAAATCTCCATTGAAAGGAATTAAATGCTTAAAAATCCACCTCTCTCTCTGTCGCTCTGTCTATCTGTGTAGAGTATGATTCGTTTTTGTTTGTGCGTAGATGTTGTCCAACATATATTGGAAAATAGAAAAAAACTATTTTATCATATGTCCTATAGGGAAAATGTTTATTATTGAAAAGCTATTGTTTTCCTGTAGTGTACTGAATATAGGATGAACAAGGCAATAACTCCTTGATTTTTTTTTCGCTAATCTAATCCTTTGTTGGTATTTATATTTATTATCCTCTTATGCAGAGAAATATGTTAATTAAAAGAAACTTATTCATTTAGAGAACACCTCCTCTTTTCCTAATATCCTCTCTTTGAACGGATTATTTTTGATTGCCTTTTCCGTCGGACTCCACTACAATGAATGCCCAGCGGCTACCACCATCTCTCTCTCTCTCTCTCTCTCTCTCTCTCTCTCTCTCTCTCTCTCTCTCTCTCTGACTCAGCTCTATTCTTTTCATCCCCAAACCTCCCATACGTAAATTAAATAAGGGAGATTAATTACGATTTTTCCTCTTTATTCCTCTCTCAGGCCTATTCCATAGGCCTACACTCAATAAGGGCATTTGATTACACTACCTGAGGGTCTCATCATAAAAAGGATATATGTCATAGACGTGAGCATTTAATAGGAGTCTTCTGTCCCATTAGTTAATTATTAGTTACCCCTCTCGCTGCTCTTTTATTTAGGCCTACGCCTTTAGCTCTAGGCTTAATGTCGCTATTTGGCTACAGAACCAACTGGCCACCATATAGTATATGAATGCGCTCACACACGTACGAGCATTCGTTACATGCATATACATGCATACTTATATATATATATATATATATATATATATATATATATATATACATAAGCATAAAGCACATAATGCAGAAGAGGGCTTCGGCTGGACTAAGAATTATGTTTACTGGTAATTAAACTATATATATGTATATAATATAAATATGCATATATATATGTATATATGTATATATATATATATATATATATATATATATATATATATATATATATATATCTTCAATTATCATTCAATCAATTAACTTCTCGTTTCAGCCTAAAGTTCGTCCTGTAATACAAGTTTTCACATTTCCAGTAAACCAGACGTTTTACATCCGTACTGGCTGTCATCTGTGATAACTCCTCTGGTAAGAGAAACAGAAAATGAAAATAATCCCGTTAAATATCTCGAAGACACCAAAGACATTTGACATCCTACCTCCAATTTATAGGATGGATGCAATCAACGAAATGACCCAGTGACCTCCTACTTACTCTGTATCTTGAGGAACGTCAGGAAGGACACGTGAGGATGCGTCGACGTCTGGCACTGGTAATCCCCTTCGTCGTCGGTCGTGACGTCCTTGATGTGCAAGAACCAGACCTGTGGGGCGGCAGGGGGGAGATTCCGTCAATACGAATGTCAGGATAAGGTTCAGTATTGGGCGTGTTTACGTCTGGCTTCGTGTGCGTGTGCTATAGCGTGCATGAATTAGAGAAACACACACGCATGTGTGTATGTATGTATGTATATTTTAAGTGTGAAGTGGATGATGCATGTAGATGAAAAAGTGTTGGTTGGGGGAAGTAAAGAGAGAGAAAAAAAAGGAGGTGGAGAAATAAAGTTTGTGTGGATGGTAATGACTTAAACATATTATACATACATACATGCACGCACACACACACACACACACACACACACACATATATATATATATATATATATATATATATATATATATATATATATATGTGTGTGTGTGTGGTGTGTGTGTGTGGTGTGTATAATACTATATATACACATTAGTACAAAATTTATATATATATATATATATAATATATATATATATACATATATATAATCATAATCTATACACACACACACACACACACACACACACGCACACACACACACACACACATATATATATATATATATATATATATATATATAATATATATATATATAAATATTTATATATGAATATATACAATGTACAAATATTTATTTTTATATCTGCGTGCGTATTTGTGAGTGCAAGTGTGTTGTGTGTGTGTGTGTGTGTGTGTGTGTGTGTGTGTGTATGTGTGGAAATCACAAGTCCATCAACATTCCATCCTCAATAATCTGCTGAGGTCGAAGAATAACCTATTTTTCCACCATCATTATCAAATTCATTGTTTCGCCTCCAATGTTCTTTGCAATTTATGTGAACCTCCCCAATCAGCACTATATCGTCTGCAAGCATCATCCACTTACCACTTCATTCACAGTTCACTTCTTAATTTATGCATTTAGGGTCTTCCACATCAGGCCATCCATCTAGATTTTTATTAGCTTAATGAAAATAACACACTCCCGTCTAAAAATAATTTTTTACACTCACTTACCTATATAGTCTAGGAAGTGCTTAGGTTAAAGTATGTACAAAAAATGCTGAATACGCTAAAAATATAAACATCTGTGACACATCTCTTCAACACTCTCCACATGAGCTGTATCGAATTTGTCTTATTTTTTTTTTAGATTAATGTCTGTTACATGAAGCCCTTTCCTTTAATATATTTCTTCTTTTGAAACTCATATTTCTTCTTCTATCAGTACTACTACTGTTACTTGTCACAATTAACATCTTACGATACTGTTTACCTGGTATGATAAGTAGTAATATCATATATATATATATATATATATATATATATATAATATATATATATATATATATATATATATGTAATTTATAGCAGCAAACTGCCGGTACAAGAGTCAAATGATGGAATCGGCCTTAATAAAGAGAAGCAGGTAATGAACATCTCAAAAGGGGCTTGGATATCAGATATCGTCGACGCAGTGTTCATTCAAACCAACGCTTAAGAAGATTAAAGGAAGATTATCCAGCGGGTGTGACCTAAATTGGCTTACTTGTGGACGAATCTCTTGGTATAAATACCACCTTTTCTGTAAACTTTTCTCATTCATATACTGAAGAGAGAGACAGCAGTCTCTGAAATATAGTACTTTTCTCTCTACATTTTGGTGTTTTTATGGGGTCCTTTATTAGATGGAATTCTGTTGTTACAGAACATTTTTACCAGTCACACACATATATATATATATGCCTGTATATAATATAGTATATATATATATATATATATATATATATATATAGTATATGTGTGTGTATGTGTGTGTGCAGGCGTGTATTATGTATCTATATATGATATATATTGATGTACGCACACTATTTTGTATAAATCAACAGGTAATGCAATAAAATAAAAATTTTCTTAAATAGATATATCCAAATAAGCAAGCGTAAAAAAAAAATAGCGAAGTTAGACAAAGAACTTGTCAAGAAAACCCAAATTCATTTCAGCACACAAGAGTCTTACGCAATTTGCCGCACACAGGATCCAGCATTGCTTGCTGCTGAGAACGGCGCCAGCGAAGCCCCGCCGTTCCTCAGACGAACGAAAATTTTAACTGGGATTACGTTCATCAACATTAAAATCATAAATGAGTGCATTAAAATGATAATGACCCCAGATTAAGATTTCCCTGTAATGAATGCGATTTAATTGGCCATTCGGATAATAGAGTTCTCTCTCTCTCTTTCTCTCTCTCTCTGTCCTGCCGCGGATACTAAAAAAGAAAAAGAAGAAGAAGAAGAAGAATAAGAAGACGACGAAGGAGTAGAGGTAGAAGGGAGGAAATGAATGAGGAGTTTAATTTGTTTAGGTCGCAAATATTGCGATCAATAATTCCTGTGATCTTGTCCTCGTCTTTTTCATCTCGAGTTGTTCGAGAACCTTCGGATCTTTTGATCCTGGCCTCATCGGGTCCTTGATCCTCCTCTAAAAGGTTCGAAAGGTTTCGCTTCTGCCAGAGAGAGAGAGAGAGAGAGAGAGAGAGAGAGAGAGAGAGAGAGACTCCCTTATCCTCCCGAGGATTTGCAGTCTTATTCCAAATTCAATTACATCTTGCATTATCGTCATTCCATCTCTTTTGTGTGGAATGTTTTCATTTTTTTTGAAGAGAAGGAGAGACTGATTTAAATCATGTGTATCAATATGGGGCTTTAATTTTATTATAAAAGTCATCATATGCCTAATTATAATATACAATATATGTAAAATCATATGCTACTTAATATATACATATATGATATATATATATATATATATATATATATATATATATATATAATATTTTATATATATATATATATATATATATATATATATATTTTATATATATTATATATATATATATATATATATATATTTATATATATATATATATATATATATATATATATATATATATATATATATATATATATATATATATATATATATAAATATATATATATATATATATATATATACTATATATATATATATGGAATTAATGAACATATGAGCACTTACTTCACAGATATAAATTTCTGGCTCACTTCGAAATACAACCCAAGTCTCTCAAATGAAAGGCCAGGGCGCTACCAACTGACCCACACGAGTCATGAAACGTATTGGAGCCGAATTACTTCTGTACTTGGAGTTTTTTTTTTCTGGGCAGGCTGCCGCTAAACATAGCAACGAATTTTACCCAACTTCCCGACCCACAATCGAGTCAGTTGGTGGCATTTCACTTGAATTACCCCTGGCCTTTCATTTGAGGGCTTGGGGGTTTGATCCCAAAGTGATTCAGCAATTTAATATATAAATATATGTGTATATATATATATATATATATATATATATATATATATATATATGTGTGTGTGTGTGTGTGTGTGTGTATAATTATTATATATATATATATATATATATATATATATATATATATATATATATATATATATATATGGTATAGGTGTAGCATACATACATACTTACATGCATATAATATATATATATATATATGTATATATATATATATATATATATATATATATATATATATATATATATATATATACACACTGTACCAACATGCCTTCAATTAAAATTCATAAGATGTTATCCGCAAGCCATTTCGTGCAAAATTTGTTTACGATATGTCTATATTTGATTTCTCTCAACCTTCTATTACTGCATTCTCTAATGCTCATACCCTCTTTTTTTTCTCCCTCTCTTTCATTTCAACCTCCCGAATTAAAAACGAAAAAAGCTCCGCCTACTGCCATGATTGTCATCGATCGTCTAAAACAATTATCATTTAAATTCATTTTCAATAAACGGACTGGATTAGAGTTGGTATCATGGCGAAATGTAATTTCCAAACCGCGGGATTTACTTATTGGCGTTTTGGTTATTCCAGCGTTCGCTTTAATATTGTTACTTCGATCCTTGTCTTGCGCCAGTGTCGGTGTTGTTTTAATAGTTGGTTAGTTAGTTAGTTAGTTAGTAGTTTAGTATTGCTATAGTTAATGTTGCTACTTTTCATTTCACACATGCAAAGACACACGTATATAGTATATATGTATGTATGAATGTATGTATTATATATATATATATATATATTATATAATATATATATATATATATATATATATATACTATATATATATGCATATATATATAAAAAATACGTATAATATATTTATTTATATATATGAATATATATAATATATATATATACATTATTTATATATAATAATATATGTATATATATATATATTAATTATATATATATACATATATATAATTATTAAATTATATAATATTATATATATACCAAATTAATTTTAAATTAAATATTATGTGTCTCTTGCGTGTGTGTTTATGTGTGCGTGAAATGAAGAGTAACACTATTAACAATAGCAATACGAAGTGAATGATATAACATCAAATAAGGATATACAGTGTTTTCTTTATATATATA
>NC_061110.1:84873384-84890884 GCF_015104395.2 Macrobrachium nipponense | reverse complement strand
TTCTACAAGGTAAATGGTTTCCGGGATTCTGGGAGAGAGCCTCCTTCACTTTAATTAAAAACAGCGATAGAAAACAGGTAGACAGATAGATGGGGGAAAAATTAATCTCTCAAAGAATTCTACACTGATTTTGATCTCGGCGACTTATTAGACTGATAGAGTTAATTTCCTTCGCACAGATATAACGTCTCCTGTCAATAGTGGTACCTTTTAATAATGCATTGCTCCTTCTGAAGACAAGAGAAAAAATATGAAATAAAACTGTAAAATGTAATGGAAAATATCATTTGAGGAAAACAGACATGGCTGAGCTTTCCTCAAGGCAAGTTGGAGACAAGGCAAGCTTTCTTATCTCTGTTCAGCTACTGTATGATATAAAAGTTCCTAAAAGTGAAACGATAACTTGTGGGGAACTTTTCAGAAAAGCAACATTTGAAGTGATGTATCTTTGCTAAAAAACGGATCATTTCCCATGCTCAGTTGCATCACGAAATACGTCCAGTTCACAACCTGAGTTCTTTTCTTCACTAATTTCCCGTGAAACGAATGATAAAAGGACGTCTACACACACACACACACACACACACACACACACACACACAAACAAAATGTACACACACACAAAAAAGAAAAAAGAAAACGGGGACCGGGGAGAGTGTTTACGGCGAAACTTCTCCAGTTCCAGAAGTTTTTGTCAACCCAAAAACTTGTTGTTGCCTCACAGTCGAAGTTACAGAGCTTATGGGCAGTCGGTATAAAGTCACCACGGTCTCAGCAAACACGGTTTAGAGTTTCGAGTTGCCTTTCCCTCAAGTTAAAATGAATTAGAGTATTTGCTCCGGGGAATTTAATACCTTTTGCCGGGCCGAGTTAATATAAACTCTTCGGAAAAGTAACCCGGGTCATTATGGTAAATAACAACTTGTTGGGATTAGTGGAAAGTTTTTCATTAAAAGTGGAAGGAAGGGAGACGAGGCTTATTACTGGGTATGAAATTGGATTTGGAATCTGGTACGCGTTTGTCATCTGTAACTCATGCTTTGTGTTTTCATTATTATTATTAGTTTTATTATTGCTAATATTATTAGTAGCTGGTACACATTTGTAATCTGTAATACATGCTTTATGTTCCTTACTACTACTACTACTAGTAGCAGTATTATTATTATTATTATATTATTATTATTATTATTATTATTGATTATTATTATTATTATTATTATTATTATTATTATTAATGAAAAAGCCTGATAAGTAAATTGAAATTTTAGATGTGCCATGGGATTTCAGGATTGAGAATATTATTATTATTATTATTATTATTATTATTATTATTATTATTATTATTATTATTATTATTATTATTATTATTATTATTATTATTATTATTATTATTGCTGTTTATAAAACCATTAATGAAAAAGCTAGATAAGAAAATTTAATTTTGGAAATGCCATAAGATTTCAGGATGGAGAACAGTACTATTATTATTATTATTATTATTATTATTATTATTATTATTATTATTATTATTATTATTATTGCTGTGTATACAACCATTAATGAAAAAAAAGCAAGATAATTAAACTGAAATTTTGGATATCCCATGAGATTTCAGAATGGAGTACATCCAGAGACGAGTGCCTGTTATCTACCCCAATCTTCTTTTCATTGGGCTAAGTTCCCTTGATTTATTCAGCAGGCAAGAGGTATCCTACGGTCACTTAAATCCTTTAGCCATCCCATCTACTCACACCTAAATCATAATCATCTCAACGCAACACACACAGAATGGATTTTGTATGCAAGTTCTTTCCTTGTTTAATTCATTCTGACACTTTCTTGCTATTTACATGCTGCATTTCTGTCAAAATTCTCTTTGTCGTAGAAACGTTTTTCACTTGGTTTTCTATTGAATACTTCTTTTACTGTACTTTGCTAAAGGTTTATTGATTTAGTTCATGTTTTTGTTTAATTATGTACTTTTGATGTACCTGGAAAACAAGCTATTTTTATCAGGTCTCTGGATATCAATCTTATGAATAGCACATATCTTTTAGCGTTTTTCATATTCTTATAACTCCATTAGCTTTTATTTTTCTAATTTAGTCAGAAGTAATCTTGGCTTAAACAAACGCTGATGATTAAAGGCAGTGTTTTGATTTGGACATTTATTTGTCATAATATCGTCACTGCTAGGTTTCGTATTCATAACTTAGGAGATATTGTTGGAAACCTCTCGTAATTTTCAAGACAGTGCATATTTCCTAATTCAGTTTTATTATATGAATGTTCGCTTGATGTTCTTCTAAAATCAGGTTTTTTCGTAACATTCTAAACAAATTTAGGGAACCCATATTTTCTAGTCCAGGACATACCTGACATATATTTATGAAAGCCCACTCTAGTTTCTGGGGTAGATTTATTCACTCATCCGCTCAGCATGTAACATTTCTGATAAAACTAAAAGGGGAAAACAGCTAATACTTCCCCCTCATTCTGGAAGGTACTTCGTCTTTTGCTACGTACACGCATAAAAAAGCCCCAACCTTTATCTTTCCTCTCGAGTTTTTCATGGAAGGGTTGATAAAGGTATTGGATAACCCATTCAACAGCCCTTTGCCCCAAGGGAAAGCAAAGGAGATTTTCTTATTAACAATGAATAAAAGACGATAAGGTCTCAGTAAATAGAATAAGAGAGAGAGAGAGAGAGAGAGAGAGAGAGAGAGAGAGAGAGAGAGAGAGAGAGAATGAAGGCAACGGGCTAAATTTACATGTAACTTCAGACCTTACCTAATAGTAACTTCCAGCACTTAACTGAAAGTAACTTCCAGACCTTACTTGAGTGTAACTTCTAGGCCTTAACTGAAAGTAACTTCCAGACCTTCCTTGAGAGTCACTTTCAGACCTTAACTGAAAGTAACCTCCAGACCTTAAGTGAGAGTAACTTCCACACCTTAAGTGAGAGTAACTTACAGACCTTACTTGAAAGTAACTTCCACACCTTAAGTGAGAGTAATTCCAGACCTTACGTGAGAGTAACCTATCATAACTTACTTGAGAGCAACTTCCAGACCTTGCTTGAGAGTAGCTTCCAGACCTTACCTAAAAGTAACTTCCAGTCCTTAAGTGAGAGTAACTTTCATACCTTACTTGAAAGTAACTTCCAGACCTTAAGTGAGAGTAACTTTCATGCCTTACTTGAAAGTAACTTCCAGACCTTAAGTGAGAGTAACTTCCAGACGTTAAAAGTAAATTCCAGACCTTACCTGAGAGTGCCTTGGAGTTTCCTTGCTGTCAGGATGCCCCGAGTGCGTTACGAAGATTCGCGGGTCCTTTGTGATGACTTGGTCGGCCAAGGCGAGTAGCATGATATCCTTGTTGCGAATCCAGGACACTCTCTAAGGGAAACAACGTAGTTGGCATTAGAAAAAAATCAAGTGTCCTTGATACCTTTAATTTTAAAAAAAAAAATGGATCAAGACTAGTGATGGAAATAAATAATATCTTAAATTAAAAATTCTTGAGATGTCCTCAAACAGTTTCTCTCTCTCTCTCTCTCTCTCTCTCTCTCTCTCTCTCTCTCTCTCTCTCTCTCTCTCTCTCTCTCTCTCTTGTAGCATATAGCACAAAACTATCTATAACTAAAAGAAAAATCTTTGCTCTCCAATAATTCATATCAGTATAATACAGATCTTGTTAATTTTATTGAGTGTTTCAGCCTCGTGTTCTCTCTCTCTCTCTCTCTCTCTCTCTCTCTCTCTCTCTCTCTCTCTCTCTCTCTCTCTCTCTCTCTCAAAACGAAAAAAAAAAACTCGATCATCTGTTTATCTGCACAAATATTTGAGGTTTATCTCGGAATGTTCACAGCAACATATGAGTAATTGTGGAGTTAAAAATAGAATGAAATTGCTAAGGCACCGTTATGGTCTTCTTATTAAAGCACAAATTTCCCATTAATATCGATTCCAGTTTATCTTGGGGAGAGCTTATACTATTATCATAGTTTCTTACCATCAAAACACAGACTAGAGTCTTGGTCAGAGCAGGGACACTTACCAATTATAATTCCTTATGAGTCTAAGTTATTTCTATGGTCAAGTAAATTCGACATTAGCATTTTAGTTGTAGGCGAATTTCACTATTTATGGCATCATATTTTCTAACTGTTCTTCAATTTAAGTTTGATGTTGGAATTGTATAATTTCTGAGTTAAAAATCCAACGAGTATCCCCTAAACTTGTAAAGACTATTCATATGGTATCACGGTAATAACAACAGAATTTCTGACTTAAAAATCCAACGAGTATTCCCTAAACTTGTATTCATATGATATCACGATAATAACAGCAGGTATCTTGCCTTCCTAAAACGACCACACTGCATACGGCTTCTTATTTGGAAAAGGTTTCAGAATCGTTCCATGTACACATCCTAATCTCTCGACTGAAACTTATTTTCCTTCTTCGTCTTGAGTTATCTCATGTCTTAATTCCGCTCTGTCCAGAACATTCCCATAAAAAGGATGCACAAGACATGTTAGTGCCTTTAAAAAGCGAGTGATTACGCGGGAAACGGATGTGGAATAAACTAGGAAGCATCAAGGTTGGCACATTAGACCTCTATGATGGCACTTCTGTTTGCAGTTGCTTCAACTTCAATTTGCTCCCTGCAAGTTATATACTTTTAAAAGGTGGTAAAGCTTCGCGCAAATGGCGCCTCTCTTTGTGCATGCAGCTTCTGTGGAAAGTAGTTTCAAAACAGTCAAAAAATAAGTGCTGACTGCTGTGTTCAGTTATTATTTGCTCAGACAACAAAATGTTCACCTTTCATATCATACGGTGGTGCAGGTAACCCCCAAACCAGCCTCAAAATCTATACGTTACGGCTCTGGAACTAGTGATAAAAATCAGTGTAGTAATTATTGGAACAATGAATAATTGGCTGAGCTTTAAAAACAATGATTTGGCAGCTGCGACTGTTTTAATGTTCATTGAAAATACATTGTAACAGAATAACCCATTCACATTTTTGAAAAAGATAATTTCATCCAAATGGCATCTGGACATCACATACAGGAGAGAAAAATATATCGCTAGGGCCTATTTATATCCACTGTGAAAATAATGAACATTTTCCCTCAACATACTCTTTTTAAGAGACCGTGAGCTTAGTCAAATTCTGCCATTACTGAAGTCTAGAATATTGCCAGAAAATAGATTATGTTATTTCCACTGGGGGATTTTTTTTTCTATAGGATATGATTTAATAAATCAAATAAAAGTAATGAACAGAACTGGCTTTACTCTAATGAAAAAAAAAAAAGTTTCGTTATATTCGCGCCATTTTGCATGTATTTTGTCCATTCATATCTATACTTGAA
This sequence comes from Macrobrachium nipponense, assembly GCF_015104395.2. Lineage (NCBI taxonomy): Eukaryota > Metazoa > Arthropoda > Malacostraca > Decapoda > Palaemonidae > Macrobrachium > Macrobrachium nipponense. The sequence continues at coordinate 84,885,501 of NC_061110.1, read as the reverse complement.
AAGCTTATACTTATGATTCTTTACTGATCGCGTCACTCAAACCCAAATCGAACAAGGCGTGATCCAACCTCAAGCTTACTCGAGACGCTTGCAAGATTTCCCCCTCACGCACAAGTTTTAAACTTTACATTCCTAAGTTTTAACGTAAATTAAAACCTGCTAAAATATGTGGTTAAACAGACCTTTGTTTCACCAAAAACAATTTTCATTCTAATAAATAAATCATAGATACCCTATCCTAAAATTCCTGCATCTTTAACTCAACGCAAAACACCTTTTTCAGACCTTTTTAGGCTCTTCCATTGGCCTTTCCTAGCCCCCAATAACAACAGCAACAAAGTACTTTGCTGGCTTACTCCCCGAGTAAGCGAAAATAAAAATAACCTTGATCTATTTCTCAGGGTCACACTTCATTAGACGTGGATTAGAGTTTCATAGTTTGGATACTCCATTAATAGTTCTCAGGAATTAATTAGATTAATTAATGTTTTTTTTTTTTTATGAAATCCAAGGATAGAAAGAAATCCTAGCAAGCCAAACTCACAGGGAATAAATAAAAGTGAAAGGTACACGCTATCTTCCGGTGATGGTTTCAGGACCTCTGCGTTTCCAAAAGGTTTAGATTTATAGCAATTTTCAATTTATGTTTAAAAGCTCAAATGAAACAACCAGATAATACTATAAAGGTAAATTTGAAGAAATATGTATTTATCATAACCGAAAGCTGAAACTACTGAATATGTGAGAATGATAAAAGTAATTGTTGTTGTTGAGAGTTGTCAAATTCAGAGCATATTTCCTATTTCAACTCCTTTGTGTTTGTCTCCATAATTTAACCATTCTGGGCAAATGGGGACCCTCAACTGACATTACATGACCTTTACAGGTTGCCAAACGGATCAAATAACTCTCTTCCTACTTGATTTGTTGGCAAACTGTTACAGTCTATAATTTGTATGTCGGTGACATACATGATGCAATGATTAAAATATCGGTTGCCAATTAATTAAAAGTAAAGTAAATATGCTATATTCTATAAGAAATTATTTTCTGTACTGTTTAACATGCACATTACCTATTTTTACATTTTCATTCTAGAAAATAAATCATAAACATCAAATCCTAAAATTCCTTTATCTTTAACTCAACGCAAAACACCTTTTTTGCGCCTCAGTGACGTGGTTGGTTTGGTGTTTGCTTCTCACCTCAGTGGTCGCGGGTTCGATCCTCGGACATTCCATTGAGGAGTGAGAGATGTGTATTTCTGGTGACAGAAGTTCACTCGACGTGGTTCGGAAGTCACGTAAAGCCGTTGGTCCCGTTGCTGAATAACCACTGGTTCCATGCAACGCAAAAACACCATACAAACAAACAAACAAAACACCTTTTTCAGACCTTTTTAGGCTCTTCCAAAGAACTTTCCTAAATCCCGCGCCCCCCCCCCCCCCCCCCCGCCCCCCCCCCCACAAAGACAGCAACAACTAAACTTAGAATATAGGCTGACAATTAATTAAGATTTTTCTTAATTCTTCGCTATGGAGATCAGTCAAGATAGGGTTCCATATAAAGATATACGATAAGAAATACTAACTTATTCGGTTGAAATAAAATTAGAACAAATGTGGTTTGATATCTGCCCTTTTACTTTTTCGAACATTATATATTATTTCATTGTCGTTTCTTCATTTCCACGAATTACTTCTCATTCATTACATCACTCTCTCTCTCTCTCTCTCTCTCTCTCTCTCCTCTCTCTCTCTCATCTCTCTCTCTCTCTCTCTCTCTCTCAACCAGTGTCTGTATGGAGTGTAGAAAACGTTATTTATGCTAATTATGCTCGTGAATTTGGCAAAAATTATTTGCAGTAATTATGGAACTAAATATGGTGAACAATATTTGCAATAATTATGCTAATGAAAATGGTGAGCGTTGTTCACAGTAATTATGGTCCGTGATTATGTCCACCCTACTCCATACGATGAAGAATATTTCTTGGTAATTATCATTATTTTCTGTTTCCTATTTTCGTCTTTATTTTAGGACCGATATGAGCCATCTCATCCTACTTTTATGCCAAATACTGAAGTTCTTAACATGAAATTCTTATTATATATACTCATACATATATATATATATATATATATATATAATATATATATATATATCATATATATATATTAATATATATGTGTGTGTGTGTGTGTTTATGTATGCATGTATGTATTTTTCATTATTTATTTTTATTTTATTCATTTATTTATTTATTCTATTATTATTACTAGTTTTTTGGTGGGGGTCAATCACAGTCATCCTTTTCGACAGGATGGTGTTTTTAGTGTGGGGTTCCGGGTTGCATCCTGCCTCCTTAGGAGTCCATCACTGTTCTCCCTATGTGCGCTGCTTCTAGTAGCACAATCTTCTGCATGAGCCCTGGAGCTACTTCGGCATCTAGTTTTTCCAGGTTTCTTTTCAGGGATCTTCGGATCGTGCCTTGGGTTCCTATGATTATGGGTACAATTTCATGATACTTATAAGTTTGTTCTCTTCCTTTCTCATCTACTCTGGTGTCCCCTGGTATTGCGACATCAATGAGTGATACTTTCTTCTTTATTTTGTCAATCAATGTCACGTCTGGTCTTATTATTATTATTATTATTATTATTATTATTATTATTATTATTATTATTATTATTATTACAAAAAGATAACCATTTTAATATGGAACATGACTACTGAGTCCATTGACTTAAATCAGTCTTCCAAAGAATATGGTATTCTTTTAAAAGAAATTACATTAGATAACAGGAATTACAGAAAGAAGAGATCTTTTGCTAGAAAACAAAGATAAATAAAATGAGTAAATATTTAGTGAATATTTAAAGTGTAAATAAATCACTAAAAGTTTTAGGGTAGACTTGTATAAGCTGGAAGCAACATCATTAGTTTTTTAAAATGAGTCACCCGTTCTGATATTTATTTATAGAAAATAACCAGAATTTAGGCCCATCAAAATCACTAGTGAACCAGCCGTACAGTTTCAGGTCAAACTAAGACTTCGAAATTAAATGAGTTAGTTGAGAATCGTAAATGCTTTCAATTAGTCAAAGAAGTAAGGGAAAATCAATACAGGTTACAGGATTACAGAAAGCGTCCTGTACTTCTGTATCAATTGTTACCATAATGTATTTTTGACCATTTATATTTAAAATTTCAGCTTTTATTCAGTTTAAAGAGTTTAACTGCTAAAAAAAAAAAGATTATAAACAGTGACTATAGTGCACACAGTCAACAGAATTCTAGCTGGCGATCTTGTTAGTGTCAGAATTTTTGCCTTTGATCTCTGACGCATTGAATCCAAAATTCCCTTTTCTTTGAGATCAGCAAGATACAAAATTTAGGACAAGGTCCAAGTGCTGGAACCTATGAGGTCATTCAGCGCTGAAACGGAGATTAACAGCTAGAGGTTTCGAAAGGTGTCACAGGAGGATAACCTCAAAGCAGTTGCACTATGAACCAGTTGTTAGGAGAGGTTGGAAAGCAAGATGGAAGAAAGAGAATATGAATAGAGGCACAGTAAAAGTAATGAAGGGGGTTGCAGATATGGGCCGAAGCGACGCTACGAAGATCCTTATAGTAATGCATACAGTGCACTGCATGAGGCGCACTGGCGGCGTTACGCCTTCTACGGGGAAGAACATAATGATGCAATGGAAGCACCTAAGAGCTACCCACGTCATAACTGTAAGAAATTTACATTAAGGCTAAGCAAAACTATCAAAGGGCCTTTGATATTTATTTTTTAACCTGCATAGATCTGAGCTCGAGTGGAACCGACAAGTGATTAGCATCTACCCAGAAGTTTGATTATGATATGAAAAGTTTAATAATAGGGATAAGTATTTCTCTAGAAACGGCAAAACCTTACTTTAGTAGCTTTTTCCTAAAGCTTGGCATGTGCAATGCATACATATACATACATACATACATGCGTGTATATATACATATATATATATATATATATATATATATAATATTATATATATATATATATTTATATATATATATATATATATATAATATATATATATATATATATATATATATATATATATATATATATATATTTCCATCTGAATTCCAAAAGGTCTTTAAATTATTATTATTATTATTATTATTATTATTATTATTATTATTATTATTATTATTATTATTATTTTATTATTATTATTATTATTATTACTCAAACTTCGTATTACATAACTAAAGCCCCACACGCAACCTAACATGCGATGAACAGATCTGATACTAACCCGCACCTATGAAAAAACGAAAACTTGAGGCAAAGCTTCGTTCTTTGGATAACTTTCCAAATTCTTTTTTATTTTCTTTTTATTGGGCGGGGGCCAGATAGTTGCTTCGTAAAAGAACGGGTAAGAATTACTTCGAGAACTTTTGACTTTCGTGGAATTACGGCCAGAGATAGATTTCTGACTGATACTGGATAATGGCAGAGACTATAATTGGACTATAATTGGGTGGAAAATAATGACGGTACTGTGATACTAAGTTCTGCAATACTTACACCATTGACTTCACTGTAAGAAGTTATTATATTTAGTTCATTTTTAATGACCTTGACCACATTGTACCACAAGAATATAATGTTTTAAATTTGTAATATTATATTCTCATTGATTTTAATTAGGTGTTTTATTATTTTCTCTAATTTTTCTTTATTTCTCGCTTCAAAGGCCTAAGAGATGCATTCTTATCCATCAAATTGGCATCAAATAGAGATTGATTATATTTAGTGTATTTTTGTAGATCTAAACGACATTGCACTTTAGGTTTATATAATCATACTCTCATTAATCCAATTCTGATTTGCTTCTAGCTACAAAGGCCTAAGAGATGCATTCTTATCCGTCAAATTCGCTGCAAGGAGAAGTAACTATATTCTATTGTATTTTCAATGAAATGTTCTTTCTTTTAAATTGAATACTGCATCAGATAAATATACAATGTTTTAATTTTGCATTATTTTATTTTCAATGATACCATCCTACTTTGCTTCTTGCTACAAGGGTCTAGGATATGTATTTATATATATTTTTATCCATTAATTGGCATCAAGTTGCTACTGATTATATTTGGTGTATTTTTAAATACCTGTGCGACATAACGCCACACGGTTTTTATAAAGGAGAATACAGTATAAATATAACAATGTTTTTAGTCATATTATTCCATTCTGATTCTATTCTGCTGTGTTTCTCTCTACAAAAGTCTGAAATATGTTTCTTAAAGAATACGCGACCTGACTGCTGTGGAAAGCTACTAAGGTCATAGAAACTTGTCGAAAAGAGTGGAGCCTGTCAAATACAATCCCCTAATACCGGACTAAATGGAGGCAAAGAGAAACTTTAAATAGAATGACTAGCTTCTCTAGGAACTCTAACCTACTAGACTGGAAGCCTTCCACATCACCTATTCTGCTGGCAGTTATAGGCCTTCTTATTTTAAGAGGGGGGCCTATCGATTTCCACATAGCCCACGATATTTTCCTTTTTCCCCTCTCTCTCTTTTTCTTTCTTTTGGTCATAAAACATAGAGTCATCGAGAGGTAATTAGTTTCCAACCGAGGACACCTACAAGTTGCAGGTGCCGACGGCTACTACTGAGTAGCAGAGCAACATATAGCAATTTACAAAGGCGAAGTCACTTCCACCTGAGTCTTTGTTTTAACTGTTCCGTAAACACTAGCTTTTTGAAGTTTAGCCAATTTGTGTCTGTTGGTACATGGCAGCATTATAAGTGAGCTACAACTATATGACCGTTTAATTTTGCAAAAGATGCACTATTGGTTTTCATAAAAAAATGTGTAGATTTCCATTTCCCTAATTAGATCTGTATGAAATAACCCGGGAAAAAATGGCACGCTAAATTCAAGTGTAAAGATTACTCAAGAATTCAGTTATTAAAAGTGACTTACGAAAAAGGAGAGAGAGAGAGAGAGAGAGAGAGAGAGAGAGAGAGAGAGAGAGAGAGAGAGAGACTGGACGGACGGAGGCCTATTGGGAATTGCTGTAAAAATATAACATGGCAAGAAAAATAACCGTCTCATGAATTATACAAACGTCGGGAAATGTTCGTGAGGATACATTCCTACAAAAAAAAAAAAAAAAAAAAAATACTAAAGATAAATGTGGATATCTCGAGCAGCATTACACATAAAATGAGAAGGAAAAGGATATGAATTTCACATTTATCGCTTACTCGGGGAGTAAGCCTACACAGTACTTTGTTGTTGTTGTTCTTGTTGGAGGTTTAGGAAAGGTCTATGGAAGAGCCTAAAAAGTCTGAAAAAGACGTTTTGCGTTGAGTTAAAGATACAGGAATTTTAGGATGGTATATATATGATTTATTTATTAAAAGGAAAATGTAAAAAAATAGATAATGCACAGGTTAAAGAGTACAGAAAAATAATGTCTAATAGAATATAACGTATTCTTTTTAATTTTCGTTGGTGAAACATGGCTCTATTTGACCGTAGATTGTAACGCGTTTTAATTTATGTGAAAAGTTAGGAATATAATGTTTACAACTTATGCGAGAGGTAAAAATCTTTCTCTCTGCTTTTCCTCACCATACTTGAACGTTCAATACTTTTGAGTACTGGACTCTCATGAAGAAACAGTTACACATTATTTCTAAGATTTATTACCACGTCAAAGTGCATAGAAAAAGAAAAATAAGATATCAAAACATGAATGAAAAACTACATTGTTTCTTTCTAGTTATCTGTATTTTGAAAAAACCTCATTAATTATCTATCCAGAGTGATAAGTTTAAATATATATATATATATATATATATATATATATATATATATATATATAATATATATAATATATATATATATATAAATATATATATATATATATATATATCTATATATATATATATATATATATAGATATATATATATATATATATATATATATATATATATATATATATATATATATAGTAGTTATTTAAAAATAGAAAAACTTAGGACCTCCGTCGATGGGAACAGAACCGTCCGTAAGATATTCTTACACGTGTGAAATTAATCATCCCGTCTTATCTCTTGTGTCCAATCCGGAGGGGATCCATAAGTCATCCTTTTCAAAATCCTATAAAAATTTAAAAGATGGAAAAAAAGACTTGGATTCCTCCATTCGAAAGCCCTTAAGACTCGGACGATTTATTTGCTTCTTTTTCTCTTCTTCTTCTTCCTCTTCTTCTCTATTTTCTATTCCCTGTTCTTCTTCTTCTTATTCTTCTTCATCTTCTTCATCTTTTCCTCATCAAAGTGACCTGCGTCTTGAAAGGGCGGTTCTTGCGAATGCCGTTCTTAAAATGGCTCAGTCAGGGACACATTCATTCTTCGGACTTCGTGGACCAAAGAGAATTTTTCAGCACTTCCTGTTGCGGGGAGGGTGGGCGGGGCGGGGGAGAGGGGGGCTGCCTTTGACCTTTATGAAGAGTTTTATCTTTTCATATAAATATGTTATATGTATATATATATATATATATATATATATATTATATATATATATATATATATATATATAGGAATAGATGCATGAAAGAAGAAATTTAAGAACGAAAAATAACAAAAGAATGGTCTACCACCCATAAACCATTCACTAGTCCACTATTCATGATAGACTCAATAGTGCACTATTCATATAGTAGTATAAATTCCGCCGAATGGAAATAATTTGTTTATTGACACATTCCTTCATCGTGCTACAGCTTAAGAAAATAAAGAAAAAACGAAGTCTATTGTCACATCGGATTTTTTAGGAGAGAGAGAACGAAAGCTCTACGGATATTAAACTCCACATTTCTGTTAGTTACCGTCTACATTTTTACGTCAAAGTTCCCACTCTTTCCTGGCGTCTGAATAGCCTTTTATTTTTATTTATTTTTCCTAAACAAAAAGTACGTTGATTTCGATACGTGTACAAAAGAGTGTATGTCCGGCTGGATGTCATTTAAGAAAAATACTGGATTCACATTCTAAGGTATTTTTCTATTGTTTAACTAAACAATGCTCCTTTTTTTTGACTGCCAAAATACGAGGTTTTCTTTATCAGCATTCGACGATAAGTTAATACTCTTTAAATGTCTTAATAATTTCGGTCAGTAGATGAGTATATACTAGTTATGTACATACACACACACACACAAACACACACACACACACACACACACACATATATATATATTTTATATATATATATATATTATATATATATATGAAAGGCCTAGGGTTTTTGATTAATAATATATTGCCAATATGTTCGCTGTGACCTATTGGAATATGGAGAAGCAACGACCCGAGGAAAGCTGACCAATGGGTTTTTGTGGATGGCGTGACATAAAACTGCATAGTTAGACAAGTCAATGTACTCAGTTCATGAACTCTTCTCAAAGTGCCTTTGTGAAACTGGTTGCGGCCAGTAATTGTGAGGCGCTAACGAAGTGTGCGTTCGTATGTGCGTGTGCGCCTCTTCTATTGAAAATGTTGGATACCCAAGTCTATGGGGGATTTTGATAGAGGCGTCTTTGGAAGAAAGGCAGGATGCCGTGGTGCTCACCGGGAGTCTCTTTATAATATAGTGCTTGAAATAGTCCGGCTGCTTGGGTGAGTGTTGAACTGTTTTAGCCGAAGAGTGGCTTGTTATCTATTTGACATTTTTATAAGGACATTCAATCTTTAATCTCTGATTGTTAAACTTGTGTGTGTTCTTACCGGGGTATGTTCTATGTCTTTGAAACAGACGGTTCAAGCAGAACCACCTTGGGGGACCGAGAGGGAGTCCCGATGGGGGGAAATAGACTTTTGGTGACTAATTACTATTCAGACATTTTACTGTTGGGGTTTTTTGAGTTAGTCAGTAAGACTTGGATCATTATCTTTTGTTACTTAATAAATGTTTATTTTATGATGCAACTCTCTCATTTTGGTTACCTGTTTAGAGGGAGGAGAGAGAAGAGGAGGAGAGAGAGAGATAGAGAGAGAGAAAGAGATGAGAAGCAGAGAAGAGAGAGAGGAGAGAGAGAAGAGAGAGAGGAGGTGTCAGTGCTAGAGAGAAGTTGGAGAGAGAGAGAGAGAGAAGAGAGGTTTGTTTGTGTTGCCTTGACGCTCGAGTTACACGTTTACCAAATGAATAATGAGGAAATATCCTCATTACACACACACACACACACACACACACACACACATATATATATATATATATATATATATATATATATATATATATATATATATATATATATATATATAATAAAATCTAAAACTCCCGTACTATGATCATAATGTGACCACACAATATCGGGCTGCCACCTTTAAGAAACAGATTGTCGCCTCAAGACCGACCTTCCTACAAAAAATAAAAAGAAGAAGAAGAAGAAGAAGAAAGGGGAGAAAAGTCACGACAGAAAATCTCAACCCAGATACTACTGCCTTCTTCTCTGGCTGTCCCCTGCAACCAGAAAATTGCAAATTATTTGACGCTCACTCGCAGAAACGAAAGAAAACGAAGCAAAAAAAAAAAAAAATGCAAAAAAAAAGTCGAACAAGAAAAATACCATGTAATGTTGGAGTGAGAGGGGCAACAAGTGATAGACAGAAGGAGTTCCAGTTGAATTTCTTGGAAGAGCTGGAAGGAATGGGCAAAGTTTCGGATAGTCATGAATAGGAAATGCTTTTGCGCCTTTGTACGTTTGTACATTGGAAAAAGTTCAACTGAAGGAAGGAGGGAACAGCGTGAGAACAGGCGATCGTTTACAACCACAAACCGAGGAGAAGATATAACACTAAATGTGTCTTGCTCTCTCTCTCTCTCTCTCTCTCTCTCTCTCTCTCTCTCTCTCTCTCTTATCAATGACAGTGATTGGACCAATAATGCTAGAAGTGATTGTGTGGTGAATTTATCGAGCAAACAAATAAGTGATAATGCAGTGCGCGCATTAGGCTTTGGGTTGTCTTTCTTCATTTGTAACAAACCCTCAGCTTTATCAATAGCGACATCTCTATATAAGTTTGAAAAATACTGTGACCTACCACAAAATCATTTAGACATTATCAAAGGCATGACATATAGTGCTACGCATGCCTACCATGAAAATAACTTCCCCGCTCGCTACAGAAAAAGTTTAAAAGAATTGAAGAATGATAATAGCTTACACATTACCAAGGCTGATAAATCCAATAGTTTAGTGGTTCTTGACAAAACTAACTACATATCACGCATGCATACTTTACTAGAGGATGAAATAACTTACAAAAAACTCGCAAAAAATCCGTTGGACCAAGTAATAAAAAACTTCAATATCAATATCAAACAAATTCTTAAAGATAAAAAAGAACTTTTGTGTAAGTTAACTGTAAAGTGTCCCTCATTACCTTATGTATATGGCCTAGTCAAAACTCATAAGGAAAACAAACCTATGCGCCCAATTATTAGTGCTGTAGGATCAATTGCTTATAAACTATCTTGATATCTTACTAAACTGTTATCCCCGCTACTTGGAACTGTATCTAATTCACACATCCGGAATTCTCTTGATCTTGTGGAAAAATTAAATAACATTGTACTAAACCCTAGCGATATTTTTGTCAGTTTTGATGTATGTTCTTTGTTTATAAAAGTCCCTATTGACTCTGTGCTAGAATATTTAAGTAATGAACTTGTACTGCATGAATTGCCTATGTCCGTTAGTCACATAATTTCCTTAATTAAGTTATGTATTTGTGATTGCAGATTTATTTTTAATGGAGAAATATTTGGTATGGCCATGGGTAACCCTTTATCACCTCTCCTTTCAAACTTATATATGGAATTTTTTGAGAGACAACAACTCCCGAATATCACACTTATCCCCTTAAGATGGTACCGATATGTCGATGATATCTTAGTAGTCTTACCTGGTGATATCGATGTAAATGATTTACTGTCTAAATTGAATAATTTAGTGCCATCCATAAAATTCACTGTTGAAATTTAAAATTACAATGTCATCCCTTTCCTAGATGTATTAATACATAGAGAATCTTTCCAATGCAAATTCAGTATTTATAGAAAACCCACAAATATGAACATTTTTATTCTGGCCACCATCTTAATATTAAAATTTCAATTTTTTCTTCTATGTTCCTACACGCTTTGCGTATCACGAGTCCACAATATCTGGACCAAGAAATAGAATACATAAAAAAGATAGGAAACGATCTCTGCTACCCACCTCATTTAATTGATTCATGTTATCAAAAAGCTCACAAAAAGTTTTACAATGTTGCTATTAATGAAAAAGAAATGCCTAAAAATGTACTTAGCTTACCTTATTTTCGTGGATTTAACCATAAAATCAATATTTAAATCGTTTAATGTTAATGTAGTGTTCTCTTATAACGATACCATTAAAGATATGCTAATTAAGAATAGTCCCGTAACAAATAACAACATCATTTACAAAATTCCTTGTAAGGATTGCCCATCGTTTTACGTTGGTCAGTCAAGTAAAAATTTATGTGTTCGGATTAAGCAGCATATGTATTCAGTTAGAACAGCCCAGACTTCAAATGCACTGTTTATCCATCTGAGTGAAAAATCTCATTGTATTAATTGGGGTGATACCTCGGTAATTGCTAGATCTAATGATTATGTTTCAAGAAATTTACTGGAATCGGCAATTATACAAATCACTAATAAAAACAACCTAAATCTTAGTCTGGGAATGTACCATTTGGACCCATATATTTGTAAGATGTTTATGAAGGACCTCAAAATAAATGAACAACTAATAAATTAGTCCCACATTTATATAGTTATTATTTCTTTCTCTCTCTCTCTCTCTCTCTTTCTCTCTCTCTCTCTGTCTCTCTGTCTCTCTGTCTCTCTCTCTCTGGTTCGATATTCTCTCTCCCTCTTTCTCTTGCTCGATATATATATATTTATATTTTCTTTCGTCTTTTCATTAATAATAATTTTTGTTGGGAAAATTTGTGTAAAAATTCATGATATTAAATTGTATATACTCCCGTGTTTTTTTCAAAAT
>NC_061110.1:84845884-84868384 GCF_015104395.2 Macrobrachium nipponense | reverse complement strand
TACGTCCTGCCTATGTGAACTCTCGAGCAAGACTGAGAGTTTCCAGCCCTGTGACTGCCTTATCAACAGCCAATCAGGAGCATCATGAGGGATTGTCCTAGACATCAAATGCATCGTTGATGTGAAACTACTATTGTAATTCAGCTCCTACGTATATATCTTCTGATTTATGTAATAATAAATTGATTAAATGTAACATTGTATTTTCCGTAAGCCCAACCATTTCAATACATTTTCCCCCAGCTTTCTGTTGTTACCTACGTGGCACCCAATCTTGTCAGATGTCAGTTAAATTCTAAAGTAAATTGTAGACCTTGCGCGGCCACGCACGTAACAATATATATATATATATATATATATATATATATATATATGTATATAAATATACATATATAATATACATCTGAGCGCGTGTATGTATATGCGCGTCTGTAATTATTAGGAGCGTGAATTACTCTCTTGCGTGAAGTGATTACGGTTCTCCACATGTTGCCGTAATTGTTCAACGCATTGGTGAGTCATTTAATGAGGGACGTCATGATTCGCAGCATAATTTTGCCATGAATTACACTGTTCATTACATTGCATGTAACGCTTACTTCCCACAAAAGAACGATGCAATTCCTGCTTTTTTGTCCCTTCCGAATATTTCTCTTAAGTAATGAACAGAGAGAGAGAGAGAGAGAGAGAGAGAGAGAGAGAGAGAGAGAGAGAGGTGAATATATACAGATTTTTATATGTATATTTATACATAAATGTGTATATATACATATATATATATATATATATATATATATATATGTATATATATATATATATATATATATATATATATATATATATATATATATATATATATATTATATATATATATATACCAACAGGGGTTCCAGCAAGACAACAGCTCACATGATCAATTTATTAAGAGACGTTTCGTGCCCCAAGACGTTGGCACATCATCAGTCTGGAATAAAATTTATTCTTTCAAAAAACATTAAACTAAAGTAAAAAGTACAATCCAAAAATATGAATTATTTACAGAAGCTTACAAGTATTAGAAGACTACCTATCAGTTCAGAGATGTTTAATGTTTTTTAAAAGAAATTTTTTATTCCAGACTGATGATGTGCCAATGTCCTGGGGCACGAAACGTCTCTTAATAAATTGATCATATGAGCTGTTGTCTTGCTGGAACCCTTGTTGCAATTTATAGGCGGCTGTCCGTTGTCATGAGAGAGAGAGAGAGAGAGAGAGAGAGACGAGAGAGAGAGAGAGATAGAGAGAGAGAGAAGATAAGAGAGAGAGAGAAGAGAGATATTTACGTAAAATGATTATGTCGAACAGGGCCTGTTGACGTATGACTATACCAGAAATATATATAAACAAAAACCAGCCTTTATTTTCCCCTCTACCCTCTCTTTCAAGTGTAATATCCAGACAATTGAATTCATTCTGTATACAGCGATGTACATCGGCCTAAACCTCCCAGTGACTGCCACTTCTGGACAGAGGTTGTTGTTTTGCTATCATGACAATGAATAAATCTTGTTTACCCTCGCCCTGTCACATTTGTGCTTTGTTGACTCAACAACTGTTCCAATTGGAACGAAAGAGGGCGGGCGATCGATCGATTGGCTCAGTTCGTGGAGGATATTTTCAACGTGGAAGTTTCGAGGAGTTCTTTTGGACGATCACAAAGGACGGGCGTGAAAGCGTCATACCAGATTCTCACGGTTTTGGATAACGAAGGTAATGTTATTTGTTTCGCTGCAGTGCTTGATCAATCGAGCCGAAGGCAGTTAGTTGGTCTCCGGTTTCTGAAACCTGTTAAAGATTTCGGATCTCTCCTATACTCTGTTTTTTTCCATCTGTCCATCCTCCTGTGGTGTTTGCGTATGGTAACACTGCGTCCCGGGCTTTAGATAGTTACATTCAGCTTACATTCAACAATAATAATGATATCCTACTTCGAATATTAACGGTGTAATTCGCATACAGTAAATTATTAAAACACTTTTCAGTTGCAAATGTACAGTGGGGCTCAAATCTCATGCGACATGATTCTTTTTGTATCGTCCATATTCTCAGACTCAACGTGATGTTGCCAAGTAGTGCTATTTTTTTTTCTTTTTTTTATTTGTAATGTCATTCACGTCGAAAAATTTGCGAATTCACAGCTAGCCTTATTTTCCTTATGGTTAAATAGATATGATCCCTTTTGTGCATTGGTATAATTCTTAATTTGTGTGATTTGAACTGATTTTATTTTTCTTATCTTTACGTTGCTCAGTTCAAGTGTGGTGTGATAAGGTTAGCGGTGCCAGCAATGAAAGCACACTTAACATGCTCCTCGGACTGGTCAACATAATCATGTCTGCAGCATTATGACAGCAGACCTAATAAGCTCAACAGTCATAACAACACTTTCAATGCAGGAATATGAATTAAAACCAGTTTTATTTGAATGTTCAAGATTTCGGCTGCGTTTAAGCTGCCTATATGTTGGAAAATGTTTTATAGGCCTAAAAAAATAATCTAAGCCATCTGAGATGTAATCTGTTACTAATGAATTTATTTGTAGAGATCACCTGTTCTTTGAGGAATATGAATTACAATCAGTTTTCTTTGAATGTTGAAGTTTCAGGCTGTGTTTAAGCTGCCTGTATGTTGCAAAATGATTTATAGGCCTAGAAAAATAATCTAAGCTTTCCGAGATGTAATCTTTACTAATGTTTTTATTTGTAGAGATTACCTGTTTTTTAAGGAATAAAAGATGATGATGATTTTGGTTATGTGAAGAAGATGGTTATTAATCGAAATATCATAAGTATTAATATCAAGGCATATGTAACACTTGTTTTTCAACTGGTTTACAATATTATTTTCTTAAAAGTCCTTCTGCTCGCTTTTGGTGTATAATTTATTATTTCATAAGGTAACTTGAAGTGCAAGAATGTGTAGATAACCTCATTTGCTTTCTGGCCAGAAATTGTTAATATAGAGATGTGAATGTTAAGTGTAAAGTAAAGAAATCTAACAACTAGGCCTAGGAATAATATCTTGGCTTTGACAAATAGGCGAATATTTGCTAGTATGCTATCAGTTTTGAAATATTTAAGAAGATAACAAATAATTATGTGTGAAAATCCAAATATTCCTTTAACACAAATTATTTATTTAACATTTGAACTGAGGTTTGATTGCGACTTCGTTTTGGTCAAATGCTTCAGCAATGAGTGAATGAAAGTTTTGAAAATGTTTCGTAAGGGTTTTTCTGAAATTTGGCTACACGTGACATTTTCTTACAATTTTTAAATATATGACAGATTTCACTCTTATGAAACATATTATGGCCTTAGTGTATGCGATACTCGCGTTTTCGCATTTAAATAAAAGATAAATATGGAGCATGCTAGGTTGCCAGTTAGTGAATTTTGAACGAAATCCTATGGAGTCATGTCGCATGAGATTTGAGCATCACTGTACACCCAGATATCCTTTTATTTACCTAAAACTTACACATAGCGTAACTATTTAAAGCCCGGGACGCAGTGTTACCATACAAAAATACCACAGTCGGATGGACAGATGGAAAAAAACAGAGTATATTACTAGGATTAATAGAACAAGGCCGTTAGGAATTGTCGTAAAAACATATACAAGATTATAAATTTCATAAAGATAATGAACCCCCACCCCCAAGAAATATTAGTCATAGATAACGAACCCCGAAAACCTCATGGGGCCAATATCTAGGAAATATCCAAGATTTGTTTCCATCGTGGTTTCAAAAACCGAATCTATAATTTTAGATTTGAAAGATATGTCGGTATTTGTTTTTTTCTTGATTTGGATGAACCAGTATAGTTTCACCGTCATACAAGTAATAAACATACTTTTAGGGCCACAGATTCAGTATTTGTGCTGGCTAATATTTTTTTCCAGGTTCATACACCCAATAAGCAACACTTTTCACAACTCACAACCAACTCAATATTTGTCAAAAGGTGTCATTTTCATCATTTAATCGAATATTTTTTCAGCTTCATACAACCATAAAGATACTTTTCACCCCTTCGTACAACGGACTCAATAACTGTACGAAATAGTCATCGCTAATGGTGTAATTTTCCCAGCTTCATGTAACCAATGAAGATGTTGTTCATACCTTCATACAACGGACTTAATATTTGTCTAAAGTGGTTAAGGGCAAAAGGTGTCAATTAGCTCAACTAATTTAATATCTTTCCAGCTATGTACAATCAGTAAAGACCAATTTTCACAACTTCGCACAACGGACTCAATATTTATTTTAGTATTTTACCATCTTCATACAACCAACAAAGGTTTACAACTTCCTTCAACAGACTCAATATTTATACAAAGATCATTTCAATGAACTAAGCTAGTATTTCTCCAGGTTCGTACAACTAACTTAATATACTTTTAACATCTTCGTTTAACGGAATCAGTCACTTTCCAAAGGTTATTCCGATAAAGTAAACTAACATTTTTCCAGCTTCGTTCAGCTGATAAGAATACTTTTCACGGCTTCGTTCAGCGGACTCACCATTCAGCCAAAAACGGTTAAGGGCGAAAGTGTCATTCCTCCAATCCCAAGACTAATGCGTTGTTTACCCGCAGGTACGACCCATTCAATATTCATCCGATCAATGGTACGGGCGGTCCTGCAGCCGTTCGACAAATACTACGTTACACCTAAATGGGTAAAGTGTCCCCCACCAAACGAGCGTCGATCGCCAAATCCCTTCGGTTGTGTCCACATGCAAAGCAGGTTAAAGCAAAGCTGCGTCATTAGTCTTTTCGGGGTAATATTGATCAGATTAAAATCTTCATTCCAAAGGCGTAAGAGAATTTAATAGTAGATGCATTTAAAGGTTTAAGATGCTTTTATTTGATTGAGTTATTGATTCATCTTATTACTGAGGAAAATTTATATTATATATATATATATATATATATATATATATATATATATATATATATATATGTGCTTAAAAAATCACAGTAGATGCACGTGACTTCATTAAATAAGCGAATACCACAGGAAAATGATAGTCAGAAATCCAAGCGCTTTCGTCTTTACTAAGACATTGTCAAGGAGCGAATGAAATACAATTGGAGAGAAAGGTCTCAGGTATACAACAAGATCAAGAATACCAGATGGTTGATTGTCAAAAGGGTAAAAATTAAAAGAGATAATCCTGGATTATCACTTTTAAGTTTTACCCTTTTGACAATTAATCATCTGGTATTCTTGATCTTGTTGGGTACCTGAGACCTTTCTCTCCAATTGTATTTCATTAGCTCCTTGACAATGTCTTAGTAAAGACGAAAGCACTTGGATTTCTGACTATCATTTTCGGTTATTCGCTTATATATATATATTAATTCATATTACTATTATATACATATATATATATGTACTCTATAATATATATAATATATACATATATTATATATATATATGTATATTATATATTATATATATAGGATATATATATATTATATATATATACACATAATATATATATGATATATGATATATAGATATATGATATATAGATATATAATATATAGATATATATATATATATATATATCTATTATATATATAATATATATATATAATATATATATATATCTATATATATATATATAGCCTGTATATATATGTATGTATATTATATATATATATATATATATATATATATAACAGATATATATATATATATATATATATATATATATATATAGATATAATACTATATATATATATAAGATATAGATATAGATAGATATAGATATATAGATATATATATATATATATATATATATATATATATATATATATATATATATATATATATATATATATATATATATATATATATATATATATATATATAGATATATATTAAAGGGTCCAGGAATCCACCAAACATTGTGAAGAATATTTTATTAGGAACGTTTCATACTACTTCAGAGTACATCTTCAGCCTGTAATTATAAATTGTGACAATTTAATTAATAGTAAAATAATACATTAAGACTAAAATATCAAGATAATAAGTTAATTAAAAACCTTAGAGAACATTTAAAACAAACAATAGACTAAAACTTAAAGAAATATGTTAATTAAAATTTATAGAAACATTTAAAACAAATAATGAGAGGACAAGTACCCTAAGTACAAGTAGAGAAGGGAATGATTTGAAAACACAGTTCGGCCCAGATCTCAGTTATGCTAAATACAACGTGGCAGCAGGCACATTTGCATTTAGAGAAGGAACCAGTCGTTTGATGTATAATGACTCAAGTGTCGTTAAGTAATTGTTGGGAGTGCTGTCAATGATTGAGAAATGTGTTTTATCAATATTAATTTTACATATTTTGGCGTGGTTACGGATATTGGATAATTCTGGGTTTGTTATCCTTTGTCCTGTTCTGTAGCTAACACCTAAGTGACTGGAATATCTCACTTTTAGTAACCGTTTGGTCGATCCGACGTAAATACCAGGACAACCCGGACAATTAAATTTATAAATGACGTCGGATCTCATGAACGGTGGTAGTTTTTCTTTGTGTGTAAAAAATGTGCCAATTTTTAATGGGTTGACAGGAATCAATTTTAATTTTAAACAACCTATTTCACTTTCAATGATTTTCCTTATTCGCTCGCTTAATTTGTTTTTATATGTAAAAGGAATGGTACAGTACATAACTAGCTTCTTAACATCATAGGAAGGAACTTTCTCAGAAAAATTATTATTTAAAATTCTATTTACTACATTATAAAAAAACATTTACTGGATAAGAATTGTTAATAAAATACCTCTTTAAAAATTCAATTTCTTCATGAAATAAATTCCAATTTGAGGTATATTTCATAGCTCTAAAAACAAGGGTTGAGATGGCATTAATTTTAAAATTCAAAAAACAAAAACTATAAAAATTATTACCCAAACCCGAAAATGTATGCTTCCTATAAATGGTAGTGTTGAGTCTATCATCTTCCTTAACAATCTTTAGATCTAAAAATCATAGGCAGTTATTATGCTCGATTTCCATAGTAAAATTTATATTATGATGCTGGCTATTCACAAAATCCAAGAAGGCTTCACTTTGCCACTTATATTAAATAATAAAAAAGTGTCATCAACATACCTTCGATAAAAGTGTGGCTTAAAATTAGAAGGGCATTCTGTTAAAAATTTTGATTCTAAAAAGTCCATAAAAATATCTGCAAATATAGGGGCCAACGGGGACCCCATAGCCAAACCCTCGACCAGCGAGTACAATTTGGAATTAAAAGTAAAAACTGAATCTTGCACTGCAAGTTCTAAAAGTTGTTTGAATAAAATTCTATCAAATCCATGGAAGCATGTGGTATTTAAAAAAACTTTATCTAAAATAATCTCAATTGTTTCTTCCACTGGTATGTTTGTAAAAAGTGATTCAATGTCAAGACTTATCATGTAAAGATCTGAATCCTGTCTGACAATTAATTCCTGAAATTCGTAGCTATTAACACAGTTAAAAATGGCTACGAATTTCAGGAATTAATTGTCAGACAAGATTCAGATCTTTACATTGAATCACTTTTTACAAACATACCAGTGGAAGAAACAATTGAGATTATTTTAGATAAAGTTTTTTTAAATACTAAAAGTGAGATATTCCAGTCACTTAGGTGTTAGCTACAGAACAGGATAACAAACCCAGAATTATCCAATATCCGTAACCACGCCAAAATATGTAAAATTAATATTGATAAAACACATTTCTCAATCATTGACGGCACTCCCAACAATTACTTAACGACACTTGAGTCATTATACATCAAACGACTGGTTCCTTCTCTAAATGCAAATGTGCCTGCTGCCACGTTGTATTTAGCATAACTGAGATCTGGGCCGAACTGTGTTTTCAAATCATCCCCTTCTCTACTTGTACTTAGGGTACTTGTCCTCTCATTATTTGTTTTAAATGTTTCTATAAATTTTAATTAATATATTTCTTAAAGTTTTAGTCTATTGTTTGTTTTAAATGTTCTCTAAGGTTTTTAATTAACTTATTATCTTGATATTTTAGTCGTAATGTATTATTTTACTATTAATTAAATTGTCACAATTTATAATTACAGGCTGAAGATGTACTCTGAAGTAGTATGAAACGTTCCTAATAAAATATTCTTCACAATGTTTGGTGGATTCCTGGACCCTTTTTAATGCTCTCATCTGATTGAATATATATATATATATATATATATATATATATATATATATATATATATATATATATATACTATATATATATATATATATATATATATATGATATATATATATATATATATATATATATATATATATATATACTATATATATATATATATATATATATATATATATATATATATATATATATATATATATATATATATATATATATATATATATATATATATATATATATATATATATATATATATATATATATATATATATATAGGAGCTTCAGAAGGTGTCCATGATACAGACAGTAAAAGGAATCAAGCTTATTATCAACGAAACGTTTCGCACATGAAACTTCTGTGCATTATTAGTCTGTAAAAGAGCAAAGAGACACATAAATAATATTCAATGATAAAAACAAAGGAACTCACAAATATTAACATAGTCTTAAAAATTAAAAGGATCAAAGTAAAAACAAACAAAGGTAAAGAGAGAGAGAACAACCCAAATACCAACCGTCCATAATGTAGAGAGAAGAGGGAATGACTAAGAGTCATCATCAACTGACTTTTAGTCATTCCATCTTCTCTCTACATTATGGACGGTTGGTGTTTGGGTTGTTCTCTCTCTCTTTACCTTTGTTTGTTTTTACTTTGATCCTTTTAATTTTTAAGACTATTTTAATATCTGTGAGTTCCTTTGTTTTTATCATTGAATGTTATTTATGTGTCTCTTCGCTCTTTTACAGACTAATAATGCACAGAAGTTTCATGTGCGAAACGTTTCGTTGATAATAAACTTGATTCCTTTTACTGTTTGTATTATGGACACCCTCTGAAGCTCCTATATATTTATTCCACTGAGCCGCTATATATATATATATATATATATATATATATATATATATATATATATATATATATATATATATATTTATACATACATATGTATATGCATATGTATATATGTATGTATATATATATATATATATATATATATATATATATATATATATATATATATATATATCCCACGACCATGACAAGGACATAGTATTTTAGGCACCTTGATGTGAACTCTCTCTTTTATTACCCTGGTGACTACGGAAGTCCTTCCAGAACCTATATCATTTCAATAGATAGTCATCAAGTTTCTTTTCGAGTGCCCTAGAATCCGATTACCGTTTATAATTGCTCTCTGCTATTGCAATTATTATGTATTATCTGCAAAATCTAATAATAATGATATTAATATCACTATTATTATTATTATTATTATTATTATTATTATTATTATTATTATTATTATTATTATTATTATTATTATTCCATTAAGCCTCATTCGGGTTTATATTCCCCGAAAAAAGTATTATTATTATTATTATTGAAGTTGCCTTTCACTTTTCTTATTTAGCATTCTATAGTAACTGAATTCTGTATATACGAAAGGTCTCTAGTTCAAAGAAAATTTTAAGCCCTTGTTTTTATCATTATCATTGATTTTATTATTGCTATTATTTCAACATTAGTATTGTCATTACTATTATCATGAATAATACTAGCATTGCTATTATTATATAAGCAGTTATTAATTTTATATCTTTATTCCTCTTGTCTCGAAATACTATATTCTGTTGTCTCTACTTTGTATATTCCCTATATATGGCCCTGAGCTGAAATAAAGGATATCATTCTTGCTATTATTACTATTTTAATGGATACTAACATCCCAATTATTTCAAGAAATGTTTGGGTGTAGTCAATTATTAATTCATCTTTTCATTTTGTGTCTCTGAATTCAGTGTATTGTATTGTCTCTACTTTGTACTTCACCTGTATATGGCCGTGAGGGATATCATTATTGCTATTATTACTATTATATGAATAATAGCATTACTATTATTTCAACAACTGTTTGGATATTGTCAACCATTAATTTTATCTTTCCATCTAGTGTATCTGAATTGTGAGTATTGTATTGTCTCTACTTTGCATATTCCCTGAGCTGAAATAAAGGATACTACTAATTATTATTATTGTTTATTTTTTTCAGTTTATCACACTCTTCCTGTTCGACTTCTTATTTCTATTTCCAGGTCTTGATACTTATCAATCTTTTCTCTGTCTTTCTCTTCTACACTGGTGTCCCATGTTATTGCGACGTCAATGAGTGATACTTTCTTCTTGATTTTGTCAATCAACATCACGTGTGGTCTATTGGTACGTATCAGCCTATCTGCTCTGATAACATAGTTCCAGAGGATCCCCCTATTTGTTCTGATATCATAGTCCCAGAGGGTTTTTCCATTATTATTATTATTATTATTATTATTATTATTATTATTACACCAGTACAGTAGCTCTCAATAAAAATGCCATCAACTTACCGTCCCGTACATTTCTGCAGGAACGGGGCAGGCCAACTTGGCCGCCTCCCCTAGAGGAACAACCGTGACGCTGTTGTTCACGACGCCTGCGCCGCTCGATTCCAACTGTCCGCTGGCGGCCGCAGTCTCTTCGCCTCTGGCTGATAGGATGAGTATCCACACTGAAAAATGACAACGGAAGAAGGTATTTAGTATCTAACTTTGAAACTTAGAAAAAAAAAACACACACATAAATTGGAGAACAGATACATGAAAACATGACTGCGGAAGAAGATATTTAAAAGACAATTGGTGGCAAATATCAAAGTTTAAAACTTGAACAAGAACCAGAAATTGGCGAACAAATATATTCAAAAATAGCAACGCAAGAAGGTAGCTATTTAGTGAGTTTCGGGTACAAATTGGTGAAAATATCTAGTTCTGCGAGGAAATAATGGCAACAGATCAGTTTCGAACTCTGGAACCTGAAAAATAGAATCACGAATTGGAGAACAAATAAATGAATAAAATAACAAAGGAAGAAGATATTTAGAGACGAATTGCGAGGAAATGATGGTATACTAGATCAGTATCGAACTTTGAAATTTTGAAAAATGATGTAACCATAAATTGGAGAGCTACTGTATTCAAAATTGACAACGGAAGAAGAAAGTTAGAGACGAAGTTGTGGAAATATCAAGTATTGCGAGGGAATGACGATAATAGATCAGTCAAGCTCTCACATTGTGGAGACACTAAACCCAGGAGAGGAAAAAGACAAAAAGTGTGAGGTTAATTAGAAGAAAGTGATTGGTTTATCGATTGGGTAGAAAACATTTCTTGTTGATCCCGAAGAGAACTGGGCTGTGAGATTACTTACTCTCTTGACGGGTAGCCTATGGGAGATTAATTACGTCGATTCCCTGATCTACTCTGGCCAAATCCCCAAAGACGTAGTCTAGGACTCTTTCAATTATCCCTTATGACAATTACTGTGTGGTTTACGGGAAGCTCGCCATAACCCTTTTTGGTTAGATTAGAACACAAGTAAAATATAATAAAACAAAAATTAAAACCCATTATGTATTTAATAACTTAAAAAATAAACACATTTTTCGCATTCGAGTTTCAGAATTTCCATGGAATAATTAGTATAATCTGTTAATTTTTGTTAGAAAGATACGTAATGTCAAAATGAAAACATGCCTCGGTTGGCTGACGATTTGTTGTTTAATTAGCTTTTTTTCCGGAGTCTACATTCATCTCAGTTTCATTTTGAATAATTCTGACACTTTTCTTTTTCTTTTACTAATTATTCTCACATGCTCATTTCCCAATTGATTTTCAGTTTCATTTTGAATAATTCTGACGCTTTTCATTTTCTTTTTTCTTTTACTAATTATTTCTATAAGTTAATTTCCCAATTGATTCTCAGTGTCATTTTTGAATGATTCTGACACTTTTCTCTTTCTTTTATAAATTATTCTCACATGTTCATTTCCCACTTGATTCCCAGTTTAATTTTTAATGATACTGACACTTTTCTTTTCCTTTTATTGACTATTCTCACATGTTCATCCCACAATTGATTAGACTACACTATGTTTATACCCCGAAGAGTTGGTCGATTTTATTAATGACTGTTCTTGAAGACAGTTCAACCTGCTTTCTGGGATCATTTCACCCAAGTTTAAAACAAGTGAAGCTCTTACCCAAATTAGGTAAGACTGATATTATAATTATAATAATGATGACAAGAATATAGTTCCACCAGGCAATTAAAAAATTTACTAATTCACGTCAACCTTGTCGCTCTTTGGCGTCTGTTGTGATAATGATAATTCTAAGAAGATAAAAGATGAAAATAACGCAGCTTCCACATAAAAGAATTACTCTCCAACTCATTATTTTCCGCAGACAATGTGAAGGCGATCATGTTGATAATAATTACGACAAAAATAGCGCAGACCTTCTCGGGGAAAAGAATATCTTTCATCTCATAATAATTCAGGAATGAATAAGATGCGGATTATAATGATGATGATGATAATGATAAAGATAACGATGATGAAAACAGCACCATCTTTTGCCGGGGGAGAGGAATACGCCTCTCGGTTTATAATTGCGCGATTCATGAGTGGCTGCGCGTTCTTGGCAATTAAATTACGGAATTTAATAGAGCATTTTTCACCCTCCTTTATTCTTGGGCTTTCCAAAACAAAATATTAAAAGACAAATTATACGAAACTCCTCAGAGGGAGAGGAGAGGAGCAGGAGCAGGAGAAGGAGGAGGAAGAGGAGGAGGGGGAGGAGGAGGGGAGGAGGAGGAGGAGAAGGAGCATGACGAAAAGAAAAAAATAAAATGAAAAAAGACGCACTGAAATATAAATGAGCGGAATTGCCCACGCTCTGGAGCAAGTCGGTTTTTCTGCATCCTAATGACTTGAAAGCAGATTAGTTAATTAAGATAAAAATGTGGCTCGGCGTTTTTATTCTCGCAAATTTTTTTTTCTCCCTCTATTTTTTCCAACTCTCTCTCTCTCTCTCTATCTCTTTCTCTCTCAACCGTTTTTCCGCTCTCTTCCTCTACTGTTCTCTTTGTTTTCCTCTCCTAAATGAAAGTTCTCTCTCTCTCTCTCTCTCTCTCTCTCTCATTATCGTTTTTCCACTTTCTTCCTCTACTGTTTTCTCGCCTTACTGAAAATTCCCTCCCTCTGTCTCTCTGCCTCTCTCTCTCTCTCTCTCTCTCTCTCTCTCTCTCTCGTCACTCTCTTCCTCCCTTTGTTTTTCCTCGCCTTACTAAACGAACAACCCCCCCCCCACACAACCCCCGGCCCCCCCATCTCTGTCTCTCGTTTTCCGGTTTCTTCCTTTACTGTTCCCTTTGTGTTATGCGCCTCAATGAAAGTCTTCCTTCTCTCGCTCCCTAAAATGCAAAAGTGTTACGCAAATGGATTACCCGTTTCAATATCCTTTGCTCAAATAACACATCGTAAATATTTATGCCTCATAACTTTCACAGCTACGTATACGACATAATCTTCCCACTGTACACCATTTTAAAAGGATTAAGCCTACGGATATTAATCAGCGGGATGTATAGGGTGTGTTACATCAAAGGTAAAACATGCAGGCGGAATTATATAAAAAAAATAAAAATAAAAGTCAGATAAAAGATCTATTGTTTTAACGTTTCTCTCTGAAGCCAAAGATGGCGGCGGAGAAGGGAGTCAATGAAAGAGGTATGATGATGATCATAAAAAAAAAAAAAAATGAGAATGGTAAACATTACGATAATTAGTTCCGACGCCGATACCCGAATGGCAGGGAATCTCGAGGAGAAATGGGAGGTCATTCCTTTAATTAATGCGCGACAGATAATGTCATACAGGTGGAATATCGGATTAAAAGGAATTGTATTGACAAATGGAACAGAAGGTCAGTCTTTCTTTCTCTTGTTCATCTCACGTTTTCCTCTTAATTCTCACCCCACTGAATATTTCGACGGCAAATTAATATGATTGTTATATGGATAGGATTCGTTTTCGCGTGAAAATGACGTGTACATAACATGTACATTACGTGTAAATAACGTGTAAATTGCATGGAATATATTACGTGGTAATTTCGTGTAATTTACATGAAAAAGATGCACACATTACGTGTAGATGACGTATAAATTTTGTGTAAATGATGTTTAGATTACGTTTAAAAACGTGCCAGTTACATTCAAAGAACGAGTAAATTACGTAAAAATGACGTGAACATAACTTTAATGTATATTACGTGGAAATAACGTATAATAGACGTATAAATAACGCGCAATGGACGTTTAAATAATGTTTGAATTCCCTGAAAGTGACGTAAAAATTATTGTAAATAAAAATTATTGTAATTTACGTCTAAATAACGTGTAAATAACGTGAAAAGTACGTGTAAATAACGCGTACATGATGAGTAAATGGCACCCAGAAAAATTAATTAATAAAATCACAGTCGTGTAGTAGAACCCAGATCACATTCTCTGGCGTTCCTCAAAGGGGAATGTTTCCACTGGCATGTAAATGATACACTTCCACGGCAGTGAAAGGAGTTCATAATGTGATATACATTCAAGATATACACGTCCATTCCCTTTCTCCGCTCCGCACGGCTCTGATTAAAAGCACACGTACGAGGGCTGCCCGAGCTGTACAGATGATTTCCAAAAGCAATCATCCCAGTACGTAGTTCGTAATACGAGACAGCAGTAATCAGCGTCCAAATGTGTTTCAGACAACGGTTTATTATTACTCGGCGCACTTCGAGCTTATTTCGTCTTGAGTGCATATTACTTGGGTGCATATTTCCTGAGTGCATATTTCGCCGTGGGCGAGAAGGGAGCGTCGTTTGCTTGTTAAGACTATTGAAACGTCAATACGCACACACACACACACACATATATATATATATATATATATATATATATATATATATATATATATATATATATTTCAGTACAGTAACTACAAACTATCTTTGATACATCTTCTGGGAACCTGATATCAGAGTCAGTCCTATTTTTGTAATAACCGATATTCATATTTTACCCCCAGATATACTACATTAGACCCAATAAAATTAATTCCCGACTTCATGTAGTAGAACGTATAATATATTAGGATTTTTTAGTCCACGCCAGAGAAAGGCAAAATTAAAGGGAAAAATAAAGGGGAGGAATGAATAAGAATAAGAAAAACAAAAAAAAGGGCATCTTACCCGAAGGAAGCAATTAGGCGCGGCTTTTAAAAGAAAGGAGGCTGCAGGAGTCAAGGACAACGGAAGCAAGAAAATGGTTCCAACAGGACTTTCCTACTTTTTTTTCTTTTCCTTAGTACAGCTCATAGCATTATTTGGATTACTCTGAATTCATCAAAATCTTACGCAGAGTTTATGAAGCATGACCTCTTTAGGGACAGAGTTGGACGTATGGTATCAACCTTTTTAGGGATGAATATACATTCCAATAAAAATTGTCAATGGAATAAAATACTTTAATTGGGATGGACTGTCTGTGTGAAGAGAGATACGAGGGAGTTAGGATTGAGCGAGGAGGATGCACTGGACCGAGGTAGACGGAAGAATGTGTTGAAGGACCATTACAGCGACCCCAAATAGGGGACAAAATTGTAAAGAAAGAAAAAGAAGAAGAATTGAAAATTGACCTTCATTGTACTTTAGAAGAAAAATCTTTCTCGCAAAGCTAAGGAAGCCAACGCAATAACGCAACGTAAGTATAGTCTGGGAAAACTTCCAGACGTTTGGAAACAATCTTGGCGTATGGAGGAAGACGAGAAAAAAAAAACAATGTTTGTAATGGGAAGATAACTTCAGATACTTCAGGTGGTAGGAAAAGGGTGGTAGGGAAGATGACGGGAAGACAAACTTCCCGAGGAGTCTATATATGCTCTGGATATTGAAGATCCTCGCGATAACGAAATTGAGATGGCGTTAGACCGAGTGAGATGGAGAGAGAGAGAGGGAGGGAGAGGTCTCATCCTAGTGGTGCTGGGTTACATCGAGGCCTGAGAGTTAACGGAGAAACGAAGTTCTACGAAGGAGCTGTAACGAAATTACAGAGCTGCAACTTTATGGTAACGTCAACGGATGCAGATCCAGTGTGTTCGATTATTTGCGTTAGAAATTCCGGATATTTCGTCATGGGAAACAATTAGACAGATGATTCTTTTAATTTTTTATTTCTGAATTCAGATAAAAAAAAAAAAATAGCCGGAGAGGTAGTTAAGAAGTAGTAGACAAAAGTAAAAAAAGGTTTAAAATGGCAGCGAAAATTTATGTTAAACATGTAGCTACATAATTTTGTCGATTTGACTTATTATTTCCGTCTTTCCAAAACATAAATAAATTGACTCCCGAAAGAGGTGATAGAAAATAAAT
Source organism: Macrobrachium nipponense (assembly GCF_015104395.2). NCBI lineage: Eukaryota > Metazoa > Arthropoda > Malacostraca > Decapoda > Palaemonidae > Macrobrachium > Macrobrachium nipponense. The sequence goes on along the minus strand of NC_061110.1, from coordinate 84,851,826 downwards.
TCAAAACTAATTCTAAGCTACATCATGTTAAAATGATGGACTTCTTTCCCAGTTATGAGTTTTACGAGGTTCGACGCGCACTGGAACCCGAGGCTGTTGCCTACCTACTTACCCAACCCCAGCTGGGCCGAACAAATAAGTTTGCAGGAGGAGAGGGATGTCTTCCCTACCTTCTCATTCCCCTGACTAGCCACCCAACCCCGCCCTAGGCGGACAAACCGGTTTGCAGGATGGTGGGAGGCTGTGTCATTTAGGACTGATGGAGGCCCACTGATATTCTCACTAACACGCCATGCTCGATGGGAAGTTACATTGTTCTAGCTCGCGTTATTGTCATTTAGCTTTCTTAAAACCGTTCAGATTGGAAAGACTTCAGTAACTCGTAGGATAGAACATCTGAATTGAAAAGTCAACCACCTTCTTTGATCATGGAAGGCGCTATCTGTGTCACTGCAGAGCCACATACCCCTCCCCCCCGGCTAGCAAATGGCCCCAAGACGCAAAAGAAAAAAATACAAAATCGGTAAAACAAAACCTTTTACATGGAATGCTTTCGAGTTTTTCTTTTAAATACTCATTGAATTATGTTTTATTGTAGCTGGGCCTTATTTTCAGCGGACGAGTGGTTTAAAGATGATTAATATTTTAACTGGAAAAAAATGAATTCAGCCGCACGTGAGCTGATTTCCCCACAAAGTAAATATCTGTAAAATAAGAGTGTTGATATATTAGAACTGTTTCACCGTCCCTATAATTATGGTCACACATCGTAGCTGGCCTAAGAATTGTTCTGTTTTCTCTGTGATACTTTAAGATAAGTTGTATAATAATTAGGACATATCACACCACCAAAATATTATTCTTGTCATAATATAACAGGTGGCTCTGCGCCATCCTCTTCTGCAGTTCTTTCATTTTAAGTCTTGTTCTTACTATTTTTATTAGCCGACGGGAACTGCAGGTTTTTTTTTTTTTTAAATGAATCCATTAAACTGTATACACATATCAGTATATTTACATATATGAATGCTCTAGTAAAACAGGCCATTTTTTTATTTGGTGTTTTATAGTATATTTCGATATGATAATAATTGCTGTTTTCATGAAATAAATGACATGAATACAGAGGCATGCAATAACAGTAGTTTATTATTATTATTATTATTATTATTATTATTATTATTATTATTATTATTATTATTATTATTATTATTAGCTGATTTCTTATATTCCCATATTGCAACAGTTATAAAATAATATTGCTTGAAATGAGTTTTTAGTCTTAGATACATGATACCGTTTTGCATTACTAAAGAATCCAATAAAAAAAGTGCATAATGAATACCTTCAAGTAAAAATGAATAACCAGGCGGAAATAAAAGATAGATGTGTCGGCTGCATTAAATGACAGATCAAATAATAAATTAAATACAGGGTCGTACAACAGGCAATAGTATTTTGAGGTCATTCATAATAAAATGATACACACCGTATTGATTCCGGCCAAGCATTTAAATGATAGATTGAACTACCTTCTCACTAAAGATATTTGAAATCGAATTTTAATGTCAGGGTTACGAGCGGAACTAGAATACGAACTCATTCGTGAATAATAATATGCACATAATTCCATCTAAGGTTTTAAAGAATTATAATTGTTCGAATCTTTTAAATGCAAATACCTCTGCGATTGTAAATGAAATGCTTTACTGTCCAAAACACGAAAGTTGGAAGTAAGACACTTCCAAAGGATGACGTGTAGTACAAAGATTTATGCTAAAGTCTACTGCTAAACGCAGGTGAACTTAAAATAAAATAATCAAAACAAGTAACTGAAAATGAAAACCCAATTATTTACTCGGTCACACCACAGACGTCATTCCCGATTCCCAAACAGGAAATGCAAACAAATCATCAAAATGAATTACATGGAACTTAAGCAAGCATTCCCAGCATAATGCAATTTAGGAATAGACTTACTTTCGCCGTCACTGTCATAATTAGGAATAAAATAAAAATATCCTGTCAGAGATGATCAGACTATTAATTGCCCCGATACATTAACATATTAATGTCCAAGTAAAACTGGCAATATTTCAATTTGGTATTTAACAGAATACTTATATGATAATTATTACTGTTTTGTTATGATAAATGGGATGAATATCGAAAGCGTGGAGTGACAGTATATTATTATTATTATTTATTTTTTTTTTTTTTGCTCTCACAGTCCTCCAATTCGACTGGGTGGTATTTATAGTGTGGGGTTCCGGGTTGCATCCTGCCTCCTTAGGAGTCCATCACTTTTCTTACTATGTGTGCCGTTTCTAGGATCACACTCTTCTGCATGAGACCTGGAGCTACTTCAGCCTCTACTTTTTCTAGATTCCTTTTCAGGGATCTTGGGATCGTGCCTAGTGCTCCTATGATTATGGGTATGATTTCCACTGGCATATCCCATATCCTTCTTATTTCTATTTTCAGATCTTGATACTTATCCATTTTTTCCCTCTCTTTCTCTTCAACTCTGGTGTCCCATGGTATTGCGACATCAATGAGTGATACTTTCTTCTTGACTTTGTCAATCAACGTCACGTCTGGTCTATTTGCACGTATCACCCTATCCGTTCTGATACCATAGTCCCAGAGGATCTTTGCGTGATCGTTTTCTATCACTCCCTCAGGTTGGTGCTCGTACCACTTATTACTGCAAGGTAGCTGATGTTTCTTGCACAGGCTCCAGTGGAGGGCTTTTGCCACTGAATCATGCCTCTTTTTGTACTGGTTCTGTGCAAGTGCCGGGCACTCACTTGCTATGTGGTTTATGGTTTCACTTTTCGTATTGCACTTCCTGCATATGGGAGAGATGTTATTTCCGTCTATCGTACTTTGAACATATCTGGTTCTTAGGGCCTGATCTTGTGCCGCTGTTATCATTCCTTCAGTTTCCTTCTTTAGCTCTCCCCTCTGTAGCCATTGCCAATTGTCATCGCTGGCTAGTTCTTTAGTCTGTCTCATGTATTGTCCGTGCATTGGTTTGTTGTGCCAGTCCTCTGTTCTTTCTGTCTTTCTCCTGTCTCTGTATATTTCTGGGTCTTCGTCTACTTTTATTAGTCCTTCTTCCCATGCACTCTTTAGCCACTCGTCTTCACTGGTTTTCAGATATTGCCCCAGTGCTCTGTTTTCAATGTTGACGCAGTCCTCTATACTTAGTAGTCCTCTCCCTCCTTCCTTTCGTGTTATGAATAGTCTGTCCGTATTTGCTCTTGGGTGTAGTGCTTTGTGTATTGTCATTTGTTCCTGGTTTTCTGATCTATGCTGCGGAGTTCTGCCTTCGTCCATTCCACTATTCCTGCGCTGTATCTGATTACTGGCACTGCCCATGTGTTTATGGCTTTTATCATATTTCCGGCGTTGAGTTTTGACTTGAGTATCGCCTTGAGTCTCTGCATATATTCTTTCCTGATCGTGTCCTTCATCTCTTGGTGTTTTATATCTCCTCCTTCCATTATTCCCAGGTATTTGTATCCTGTCTCATCTATGTGTTTGATGTTGCTCCCATCTGGTAGCTTTATCCCTTCAGTTCTCGTTACTTTGCCTTTTTGTATGTTGACTAAGGCGCATTTCTCTATTCCAAACTCCATTCTGATGTCCCCAGATACAATCCTTACAGTCTGGATTAGGGTATCTATTTCCTTGATGCTCTTACCATACAGCTTGATGTCGTCCATGAACATCAGATTATTATTATTATTATTATTATTATTATTATTATTATTATTATTATTATTATTATTATTATTATTATTATTGTTGGTGAAGAAATCCACAGTGGTGTAAATGTAAAAATATTATAGAAAAAATACACACCCACACATACACACACACACACACACACACTCACACATATATATATACACACACACACACACACACACACATATATAATATATATATATATATATATATATATACATATATGTATAATATACATACGTATATATATATATATATATATTTATACACACATATATAACAACACTTTGGATTTTTTCGCCATTTTAGTGACTCATGTTATTATTATTATTATTATTATTATTATTATTATTATTATTATTATTATTATTATTATTATTATTATTATTATTATTATTATTGTGTATGCTGGAAAGAGACCTTATTTCAAACAAGTTTTATTAAAAATAATGGCAGAATTCACAGAATTGATTTTGTACAATATTCTTTCAATTCTCATAATGATTTGCCTTCCTGGCACGCTGGTATTATAAAACAGCTGTCCAATGTTCATCGTGCTGTAGGTCGTCAACGGAAATTTCGGGCGGGCTGGTGTTATCAAAAGCAAACTGGTTATCAGGGACAGGCTGGGGTCGTCAACAGGTATACAGGTGCGTTTCGTAGGTCGGGAACAGGCCGTAGTCGTCAGGGGTCTATCCGGTATTTCTTGTTATTTCTTCGTTTCTGGTTTTTAAAAGGCGTCTACATGGTGTTCTTAACTCTTATTACTGCTGGTGTTCTTAACTCTTATCCTTGTTATGTATCCAAAGGAACAAATATTTACGTTGTCACAGTCTTTCACACAATAGGGTGATGAAACGCGAAAAGTTATAAGAATTATTTGTACATGAGATCAATGAAGAGTTGAAAATGTCGAAAATAGCTTAAGGTTGAATAGCACAAACTACATTTCACGAATGTCTTATAGATAAATCTTAGGCTTTCGCTTTTCTTTTACAACTGTAGAGTACCATGCTTACAAAAGTTAAGTAAACAAAGTGCAAAAAAAGAAAAGTATTAAACAAATAAATAAATAAGTAAATAAATAGATTAGTTATAATATATACGAATAGAAGATCAATAAGCAATTCAATTACCTGACAGAAATAGCCATTACCCTAAGTCAATGCAGCATGTGTAAATTGTTTAATATCTTTTAATCCAAAAGAGTAATGAGGGTTCCTCTTTACACGTATTACTCACTCGGAAAATCAACCCTGAGCCTGAAGTTAATTAGATCAGACTAAAAATTAGTCACCTAATTCAGTGAAAGGGCAACGTTAGAAAACCTGTAGTATATAATACAGGCGAGCAGAGTTCTTCTGGTGTAATCTTTTTAATATATAAACAAAAATGTTTATGTATTTTAGCTTTTTCCACTTTACAATGAACTCTTTCTTCAGGAGTCAAGATTATATATATGTATATGTATATATATATATATATATATACATATATATATATATGTATATATATATATATATATATATATATATATATACATACATATATATATATATATATATATATAATATATATATATACATATACTATATATATATATATATATATATGTATATATATATATATATATATATATATATATATATATATATATACTTCTTACGTGTATTTTTATGATATTCTCAAGCACTCGTTCGTTCATGCTACAAGGGATATATAAACTATATATAGACTATATATAACTAGAGATATAGATAGATTATAGGAAAAAAAAACATAGAGAAGATAGATAAGAGAGTATACTAAGAAGATATATAACAGAGATAGATAGTATAGAGAGCGATAGAGGATATATTAGAGATAGAGATAGAGATAGAGATATAGATATATATAAGATATATAGATAAGATATTATATAAGTATAGGGATATAGAGAACTATGAAGGATAGATATATATATAGATATATATATATATGAATAATTATATATATGTATATAAGATATATATATATATAGATATACTATATTAGGATTATTATATATATATATATATATATATAGTATATATAGGATATATAGAGATATAGTATATATATATATATATATGTATAGAATAGATATAGAGATAAACTATATATATATACTGTATATATAGATATATAGAAGAAGATATATATTTATA
>NC_061110.1:84808384-84835884 GCF_015104395.2 Macrobrachium nipponense | reverse complement strand
TATAAAGAGAAAGAGAGAGAGGGGGGGGGGCGATGTTGGTAAAATAAAAGGTTTTCAAAGCCTTGATGTATAGAAAAGTATCAAAAAAAGTTAGGGGAAAATTAGAAAGGTATACAGAAAGGTCAGTTAATGCTCTGAAAGGTTAGAGAGGTCACAAGGAAAGCTCATAGGAGTTTTCAAAAAAAAAAAAAAAAAAAAAAAAAAAGATAAAAAAACTGAATTATAAAATTTCCAGCGAGGCCTTTGAGAAAAATCCTCACAAAGGATTTGTGAGGACAAAGAGAACACATATAAAGTTGAAAATTAATACGAAAGCACGAAGGAATTAAAAACTAACGAACTTCTCAGGAGAACCACAGAAACATCTCAGGCGAGCTTTTAAGAAAGTACAGGAGAGGCTGAAATTACTCCTTCGGCCAACAGACGACTTAATCACCAATACAATAATAAGAAGACGCCTTCAAGAAATGGTGATACTCAGGGAAGTTCCCAGACTGATAATCTCCATTTTAATTGCCCCTTCAATGTATTTGTACTTTTCTATCTTTGTAAACTTTGTCATTTTTTCTCAGTACAGCTGAAGGGGCCCATAGTGAAGGTCGAAAGCTCCTGTTCTGTATTTACTAATTTGAATTTTGCTTTATCAAGTAGCCTTTTCCTTATCCTCAGAGAGAATGAAAAAAAAAAGAAACCACAGTACCCCCAATAAAAGGACAAACTCATCGGTAAGTTTACCCAAAATGCCCATCAACGATTCAGAAAAGGAAGGTCAAATATCAGATAAGCTCAGAAAAGGTCCATGGACAAATATTCGGACTTTGCTGAAAAGCAAAAAAAAAAAAAAAGAGGACTTGAAAATCACATGATTCGCTCTTTGAAGGCCCAAATAACATTTTCTAAAGTCTCAAAATAAAAGTCACATTAGTCCTAAAATATTTTTAATCATTTCCATGCACACCCAGAACATACATGTGCATGAAGATGTTTGTGTCTCTACAAGTGAATGTAGATATATAAGAATATACCCGTAAAAGCATGCAAATGCATGTACGTCTTATAAATGAGAATCAGACAATATAAATGAGAGGGAGAGAGAGAGAGAGAGAGAGTAGAAGGAAGAAGAAGCAGAATAAGAGCGTTTGCTTTTTCTCTTGAATTAAATTGGATACACAGAAACAGACTCAGTCCTTTTACTGAAAGGCAAATTGCATTAAATAGTTACTCTCCAAAAGTCAGCGAATAAGAAAATGCAATTTCTTTCTCGGGATGTTTCTTTTCAGATGTTTATGAATTTTATTACGGCGCAAGAGAAGCTAAAAAGAGATCTCAAAAGGAGAGTGAGAGAGGTTTAGAGCTCGCCCAAATGCACCGCTTTCTATCTCTTGGCTAAAAGGAGAGATCGGGCAGGGTTTTGTCTTGCCTCAGTCCTATGCTTTTCATTAACTTATGAAAATGCTGATCGGTTCGTGGAGTAATGTAGCTTTTTATTTCGCTATGGACTGCTATTCCTAGTGCTGCTACTGATATGGAATTACTGCTGCTACTGATAATATGGAATCACTACTGCTACTGATAATATGGAATCACTACTGCTACTGATGATATGGAATTGCTACTGCTACTGATAAAATGGAATTACTGCTACTAATAATAATATGGAATCACTACTGCTACTGATAATATGGAATTGCTACTGCTACTGATAATATGGAATTACTGCTACTACTAATAATATGGAATCACTACTGCTACTGCTACTGATAATATGGAATTACTGCTACTACTGATAATATGGAATTACTGCTACTACTAATAATAGGGAATCACTACTGCTACTTGCTTACTGATATAATTGGAAATTACTGCTACTACTGATAATATGGAATTACTGCTACTACTAATAATATGGAATCACTACTGCTACTGATAATATGCAACTACTACTGCTACTCATAATATGGAACTATCAGCAAATGGTAATAGTATTACTATCATTAAAAAATACTCGTGGTAGTATGAGTCTTGAAATGGAGAAACAAATCCACCGATATGTATATGTAGTACATATATTTGAAGACATTCTGTACAGAGACATTTCTGGAATCTGCTCGATTCCCGTTTTCAGACTGAAAAGCGGGAATCGAACAGATTCACGAGAGCTCTGTATACAGCTTTGTCTTCAAATATACGTACATATATAACAGTAGCTTTGTTTTTCCATTGCTATCATTGTTATTATAGCCTTCAAGGGGATCAAGTTTTCCCTCAGTGAAATTAGACAAACAAATCTTACCAATCTTTTTCTAAAGTCTCCTTTCTTTGATGCCGCGGTATCAGTAAAGCCCTCTACCGGAGGAAGCCTCACATAATTAACATCGATCAAGCCGGTTATGGCATTATTACTGTAATAACCGAGAATGGAAAGCTTCATGACCGAAGGAATTCGATTGCCGCGGCGTCGCGAGATGGATACATGCATTGGCTGTCATCCATGTTGAATAAGTCTTTTTTTTTTTTTTCCATGCGGCACTAATAACCTCCAGGCATTGCCCACATTATACCAGAGGGCTGTCTGAGATCCCAGCAGCAGCATTTGGCGTATTCATCGGCTAAAACGCACTAGAAAAGAAGAAGAAGAAGAAGACGAAGAAGAAGAAGAAGTCGAAGAAGAAGAAGAAGAAGAAGAAGGAGCTAAAAGTTGGCGACAACTTTACGGCGAGAAGATTTATTCTAATCACCTACGAAAGGAAAATCCGCCTCCGGGATAAGCCACTTGAGTGGAACCCTAATCGAGGCTATAAAAAAGATACATTAGAACGTACCTGATAAGAACTGGGCTGTTTGCCTCCACGTTCTTTCCATCTGGTATCGGTTTTTGGTACAAACGCTGATGGCTCCGACACTTAGCGAATATTTGCTGGCACCTCAATCATGCCACGATCAGTGATTGGCGCATGGCGCCGTTCCACGATATCGCCTCTTCCTCCTCTTCTTCGTCTTCTTCTTCCTTTCTTCCTCCTTCTCCCTCTGCTTTTCTTGCTTTCGTCGTGTCACTGTCCACAGTCTCCTTTAGGGTTCCTCAGCAGGCAAAGCATCATTCGTCTTAGAATTACTGACTTTAGTTGCCACAAACATGGGACTAACTAGTTGGCTGGATTCTTCAACCTGCAACAACGAAGAAAATGACCAGTTAGCAAACGAGAAGGTTAACAAATACTAAGGACCAATTTTATATCGATATACGTACATAAATTCAGAGAATAATATTATTAAATGTATGTGTGTATGTCTGTCGTAAAATCTCTTGTGATGTTCTTCACACATCCGCTGGTAATGTCAGATTTACATACATTCAAGAGGGTTTAAGGATACACACCACAATTACGCATTCTCCACTTTCCTTCCGTTTTCTTTACTTATCAATGATTTTCCATAGTGGCAACCGCGTGCCCTAGGTTTTGTTTCCTTTACTCTTTGTTAACTATTACACAAAACAAGAATTATCTTTCTCTCTTCGTTCTAGCTCATCATTATGCCTGAAGAAATTAAAGTTTTCGGTCCTATCTTCATAAGCTTTAGAAAAAATATATATAAATCCTTTAAATCATTGTACCTTTTCTTTACAAAGTATGTTTAAGAAGTCCATACAGTGGCCCTATCTAGTCTTGACCCGAGTGATAGATAAGATAAAAGCGTGAAATAGGAATAAGGAAAACTATAGATTTTTGATCTGTCAACGATCTTATTCTATTAATATTTACTGATAAAAGTAAATGCAAATTTTGACTTCGCTTTATATAGCGTACTGACAACTATGAAACATCTTCTAAAATAAAATAGACCGTTAATAAGGTCCTCCAGCGATTTCCACTTTTATTAGGCGGTAGACTTCACATATACTGCAAAGATTAGAAAGGTTTGACAAGGTATGGATTAATATGAGTTGTAAAGCAATGGAGATCACGAAATGGAGAAACTTCTTTCTATATATATATATATATATATATATATATATATATATATATGTATATATATACATATATATATATATATATATATATATATATATATATATATATATATATATATATATATATATATATATATATATATATATTACTGTGACCCTGTTTTATTACAGCATTATTAGTGCAAGATTTTATTTTGTTCATTTTGTTTTTAATATTAGGAAACGCTGGTGCCGTACCTTTTCCTTTTATAATTCCAGTATGGTTATAGTACCGCGTCTTCTCCACCTCTGTGCTCCCGAAAATAAAAGTATTATTTCAACGGGGCGGGGGTGGGGAGGAGGGGTTTGCGGGGGAAGTGACACCACGCATGAAACTTGCCCAAACGTAAGTATTTTCGGCAGCAATTACGAGAGCTAATCTCGCAAGTTTATCATGACTCAAACGGCCAGCCCCGATCTACGAGACAACCAAATGAAAATACGCAGACCTGGGCAGCTAGAGGACGACAGTCTGCTGCTCTCGCTGGAGATGTGGCCACTTTTCTGTGGCCACTTTTCCGCGGCCACCTTTCCGCAGCCACTTTTCCTTCCCTTCCAAGAGGGACGAGTTCAAATTAAACCTGCGATTCTGTGTTATGAGCATCACATGTATTTTCTCTTACTGAGGATGGAAGGCTTTTCTCGGTGACTGATGTATTAGAGAAATTCTGTTGTACACAAGGATTGTTTGTGTCATGAAGTACAATTTCGACTCATTTATTTATACTTTTATATGTTCGTAAATTTACTTCTTTTTTTTTCTAATACTGATCTCTTCTTCCCGTATCTCCGTATATCACTTTCAAATGAACACCGTATCCTTTGGAAGCTTGAATTTGAAATCAGTGGTGCCTGAGGGCTTGTTCCATTTGGATAGGGGTCTACCTTCCGAATAATAATAATAATAATAATAATAATAATAATAATAATAATAATAATAATAATAATAATAATAATAATAAAAATAATAATAATAATAATAATAATAATAATAATAATAATAATAATAATAATAATAATAATAATAATATTTAGTAGATGATTTTGACATTTCTTTGGCATTGTCTCAATTCTGGCCATTGGTGGAGCCTTTTGACCTTTCACCTTATCCTGCCCAGCGGCTGGAATGCGTGTATTTCGCCTGAAAGGATTCAGAAACGTCAGTGTCATACCAGACCTTGTGAATTATTTAAAAAATCTTTAAGTACTATTACTATTTTTTTTTCGTTGTGCTTCTCTTGTGGGTTTTCATTTATTCAATTGTAAGTTTTTTTAATATTATTGTCATTATTACTATTGTTCTAAAGGGTCCACAATAATACAAAGTGTTAAGAGTCCGTGTATAATTTTTAAGACTTTACAAAAAGCTTTCGAACCCTTCCCTGGACTGAAGATGAACCCAGGGAAGGGTTCGAAAGCTTTTTGTAAAGTCTTAAAAATTATACACGCACTTTTAACATTTTGTATTATTGTGGACCCTTTAGAATATTAAATATACTCTCGCGATAGAGAGTTTTTCCCTATTATTACTATTAATATTTTCATATTATGCTCTGCTGAGTGACCTACATCGCCTATTGGTAGCTAACTCGTAAGGCAGACGTTTGCGTGTAGGAGCGATATTTACACCAAATTAGTATTATCATTTAACTGTATATATTTGGCATAACAGTGAGTTCAACAATGATATCAAAGCTAATACTAGCGTAGGAATTAGTCCACTACTTACGGTAAAAAAAAATGAGTAGTTCATTGTTTTAGGTTGTACGAATTTTTCAAAATATTAGAAAGAGCAATCATTAGTTCACAAGCCCTGTATATTCAAAATTTATCCTTCAGTATTTAGTTCTCCCAAATATATTTATTAGATTTTGTTTATGCCTAAAGTAATTAAACTACTGTATATATATATATATATATATATATATATATATATATATATATATATATATATATATATATATATATATATTACATTTTGTATACAGATAAATTCCATATCTGTAAATAAACCCATGACCCAAGGGGTCATTGGCGAATTAGGAGTGTAATAACAGGACGTGAAACTAGACCATGCTATGCAATGCTTGCAGTAGCCTGGTTTGCATTTGTCTGCATAAACATTTAGGTTCGTTCAGACATCTTTGTCGTGTGGGAAGAGCGCTAAAACAAAAAAATGTAGATTTTACACATGGCACCATTATTGAAAGAACAGAAGACGTTTTCATTACATCAAGCAATATAGTTATAGAAGTAGATATGCAAGCGATTTTCCTCCCGGAGGATGACGTCATTAACCTAAAAAGCGACCTGTCGAGGTTCGCTGTATCGTTGAATGAAATGCACGAACGTCATTTTCCTGTTAATCCAGAGAGTTCGCTAACACAAACCCTAAGCATCGCAGAAATGTTATCATACGACTTGCAAAACAAAACTGCCGAGGCAGAAGGTCTAGTTCGAGATCTGCTGATGTGGACTATGCAACACAATAGCCTAGAACGACGCAACCAGTTTATCTTTGCTGCACTAAACATCTTGGGATCTGTTGCAAGTTTAGGCTTAGGAATTTCAAATCGTCTTAAAATTAATGATCAGAATAAGAGAATTGAGTTTTTGCAACATGAAAACGAATTAGTTTTGTCAGAACTGCGTAAACAATTATCATCAATTAATCAAATAATGAGTTTGGTGAACGAACATTCTAGCAACAAGGGGTGTTTTATCACCACATCTTTTGCCTATTAAAGATCTGACTTTAACTTTGGAGAACGGACGGGAGAAACTGGGTTATGCTCCTTTGTTAGACGCCCATAGAATTTTATTATAGTTTAATATCAGTAAGCGTTGAAAATTATAGGATCATGATTACAATTCCCTTTGATTCTTCTGATGCCTGGCAGGCATACAATTCGCACCGTTCCCAACTTTCATGACGAATAACTCAAATCCAGTAATATCCAATTTGACGGGATCCATCATATATCTATGGATTCATGCGAGTTAGGTATAGTGCTAAACGGTTCTCTCTCCCATACACACGAAAGTTGTCTGAAAAAAACTTAATCCTTTTGACGATAATAAGTTCAATTACAGGCTGAACAACGGCTCGTGGATGCGATACGACAAGGAAGGCTTTCAAGTCCCGTGCCCGGACGGATTCACGGCCCACTCCCAGATCTTCGTTGCCGCTGACGGTTGCATCGGGACGTCCACGAACTACACGGTCCGAGGAGTGAACACTATCATCAGGGAACGGGCCTATTTCGCGAATTTCACGTGGACCAGCACTGTCATCCCATCCTTACCTCTCCCATACAACGCGAAGGTGGCTCATCGTTTGACGCAACTAGCTGAGATGGACCACACGTCAACGACTTATGCAGGGGGGAATCTTCGTTTCTACGTGTCACTGGCCGTGATATGCTTTACGGTGGTGATTCTTATCGCAGCTAACATATTTGCTTGGCATAGGTTGAGGCGAACACAGATGGATCTTCAGAGGAATGTCATGCCACGTCCAGACAACACTCCTATATTGCTGAAAGCATTTACCGTAAGAGCCATTTGAAATTGGCCATTTCTCTTGACTCGGAGGAAAATTCTCTGGAATTGAGTTGTGTGTGAAAAGCGGTCCGTACGCTGGCAATATGTAGGACAAGAAACTCCGAGACTTTGCATTTCATTATATATATGAACAGTTAAAAGTATCTTTCGGGCACCTAATAAAATATTGAAGCCCTATATATTAAAATGTCGGTGCGTGTACGTACCTGGAATCTATATCTTGTACACAATCATATGAATTATAATATATCTATTTCTTTACCAAGAGTAACAAATATTCTTAAACAGTTACCCATGATCATGTATAAATTATGGATCTCCACGGGGTAACAACTATTCTTAAACAAGCTACCTATTACTATAACCATCCATGTATACATGCTAACCTTTTATTTTTTTTGGTACCTCCTAATCATTCACTAACATTATGCCATATATAGCAACCATGGATCTGTATTTTCCATGCATTTTTCTTTATTTATGAATATGTCTATTAGATATGTATTTTTTTTACATATAATTTTTTGCATAATCACTTCTTTATGGCTATGACTAAATATATATACGATCACACTCCTAGAAAACATATTTAACGTAACTTTTAATGTTCAGTGCTTGAATGGTAGCTGTCCGAGCTAATGTAATATATTACATTTTGTATACAGATAAATTTCTTATCTGTAAATAAACCCATGACCCAAGGGGTCATTGGCGAATTAGGAGTGTAATAACAGGACGTGAAACTAGACCATGCTATGCAATGCTTGCAGTAGCCTGGTTTGCATTTGTCTGCATAAACATTTAGGTTGTCTTGTAAACAGGTCACAACACCTTCCATGGGAAGCGGTTGACCTATTCACCTGTAGCGGAAACACATGACTTCCGAGCCGTATGGCTACGTGTTCATTTTATTCTTGTTATTTTATAAACGCTGAGATAGCTAGTGTTACGCTATCGACGCGACCCTCTTGTAAATCAGTTCAACTTAGATTTCCCAACTAAGCGGTCATCCGACCAACCTTTCCTATACTCCAGTGATGGAGCTAAGAAATAAAGTTGTTCAGAAGTTAACTCAGTACGTTTGAGTCATCTCCCTTATTCTGAAGAAGAACCAAAATCTACTAGATATCACTCAGACGAGAAGGGGAAAAAGAACCACAATGCCTGCGTATAACCGTCGCAAGAAAAGATATACTAACTGAACTGTCGCCGTCGTATACCATTGTAAGAGGTGGATAGCGGACAGTAAGATATATATATATATACATGTATATATATATATATATATATATATATATATATATAATATATATATATATATATATATATATATATATATATAATATATGTGACACACACATATATATATATATTTATATATATATATATATATATATATATATATTATATATATATATATATATATATATATATATATATATATATAAACTTATAGCCTCTCTGATAGCAGATTCGGTAGCGTCACTGTCCGTTCCTGATTTCGTTCCCCGTCCAACTGGATGGTGGTTCGATCCCATGGGGGGGCGAAATTATTATCAACTAAAAAACAAAAAATTCCCCCTCGGTACATATATGACAATATATCAAATCCGGGGTAGAGCGAATTAGATATTAAAGGACATTAGTAGCTCGAATGATTTATATGAATCACGGTGATGTGATAAGTATTCATATATATATATATATATATATATATATATATATATATATATATATATATATATATATATATATATATATATATATATATATATGTACGTATGAATGTCTGAATATAATTTACAGAAACATAATATTATATGAGGTTTGTGTGTGACTGTGCTTGTGTGATGTTGTAAACGTGTGCGTATATTTGGTATCCTTTCCTTTATCAGCGAGTATATTTAGAACAAGTTTTGTATTGTCTCGCCCTAACCCCCCGGATGTTCAAGTGGCTTATTCGCCGACGGCGTTCGAAAGTTCTTGGTAGTCACTCATCCAAGTATCGACCTGCCCCAACGTCTCCTTACTTCGTGGTTTTACCTGTCTATTTTTTAGTTATCTGTTTATGTACATATATATATATATATATAATATATATATATATGTGTATATATACCAATGTGTGTTTGTGTACATAACACAGAAATCAAACTAATCCTCAGAATTTCATCATGTGCATTCAAGCAGGCCATGAACTGAAAATTATAAAATTGAGCTCGTTAGATCAATTGCAATGATTTACTGAAGAAGCAAAACCACAGTTATGTATGAGAAACAAATTCATTATATATATATATATATATATATATATATATATATATATATATATATATATATATATATATATATATATATATATGTATATAAAGATGAATCTGAACAGAAAGAGTTCCCCGTAAGCTTTCTGTATAGATTCATCTTTCAATAATTATGCTCGTATTCATAACTGTGGACTATTTTTTTTTTGTACTTATATATTTATTTATTTTTCTACTGCGACAAATTTCTAAAATTATCTGCCTTCTTCTGTCTGCCGCAGTTCAAGTACCCCGTTCGTGATGGAGACAAAGAAGTTTTCCAACACTTCGGATGAGAAATAAATTAGCGTTTTTCTTGTTAGGCCCGAGATCGCTTTGGTCATTTATGCAAATTTCGGCTCTTTTTTTTTTTTTTTTTTTTCAACATGAAAAAAGCTTCATAAAAGAGAAGTCTACTCTAAAACGAAGCTGACTTCGGTAAACAAGTCAGACGCCGCACTTCAAACATTGAAATACAAATGGTTGTTTTAGTTCTGCCTCGTTATCTGTAGTTGAGTGTTTGTTTTACACTTCCTAGAATCTAAAGAAATACCTTTTCGCACCTGTTCTATTCAAACTCACTTAAAACCGGGAGAAATTGCGAACTTGCCATTATCCACCTCTCTTTCCCGACTTTGCTTCTCAAATGATATCCCCGCCTTCACTCAGCTGCGAAACTGGCTCTATTCTGTCCCATTTAATGTCCAGAGGAAAATTGACTTGTCTTGGAATGGCCCAACTTGTCTTGCTCACGGATCTTTGACGTTGGCTCCAGCCGACCTCATTTTGAGATGCTTTTCGTTTCATGGAATCTCAAGTTTATTTCTGTGAATTCGAAACCATTTTTTTATAATTTCATTTACGGGCGGATAACCTTTTTTTTCTAATGCCAGTAATTTTGGTTTGACCTACCTTTTGCAACTATAAAAAATTTGGCTTACGATAATTTTTACTAAAAAGTCTTGAAAGGATATTGACAAGGAGAATTTGTCTGCTGCAATAATAATAATAATAATAATAATAATAATAATAATAATAATAATAATAATAATAATAATAATAATAATAATAGGGAGGGTCTTGAAATGGAGAAAAAAAACCCACATTTATGTATATGTATGCATATACTTAAAGACAAATCTGTACAGAAAGCTTTTTGCATAGATTTATTTTTAAACATATGTAGTACATATACATAATAGTGAATTTGTTTCTATAATAATAAAATAATAATAATAATAATAATAAAATAATAATAATAATAATAATAATAATAATAATAATAGATGGATACCAAATCTCTGCTAAAATAAATATCATGTAAAAACCAAATGCCAGGTTTTCTAAGCTGTATTTCACACACATCTCCACAAGCATTATTGTTCATTTAAAACGCTTATATAAATTAGAAGCAATATGATTATCGTTAAAAGTACGTCTTAGATAATGGTAACATCCTCAACGCCCCCCCCACCCCCCCACCCACCCACAAAAAAAAGAGATATGCCCCCTTAAAGAAACGCTATATAAGTCGTTTGAAACTCTCGCTGTCATATTAAACGTATTAGGCGAAATCAAAAAAGATCACGTCGGCTATTGTCATTTGAAAATACGGGTTCATTTTAGGGAGCTAATTATGCAGTTTCCTAATTCATGCACGACTTACTCGTTTGGCAGATAACAAAATAATGCAGTTTTTTTTTACTTTGGCGGAAAAATACAGCTGTAATTCTGTGAAACGTGTCAAGATTATTTATATCGGTAGCCGAACGATGCGGATAACCAGTGCCTCCGACCTATGCAGTATAATGGTGAGCTGAATACAAAAACGAATTAGTAAAATGAAATATTATGATACTAAATACCCATATGGAATTTGCTATCAGTCACAATGCTATTATAAGTAATAACTCATAATGGTACTTTAAATCCAGAAAAAATTAAACATGTATGCATATGTATATACTATGTAAATATATATATATATATATATATATATATATATATATATATATATATATATATATATATATATATATACATACATACTATGTAAATAAATATATGTATGTATATATATATATATATATATATATATATATATATATATATATATATACATATACATATATATATATATATGAATTAATTATCACATCGAACCGTGATCCATTTATATATCAATTCAAGCTACAAATGTCCTTTAATATCTAAATTCACTTTACCTCCCAAATGATATATTTTCAAATATGTACCGAAGGGGAATTTTTTAATTGATAATAATTTCGTCCCCCCATGGGATCGAACCACCGTCCAAGTGGCCAACATGGTAGACGGGGTTTCATATCGATTCTAATTACGAAAGCACCCAGGTCGAGGGTGATTTGTAAGGTCAGAATCGATATGAACTTATAGCTTCTCTGTTGGCTGATTGGATAGCGTCACTGACTGTCCTGATTTCGTCCCCGTCCACTTGGACGGTGGTTCGATCCCATGGGGGGAGGAAATTATTATTAATTAAAAAATTCCCCTTCGGTACATCTATGAAAATATATCATTTGGGAGGTAAAGTGAATTTAGATATTAAAGGACATTTGTAGCTTGAATTGATATATAAATGGATCATGGTTCGATGTGATAATTATTCATAACAAAAGGCTACGTGCTGTCAAACGCTCGAATTGGCCAACATGGTAGACGGGGTTTCATATCGATTCTAATTACGAAAGCACCCAGGTCGAGGGTGATTTGTAAGGTCAGAATCAATATGAACTTATAGCGTCTCTGTTGGCTGATTGGATAGCGTCACTGACTGTCCTGATTTCGTCCCCGTCGACTTGGACGGTGGTTCGATCCCATGGGGGGAGGAAATTATTATCAATTAAAAAATTCCCCTTCGGTACATATATGAAAATATATCATTTGGGAGGTAAAGTGAATTTAGATATTAAAGGACATTTGTAGCTTGAATTGATATATAAATGGATCACGGTTCGATGTGATAATTATTCATAAACAAAAGGCTACGTGCTGTCAAACGCTCGAATTGGCCAACATGGTAGACGAGTTTCATATCGATTCTAATTACGAAAGCACCCAGGTCGAGGGTGATTTGTAAGGTCAGAATCAATATGAACTTATAGCGTCTCTGTTGGCTGATTGGATAGCGTCACTGACTGTCCTGATTTCGTCCCCGTCGACTTGGACGGTGGTTCGATCCCATGGGGGGAGGAAATTATTATCAATTAAAAAATTCCCCTTCGGTACATATATGAAAATATATCATCTGGGAGGTAAAGTGAATTTAGATATTAAAGGACATTTGTAGCTTGAATTGATATATAAATGGATCACGGTTTGATGTGATAATTATTCATAACAAAAGGCTACGTGCTGTCAAACGCTCGAATTGGCCAACATGGTAGACGGGGTTTCATATCGATTCTAATTACGAAAGCACCCAGGTCGAGGGTGATTTGTAAGGTCAGAATCGATATGAACTTATAGCGTCTCTGTTGGCTGATTGGATAGCGTCACTGACTGTCCTGATTTCGTCCCCGTCCACTTGGACGGTGGTTCGATCCCATGGGGGGAGGAAATTATTATCAATTAAAAAATTCCCCTTCGGTACATATATGAAAATATATCATTTGGGAGGTAAAGTGAATTTAGATATTAAAGGACATTTGTAGCTTGAATTGATATATAAATGGATCACGGTTCGATGTGATAATTATTCATAACAAAAGGCTACGTGCTGTCAAACGCTCGAATTGGCCAACATGGTAGACGGGGTTTCATATCGATTCTAATTACGAAAGCACCCAGGTCGAGGGTGATTTGTAAGGTCAGAATCGATATGAACTTATAGCGTCTCTGTTGGCTGATTGGATAGCGTCACTGACTGTCCTGATTTCGTCCCCGTCGACTTGGACGGTGGTTCGATCCCATGGGGGGAGGAAATTATTATCAATTAAAAAATTCCCCTTCGGTACATATATGAAAATATATCATTTGGGAGGTAAAGTGAATTTAGATATTAAAGGACATTTGTAGCTTGAATTGATATATAAATGGATCACGGTTCGATGTGATAATTATTCATAACAAAAGGCTACGTGCTGTCAAACGCTCGAATTGGCCAACATGGTAGACGGGGTTTCATATCGATTCTAATTTCGAAAGCACCCAGGTCGAGGGTGATTTGTAAGGTCAGAATCGATATGAACTTATAGCGTCTCTGTTGGCTGATTGGATAGCGTCACTGACTGTCCTGATTTCGTCCCCGTCGACTTGGACGGTGGTTCGATCCCATGGGGGGAGGAAATTATTATCAATTAAAAAATTCCATATATGAAAATATATCATTTGGGAGGTAAAGTGAATTTAGATATTAAAGGACATTTGTAGCTTGAATTGATATATATATATATATATATATATATATATATATATATATATATATATATATATATATCATACATATATATATATATATATATATATATATATATATATATATATATATATATATATATATATATATATATATATATTATATACATCTGTTAAAACAGGATACGTCTTAAGTATAAAAGGCCCATTTAAACACTCTGGTTTAAAGCTAAGCACTACATTTCGATGGACTGACTTTTATCAAGTAGTGAATGACAGAAGAAGTTACATTAGCGAAATATGTGGTGGGATATATACCCATAAGTGATGCCTGGGGTCACCCCCTAGCCAACGTTGGTTCTGTTAATTGTGTTAATCCGCTTCATCCTTGCCTAAGGAAGGTATTGTCTATCTGGTCAGAGTCCCTTTCCAGTAGAGCCTGGAACTCTGACCATATAGATAAAATGAATATTATTCTGATAAACGATTTCACCTTCGTCTGCTTCCAAGCTATCACAAACATGGACACGAACTATACAGATGAGTTTAAACTAATGTTTGCAGTATATGGTTTCTTAATCAACTTTTTTTGAGTCACATATTTTGAACACCGTTTCATTGGTTGAATTGATAATAATTTGCAGAAGGTGACTGTATGATTAATAGCACTTTAGAGGAGCTACCCTCCACAGTTTGGTTTTTCGCTTTCAGAGTTGAATATGTTATACCTCTTGACAATGATCCTGGAAACGAGAAGCCTTTTAAGTATTATTTTTTTTAGGATCTATAAGAAAATGCTTATAATTTGGCCTTTCAGATGACCAATGCTTCTGAAAAAATTCAACATAAAAATTATTTTGAAAAAACAATCGTCATCTCCCACTTCATATACCTCTCAAAATTCATGAGACTAAAGATAAATTAAAATGTTGACCTATGAATGACCTCCAACCTTTAAATATTGATCATGGCAAGCAACATTCATAGTTAAAGTAATCTACGAACCTCCTACTTCACATTTCATCAAAATTATATAATACGAAAATGGTGAAATACGTAATTGTATCCTCTAGTGAAAATGTAAAAAAAATAAATATACGTTTAAACTGACGTTGGAAAAAAATTCATGGTAAAATACAACTAGCATTGCTACGGCACACTATACTGAATTCTGAACCAGACACCTCCGACTATCATAGTTATTAAAAGCGAGAACATAAAAAAAACACACACACACAAAACAGAAATTTGCCTGTAAGTGGTGTGTGACCTTGAAAAATACAAGGGAAAATTATTTACGTAATGATTTTTATTCCTCATGGAAGTAATCAAAATAACAATTTTATTATGCTTATCAAGCTGTCTGAAGTTGTCAAAGAAACAACGGGAAACTTCACCATAGCAAAGCATCATTTAAAAAATGAAATCAACGTTATTCAAAAGGGTATTTACACAGCAGTACCATATAAATTTGCCCTCTGTTTGCCTACCGCATAAAAATTGTTTTTCATGCACATTGAACCACTGAAAATACAATTTAAGATTTTTTCATGCAATAGCACTGCATGGGACTTTTATTTCGTTATATTTAGCCTTATAGAATTTCAAAAGGATATAATTATAATCTAACATATCTCTCCTTTCGATTCTTAGAAGTGATATTTTAAGAAATTTTGTTATGGACCATCTCTTGAGGTTTTTCTAGATGTGGCTGTTAATGAACAGCATCCCATTTTGTGTATGTTTATTCAGGTGTTTGAAAATGTAAATTTTTTAACCTATTACGAAAAATTTCAGGTTACTTTTGAGCACAAATAACATCAATCTAAGTGAACTAAATGTGCACCGCTTAGGTATAGCTCATATATATATATATATATATATATATATATATATATATATATATATATATATATATACGTATATATATATATATATATATATATATATATATATATATATATATATATATATACATATTAGTTTTTTACATGAAGCTCCATGGAATGTCCGTATAGATTCCCAATAGATTTAAAAAAATACTTAATATTGCTAATCGAAATATTATGGAGAATTTCATTTATAAGTCAATGTAATGTTTTAAGATAATTCAAGTTCAGTTTTATTTTTATTATTATTATTATTGTTATTATTATTATTATTATTATTATTATTGTTATTATTAATCGAGCGTGCTTTTTCATATTTTCATGAAATTTTTAAGTACTATTCTGCAACGCAAATTGTTCCCATGACCTAATTATTAATGACATTGGTACACATTATCATATATTCATATAAGTGTAAACGTGGCAGCATTGCAATATCGACATATATAGTACACACACACCCACACACACACACACACACACACACACACACACACACACACACACACACACACACACACATATATAATATATATATATATATATATATATATATATATATACATATATATACACATATATTTACGTTGAAGAAGAGTACTTAAAAATTTCATGAAAATATGAAAAAGCACACTCGATTAATAGTAATAATAATAATAATAATAATAATAATAATAATAATAATAATAATATGTTTCATTAAAAATGACTGCTGCTTCAGCAGTATTAATCTTGTAAAGAGTCTTCTCTATCTTTCTGATGACGGCTTTCTCGTTGTTGCTTAGACTGGCGAGCAACACACCAAAGTGCATGGTAAAATTCAGTTGAGTCATTTGATTTATTACTACTTATTCAATTCTCTCTCTCTCTCTCTCTCTCTCTCTCTCTCTCTCTCTCTCTCTCTCTCTCTCCAACGCGACGTTTCTTCCTGATCGACAGGACATTATCAATCGATAACTGCTGAGGGACTGAATTCCTGTGGTTGTTGTTGTTGAAGATTAAACTGGCTTTATGCCAGCACGGGCTCTTTCTCACAGAGCAGTCCGTAGAAAATTCCTGTTGTTGTTGTTTTTGATTTAGCTGACCTTGTGTCAGCACGGGCTCTTTCTCACAGAGCAGCCCGTAGAAAATTCCTGTGGCGAGTCTTTCTTATATCGTGATGTTGCGGGCTCTTGTGTACGGTCAGAGCACCTCTCCGGCAGGTCGGGTTTTCATTGGTTCCTGGGAAAGTGACTCATACGGCGGGCGTTTACGAGTTTGCAGACCTTCTCAGGCGGGGGTATCACTGGGAGCCTCTTGATTGGCTTCTACCTGAGTGACGTCACCCCTGGTATTATTCTCATGTCCGGTGTTTGTTTCATGCGCGCTGGTACTTTCGTTGGGGGGGAGAGGTGTGGTCCTCCTCACACACGTCGGTATCAGGAACGCTTCTTGGGTGGTATTAAGGGGAGGCTTTTGTTCGAGGATAAGCAGCGCTTCTAGGAGACGCAGACGTCGTGGGTCTGGTGCTCTCCCGATGATCTTAATATTCCTGACGATGTCGTCTCTCGTGATGTCTTTCTGGTGTACTGCAAGGGCGTGCTGCCTAATGGCGCCCTCCTGGGCGTGGCAGGAGATCCTTTTAGACAGGCGCATCGTCGTCATGCTGATGTAAATCCCAGGGCATCCTTGGGCGGGGCATACGTATCGTTAGACAACGTTGGACTGCTTTAGGGGGTCCCCTACGGGCAGGGAGGGGTTGTTGTTCATCAGGAGGTCCTTCGTACGCCGATTCTTGTAGTAAATAATGAGGAGCACTCTCTTTCCTTCTTGCATGGGGCGGACGTGTTCCTCTATTATTTTCTTCATGGCTGCTTCGTCCTCCTTGTATTAGTGGTGCATGAAGGCTTTATAGAACAGTTTTATATCCTCCGGGGGTGGAATGTTCCTTCTGTCTTCCTCCGTCATATACCATTTGTCAAGGGCGGCTCGTTTTTCTCGGTTTACGAGTTTATTCGAGTACCCATTGTTAATTAGATGTACCGCCAAAAGGACGGAGATGGGGTCCCCCTTAGGAGTCTTCTTCGCTAACTTCTACATGGGTGAAGTGGAAGAAAGGGTCTTCTCGCAACATAGATGTCCCCGCACATACGGACGCTATATTGATGACATCTTCGTGCAAGCCGACTCCGAGGATGAGGTAGAAGCCCTTCGGCAGCAGTTCCTGCAGCACAGCGCACTCAACTTCACTGTCGAGTACAGCAGCAACGATCGGCTCCCCTTCCTCGACGTCCTTGTCACGAAGACGAATCAGAAGTTGGCGACTACAGTATACACCAAAGCTACGAACCTCGGACTTTGTCTGAATGGTGATAGCGAGTGTCCTGCGCGGTTCAAGACCACCACCGTCAGGGCCTTCGTCAGGAGGGCCCTCTCGTACTGTTCGACATGGCAGGACACACACCTCGAACTCGACTGAGCATCTCAGATGCTAATTAACAATGGGTACTCGAATAAACTCGTAAACCGAGAAACACGAGCCGCCCATAACAAGTGGTACATGACGGAGGAAGAGAGAAGGAACATTCCACCCCGGAGTATATAAAACTGTTCTATAAAGCCTTCATGCACCACCAATACAAGGAGGGCGAAGAAGCCAGGAAGAAAATAATAGAGGAACACGTCCGCCCCATGGAAGAAGGAAAGAGAGTGTCCCTCATTATTTGCTACAAGAATCAGCGCACGAAGGACCTCCTGATGAAGAACAAACCCTCCCACCCGTAGGAGACCCCCTAAAGCAGTCCAACGTTGTCTGCCGATATGTATGCCCCGCCCAAGGATTCCCTGGGATTTACATCACCATGACGACGATGCGCCTGTCTAAAAGGATCTCCTGCCACGCCCAGGAGGGCGCCATTAGGCAGCACGCCCTTGCAGTACACCAGAAAGACATCACGAGAGACGACATCGTCAGGAATATTAAGATCATCGGGAGAGCACCAGACCCACGACGTCTGCGTCTCCTAGAAGCGCTGCTTATCCTCGAACAAAAGCCTTTCCCTAATACCACCCAAGAAGCGTTCCTGATACCGACGTGTGTGAGGAGGACCACACCCCTCCCCCCCAACGAAAGTACCAGCGCGCATGAAACAAACACCGGACATGAGAATAATACCAGGGGTGACGTCACTCAGGTAGAAGCCAATCAAGAGGCTCCCGGTGATACACCCCGCCTGAGAAGGTCTGCAGGACTCGTAAACGGCCGCCGTATGAGTCACCTTCCCAGGAACCAATGAAAACCGGAACTGCCAGAGAGGTGCTCTGACCGTACTGAAGAGCCCGCAACATCACGATATAAGAAGAAGGGCTCACCACAGGCATATACGGGCTGCTCTACGAGCAAGAGCCCGTGCTGGTACAAGGCCAGCTTAATCTTAAACAACAACACAGGAATTCAGTCCCTCAGCAGTTATCGCTTGATAATGTCCTGTCGATCAGGAAGAAACGTCGCGTTGGAAAGAGAGAGAGAGAGAGAGAGAGAGAGAGAGAATTGTATAAGTAATAATAAATCAAATAACTCAACCGAATTTTACCACGCCCTTTGGTGCGTTGCTCGCCAGTGTAAGCAACAACGAGAAAGCCGTCATCAGAAAGATAGAGAAGACTCTTAACAAGATTAATAGTGCTGAAGCAGCAGTCATTTTTAATAAAACAATATCCATATTTAAAAACATTCCGGAATAATAATAATAATAATAATAATAATAATAATAATAATAATAATAATAGTAATAATAATAATAATAATAATAATAATAATAATAATAATAATAATAATAATAATAAAACTAAACTTGAATTATCTTAAAACATTACATTGACTTATAAATGAAATTTTCCATAATATTTCTATTAGCAAATTAAGTTTTTTTTTATAATCTATTGGGAATCTATACGGACATTCTATGGAGCTTCATGTAAAGACTAATACAATCCTGAAGCCAGGAGGAATATTCCAAACTCACCCTCATAAGACAAATGCCTACGCAATATTCTAGATATTACGACTTCTTAAACATGCAAGTTGATTTTATGTTGTCAAAAATAGACCGTATCTTATCATGACGTTTACAATATTACGGGAAAATGTTTTTAAATATGGATATTGTTGCTTCAAAATTACAAATAGCCGTCAAGTAAGTCACGTAAGATGATGAGATTTTGGCCTTGGAATAAGCCTCCAACCTTAGAACAGAGTTGTGGCAATCGATACCGAGTTCAAAATTAACAATAAAAAGAGCGGTGAGAAGCATGATAAATGATGATAAAAAAAATTCTAAACTGCTTAATGATATTAGCTAAATTGTAGAATATGCATACAGGCACGCAAACACACACACACGCGCGCGCACGAACAGGCACTTAACCAAACGAATGTATCTGAAGACAATTGGAAACGTCGATTCCATAGACTTTACTTGTAACGGGTACAGACCAGAATACGTCATTCCCTTATTAAACAAAATAAGACACGGGTAAAAAAAAAAAAATTAAAACAATTGAAAAAATAATATCAATCGAATTTTCTCTACAGCGTATAATGGCGTATAAAACTCTCAGCTACGGCCAATGAAACTCAGACACGTCCCATGAAACTCTCATCCACGCCCCGGTGGTGGCCTGTGCTGTAGGCACCTATAGCGTGCCAGACTCACAATCATGGTTAACTTTAACCTTAAATAAAATAAAAACTACTGAGTCAAGAAACCTGTAATTTGGTATGTTTGATGATTGAAGGTTAGAAATCAACGTACCAGTTTGCAGCCCTCTAGCCTCAGTAGTTTTTAAGATCTGAGGGAGGGCAGAAAAAGTACGGACGGACAGCCAAAGCCATCTCAGAAGTTTTCTTTCACAGAAAGCTAAAAAAAAGTATTAAAACAATGTCCAGATGCGTTCCACCTTCTGAGCCCCGCTCATAAGTGCCACTCAGAATCCTAACTGAATATAGAATAATTAATACTGAAGAAACTGATTCTTCAACTTCCGACGCTTTATAGAAAACAAGCGTGGAAGATTCGGTCATATCGTCAATTGATGTAATGCCAAAAAAGCTACCGTAACGTCTGTAGTAGTTTCGAAATATTAGGTTTCTCATCATATGAAACCTAGTATTAAGGGCATGTGGAACAAGAAGCTATAAAAAGCGACAGAATATATATATATATATATAGTATATATATATATATATATATATATATATATATGTATGTATATATATTGATAGATATATATATAATATATATCATATATAAGATATATTATATATATATATAATATATATATTACGATATATATATATATATCTATATAATATATATAATATATAAATATATATATAGATATATATATATATATATATAATGATATATATATATATATATATATATATATCGTAATTATATATATATATATATATAATATCATATATATATATATATATATATAGAGATATATATATATATATAGATTAATATTACGATATATAATTTATATTTTTTTATATAATATATTTAAATATTAATATATAGATATATCATTATATATATTAATATATAGATATATTAATCTATATAAATATATATATATATATATATATATATTAATTTTATTTATATATATTTTTTAAGATATATTATTTTTTATATATATATATATATATATATATATATATATATACTCTAATATAGATATATATCTATATATATATATATATATATATATATATATATATATATATAGATAGATATATATCATATATATATATATATATATATATATATAGATATATATAGATATATTCTATATATATCTATATATATATATATATATATATATATATCTATATATATATATATATATATATATATATATATATATATATATATATATGCACACATATGTATGTATGAATGTATTCATGCATAATACCAATAAATGGCTCCATTAATCACAAAATATATAACGATAAAAGGCAAGGGAACAATCCAGGTACAAGGAGCCTCCTCTGAAAGGTTCCAACATCTGCATCAGCACTTGGAATCATATAAATAATTCTGAATCTGACACAGCAGGTGAAATTGGAATAGGAGCCAAGGAAATGCTCTGAGCATAAGAAAATACATTGCCTGAAATAACCACCCGGAGAATTCTTTCCTTTTTAAACGAAACCATTGGAATAAAATGGAGAGAATCAACTATTGAGGATAGAAAAAGAAGAAAAAGAAGAAGGGGTTTTGGGGGGGGGAATCCAATCATGAAACTGCAAGAATGAGACGGTTCGGGGTATTTTTTTTCTTCTCCTTCCTTTCGAACCACAGAACGAATCAGCCCGAACGAAGCATTTCCAAACATTGAAGACGGTTCTTTTGTTTCAGCCGTTCGCTTCCAAAGGAAATAATTGCACCTCGACTCTTGATGGATTGGTCGGTTCCTATACGTATCAACGGGTCCCTGTCGTCCTTTGAACGTAGTGTCTAGTCTCTTTCTGTATATTTTTAATGTTTTCAGGTGTGTGTTTGTGTCTGATTTTTGTTTCATTTTTTCTTTTTTTGTTGTTGTTCATGAGTCTGACATAAGGAGTAACGAAAGGTAGGTTAATGCTCGATCGATTGCAAACGAGATAGCAAGAAAGGCAAGTTGATAACCAAAAATCTCGACTTACATTACTTATGTTAGAAACTATATACCATCGCAGTTTTAACAATAATATGAGATATAGTAATGCAGTTATACGAAGATTATAATAATTGTTACTTTTTCAATTCTCGTTTTCAAGAAGCGAATCTGTTTAATACTCCTGTAATAATTACGTTCAAATGTTATTTGTATATTTTTTTTTCAAGAAGAGGTTTTATTCATCACTTCAGAAATAGCTACATTAAAAGGTTATATGCAGTCCCGTGTATTCCCCCGAGCGAGAGATCTTCCTATGAAAATATGCTTGGGTCCAAAGGCAGAGAGGCAAATGGGTGCCATCGACTTTAATGCCTGGTGCTTGTAACTCGGAAGCATCTTGGATACGGGTTCAAATCCTCTTGTGAGGTGAAACTTGTTTTCTCGACTAATTGGCAATTAAATTGACAAGCACTCACACGAATACATACATACGTACATATAAGTATATATGCATGTCATATATATATATATATATATATATATATATATATATATATATATATATATATACGCGTTAAGCTACAAATGTCCTTTAACATCTAATTCGCTCTTCCTCTGAATAAATATATTTTCCTATATGTTAACATTTATGAAAAATATATTAATTCCGAGGTAGAGCAAATTAAAAATTAAAGGACATTTGTAGCTCAATGCGTATATATGAATCACCGTGATGTATATTATTTCCTTTGACATGTTAAAAACAATTTATCTTTGAATTATTGTGAACACTGAAAATAAAAACAAATAAATAAATAAATTGCAGGTAAACGTTTAATTAAAGAAAATAAAGTGCTTTCCATTCCGGATCTAACTGCAAATGCCAAAGCCCTAGAAAATGGCACGTGTTCACAAGGTCTGTCTCGGGAACGTGGAGGTAATTTAATGGAATACCATAAACTCTACGGTTATGTTTCTCCCAATTTCATGGGTTCACGGACACCGGAAGGGTAAACCATTTTTGGGCTGGAAGGTAACGGTCTTGAAAACGGCAACGTCTCTAAACTCAGATTCTGGAGTTAAGTTGAAAGTGTGGACTTACAGGTACGGAAATGCCACACACACACACACACACACACCTACGTACACAAACACGCGCACACACACATGTATAACCCATATGCTTTCTCCTATTAAAGGGGACAAAAATTCAAGGGTTCACACAACTGACTCGACAAATCTTTGGAGTGAGGCCGCCACACGTATACACCGTGTACAGCAACCTGGCTATAAAGCAACACTGCCAACCTGATACCTATTTAGGCCATTGGGTGAACAGTGGATTTGGACGGGTGTTTCCTAATGCAGATCGGCTCTGATGTACGAGAATGCTTTTTCTGTGGAAGTATAGTTAAAGGCAAATCAGCCAGTTTTGGCTCAAAAAGTGTCACCAATTTCCGAAGAGGAGGTAAAATCTCTCTCTCTCGAGTGCGGTCGGTAATATGTAACTGCGTTTGCAACTCAGAAGACGAGTTCAAATCCTGTTCGAGATGTGTAGTTAAATTTTCCAATTTAATTACCAGCTAATGTAAGATATATATATATATTATATATATATAATATATATAGTATGTATATATATATATTTTACATGTTTTTATTGTACGAGTGTGCGTCTGAATCTCGGAAAAAAAAAGTTTGATGTTAAACGGCAAAACCAATAGAGAAAAGTTAGCTTATTGATGAAGTTTTGCTTAGTTTGTTTGACTTAAGTGCTTTTATGAAACTGAATACTTCCTCCTTTATTGAGAAGGAAAGACAGTACGCCATATAAGGTGATGATTAGGCGCTGCAAGTGGCGCTGGAAAATAAGGACTTTAATATCAAGGTAGCAGTTTGGTGTACAAAAGATGTGATTGGCGTTGTGTGTTATTGTGTGTGTGTGTGTGTGTGTGTGTGTGTGGAGGAGAAGAACAATGAAGGCTAGGATTGGTGACGACTTGCTTACAGTAAGTTATCTGACTGCTTGTAGTATGTTATGTGTTTGATGTGGGAGAATTTTTCTGCTTCAGTTAGCGAATGTACATGGAGGAAAAAAATCAATATTCTTTTTAGATGCAAAATTGCCCTTCTTATATCTCTTTAACAATTAATTCTCATCCATATCTTCCAGACAAGAACAGATATACTTCTGAGACAGGTTTCATATTAATCGATTGGATTGAAGTTGTTAAATACCGTCGCAATGAACATGGTCCTTCAAAGTGAGAAAATCTTTCTCACGATGTGAGCTTTAGTAAGGAAAAAAGGATTAAAGAGAGAAAAACGAAGCGCCAAGCAAAGATGGAAATTCTATTCACTTATGTCTGTCCAATACTATCTGCATGTACGGTATAATTCAGTTAATATATATATATATATGTATATATATATATATATATATATATATATAGTATATATAATATATATATGTATATATATATATATATATATATATATATATATATATATATATATATATATATATATATATATATATATATATATATATATATATATATATATTCATGCTTCAACTGCTGAGTCTTGGATGGACCCCTAGCTAAAAACTGCTACAACATTAGGTGCTTGTTACACCTACACAGAAGCCTCATCAACAGTGCATAAGCCCTCTCTCAATACGCGGCACCATCCCAGCCTATTTTGCCTATCATGCACGCACTCTCTTTCTCTTCCTGGAAGTTTAGGCCCCTATTTTCTAAAAGGCCTTTCATGCCATGTAACAAGCCCTTCCTAGGTCTACCTCCTCCTTCTAAAACCGTTTAGCTTTGCACTCATTCTACAAAACCATAATCTTCCATTCTTCCCACGTACAGACGGCCAACGAAGAATTGGCGTAGTTTCTCAATTCATTGTTCGTTATGGTAATATTGCTATATGCAGGTGCCAGATTATTTACTTAACAATAAATGACATTTCCTTTCAAAGGTGCTATACTTGAAATAAATTACATTAGAAATGCGTAGACTTATTCAATGTATTAAAGATAATTATTTTGCAAAGTAAGGAAAATATATACCGATGGGTCCATGATTTCTAATTTTATTCTCAACTCTAGCTTCGTGACAGCATACCGAAGATTTTGAAGTTGGCTTTGCTGCCGCTCGAGTCTTGACTCAACGTATCGTACTGCACTGGGGTGTTGTCATTTCGTCTCCTACAGCCGATAAATAATACATCAAGGCGTTAACATTCTTTGAAAACGATGTTTAGTTAAACTAATTTTGTCCTTTGATCAATAAAATAATTTACATGACACATTTAGTGGGCTTAAATTGGACTTCTGATTTTCCCACATGATTTGCTTAGGTCTATTTTCAGCAGTATACTCTCTCTGATACCGTAATAGTTAATGAAATAATTCTTTAAATCGAAATATATAAATAATTAATAGTATATATATATTTATAATATAGATATATAATATAATAATATATATACTATACTATAGATATAAGAAAAAAAAAAAATATAATATTATATATATACATATATATATATATATATATATATATATATATATATCTATATATATATTAATCTGCTTTATTTGACTATTCCCGTTATTCTTGTTTTATCAGCCATGTTTGCCTTTCTTCTTATCCTTTTCATAAGTGCTTAACATAATTAACTCAGACCTAGCTATTCAAAGTCAAAAAGCAATCATAAAAAAATCAAACGAATATAATTCAGTCTTAATTTTTATCGAATTCCTTCCATATCATCCTGTTTCATTTGGACGCCTTGGAAAACCGTGGGAGTCAAAACTGACGAATACATTAAGAAAGGCTTAATTTCCTTAGAGCTTTCTTAGGTTGATCTTTTTATAGCTATTCATTTCTTCTAAATAGAAATTAATTCAAATTAGTTTCACATGTATACCTGCTAAACCTACTACCATAAGCATATTATAAGTAGCTGAAAGGATAAGAAATATGAAAGGTGACGTTCTCGTTTAAGTCTATTTCATATATTTTTTTTTTCCAAGAAAAACCTACTGCTTTAATCAAGGGTTGCTCTTTGACGGCTACAGGGGGTAACACGAGTGTATGCACATATTTCGTGGAATGAAAGATGAAGTTTCTTTGAACAGAAAATATTTTATAAACATGCATTTTAAGGCGTCGGTTGTCGGTGCGGGGAATTTTAAAATAACCGTTATCATTAGTGATGCTTTCACGAGATGGAGTTCGTAGTGAGAACTGAGAAGTCCGATCTAGTCGCCTGAGATGTAGAAGAGAGCGGAGGTGGCGTATAGGAGTGATGGAAGGATTAGGCCGATGTTAATAAAGTATCTCCCAATAAAATGCATTCTTTAGGTTTTGAACAAAATAATGCATGCATCATTGAAACCGTTTCTCTCCCTATCCGTGGTATATTCACTGGCCACCGATAAAAAACAAAACAAAAAGAGTAAGCCTAACTGAATCTCTCATCCATCAAAGATAAGTTTGCTTATTCATTAGACTTATTCATTAGACAACTATCAAAGATTTCAAGTGTAGATTTAAAAATCAGACACCAGTCATAAGCGTAGAGCTAGTTATGATTCCTGGTTCAGCAATGTCGTGACGAGGCACTAGAATTCAAAGTTCACAAATGAATGTTGCTCAGCAACATTTACACTAC
>NC_061110.1:84790884-84803384 GCF_015104395.2 Macrobrachium nipponense | reverse complement strand
GAATGCCAGAAACAGAGAGATCTCAACGAGAAACACGTAACTTTCCACTGCATAAGGTTTGTGTGTTTCCCTTTATTAAATATGCAATAACTAAAGGGAGGTCGAAGAACTCGTGGCCGACGCATTCGCAAGACAGTCTCGGCGAGAAGTCTTATTCAGATCAGGGACGGAAACACAAACCCCAACAGGAAAGCCCTAACAGGAAACGGCGAAGATGATACCAGAATAATTTCCAGACAAAAAAAAAAAAAAAAAAAAAATCCCCTGTTATTTACTTGTGGCATTTCCTGAGATTTTGAAAAGCGAAGAGCTTTTGTTGCTCGCCAGAAAAATTGATGCTATTACAACCGGCCATTAGAGAGGAAATTTAAAGTCTTACCTTTTAAACTTCCGAAATTGCTTCATTCAAAAAGGAAGATAAAAAAAAAAGGAAGAGAAGAATTCTTCATTTTTCGGGTTCTTGCACATTATGGCTTGAGGTCAAAAAAGGAAATATCAAGAAAACCGAAAATCTCTCACAGAGGAAAGTAAAATGAATATTCATCCGTGTTTATTCTCAACAACGATTTCATATTTTTACAAGCATGTACATGGAAGGTATACAGAAACGGATTTGCTGATGCATTAACCTTTTCATAAAACAAAAATGGTTTTAACTCCAGTATGATATTACAGACTAGAAGGCAATGTTAGGCATCGTTATATTCTTTTCTTTTCCAAAATGTTCACGATGTCATCCTATAACCTTCATTACGTAAAATCCCCAGGAGAATAACTGGGAAAATAATGAAACCGAATCTCACTAGAGAGATTTCAGTGAAATTACTTATACACTTTTGTGATATATCTATTGATAAAGTATCTCATTCTTCAGTATAGTTCAATGACATTTATTAAGCAGAATCATCTGCATTGCGCTCCATAAAAAGGTTTTCCATCAAATTATCTATGAAATCAGTCGAACCTTAAATCCACTCACAGCATTATGGAGATAAAGTCAAAAGAGATTTATACAGAATTTTAATGTATAATTTTATGTACAATTTTCTAGAGTGCTTTTCATTTATCTTCCTTTATAATATAACCAAAAAAAAGATTTCCGTGTAAAACTGCCAGATGCTCGTGAAACTTACAGAAGAAATCTAAACGCAATTCACTGTCCAAAGTTTTCAGAGGTTATTTCAATTAGACATAATTTGAGAATAATTGTTAAAAAAAACTTTGCAGAAGGGATTTACATGCACATTATCTGGCAAATTCCGCTGGACGGATTTCAGTGCATTCTTTCACACAAAAACATCCTGTTGACAAAACAACAGCAAAGATTAACGCCGAATGTTGTCCAACATTCCAAACGTTTGTGTCATCAGCGGAATCATTTTTAATACATCGTCTTTTGACATAATGCGTTCTCCATTATTCATCTGTTTCCTGAGGATGCGCTGGTGGGTTGGAGTGGCGAAAGCACGATGTGATATTCTGACATCCTAATTATTTGACTTGAACATATTCATTACCATTGTCAGTTTATGAAATTCTTAGGTAAATGTGAGATTAATATATACCCTAAAAATTCATAGGAATATATATGTATATATATATATATATATATATATATATATATATATATATATATATATATATATATATATATATATATATATATATATATATATATATATATGTATAGATATATATATGTATATATATATATATATATATATATATATATATATATATATATATATATATATATATATATATATTTGAATATATATATATATATATATATATATATATATATATATATATATATATATATATATATATATATATATATATATATATGACTGGTAAAAATGTTCTGTAACAACAGAATTCCATCTAATAAAAGGAGCCCATAAAAACACCAAAATGTAGAGAGAAAAGTACTATATTTCAGAGACTGCTGTCTCTCTCTTCAGGTATATGAATGAGAAAAGTTTACAGAAAAGGTGGTATTTTATACAAGATATTCGTCCACAAGTAAAGCCAATTTAGGTCACCAGCTGATAATCTTCCTTTAATCTTCTTAAGCGTTGGTTGAATGAACACTGCGTCGACGATATCTGATATCCAATTCCCTTTTGAGATGTTCATTACCTGCTTCTCTTTATTAAGGCCGATTCCATCATTTGACTCTTGTACCGGCAGTTGCTGCTATAAATTACACGTGACATATTCCAGTTTATTCTATGGTTATGTTCATTTATATGGTTGAAAATAGCCGAGTTCTGTTGTCCATACCTAACTGACCGTTTGTGTTGTATTAATCTCTGGGGAAGTGATTTACCTGTAAATCCGATGTAAGATTGGTCACAGTCCTGGCATGGGATCTCATATACCCCAGAGTCTTTGGGAGATGTCTTTTGTTGGACGTTAATCAGGGATTTGGCTAAGGTATTTGGGTAGGTAAATGCAAAAGGGTTGGATTTCCCAAGGGTGTGAGTTACTCTTTTAATCGTCTCCAGGTGGGGAATTTTTATTTTATTGTTGGGTGTGTCTCTGGTCTTGTCTTTAGGGGGTCGGTAGAAAATTACGTTTGCTTTTTGAATTGCTTTCTCATTATATGGTCAGGATACTTTAAAGATGAAAGTTGCTTGCGAATTAGTTCAAATTCTTTTTCCAGGAAATCTGGGGAACAAATTCGTAAGGCTCTTAAGAATAGGTTGCTAGCTACACCTATCTTGATAGTATTGTCATGATAGTAAAGTAGCTAAAGTATATATATGAAAGTGAGAACGTTGGTTTTCTGTATATGGTAAATTTGTATTCTGTCGTGTCTCTGATTATTAAAACATCAAGAAAAGGAATTTTGTTGTCTGTTTCCCATTCAACTTTAAATTTGATGCTGGGCACTAATGCGTTTAATTTTGAGAGGAATTCATTAAAATTACCCCACTTATTATCCCAAAATGTTAGTATGTCATCCACGTATCTCATCCAGAGCATGTTTTTGGGTTTTATTGCATTTATTACTGTAGTTTCAAAGTATTCCATGTACAGATTGGCTAAAATAGGACTTAAAGGACTACCCATACTACACCCGAATTTTTGCTTGTAGAATGATTCCCCGAATGAATATAGTTATTAGATGCACATAATTCAACTAACTTTATTATTTTGTCAAGTGCCAAAGGGAAATGATCTGAATAGGGGGATAATTTTTCTTAAAAACTGAAGAACGTCCTGTACTGGTACTTTTGTGAATAGGGAGTCTACGTCAAGGCTTAAAAGTTTTATGTTGTGAAGTGGTATATGTGCTTCTCTGAATTTGTGACAAAAGTCTTCCGAATGTTTGATGTGACTGGGAGAAAAAGTGCCTAAAAAAGGAGAAAGGAGGCCAGCTAACCATTTAGAAATTTTGTAATTGAAAGCTCCGGCGCATGAAACGATGGGTCTGAATGGAAGATTGTCTTTGTGAGTTTTGGGAAGACCATAAAAGTAGGGTAATTTAGGATTAATTACTTTAAATTTCTCTAATAGTTCAATACTCTTTTTGTCTTGGCCAATTAATCTTACTTTCCGAAAAAATTCTGTGGGCACGTTTTGGAGGGGATTTTTCGTCAGTTTTTCGTAAGTATTTGTGTCGCTAAGGAGCTGGTTGATTTTGTCTGAGGTAGAAGTCTTTGTCCATTATTACAATTTTGCCGTCTTTGTCGGATCTACTTATTATAACATCTAACTTTTTTTAGCGAGTGGATGGCTATCATGAATCTGCGGGGAACAGGATATTTCTTATGAAGGTCAGTTAAAGCATTTAGTAACACTCCTTTTAAACATATCTCTTCACGGCTGTAGTTTTTGTCAGATATGAATTTATCAAAAGCCACTATGAAGTCTAGGTTGTTTTTGCGGTCTGGCATAAGGGCAAAGGATAAGCCTAAATTTAAAACTAAATGTTGATTTACAGTAAGGGGGGTGTTGGATAAGTTTAAAACTTTGTCTTGTTGTTCAAGATTATTCCATGCGCTATTATCTATTAGGTTATTTAACTTGCGTAAAAGTCTGTTTGGTAATGAGTCACGCTATTATAGGCAGCAATGTCGGACAGAATGAAATCAGATACCTGTATATGTGGTCCGTAGTGAGGAGGCGAAGATTAGATTGAGTTCCATATATCACTCTGCGTAGCACGAAGATGTCGTTTCTCGTACTGGTGATTCTTTCTTCCAGGAAAATCTTGTGTGATAGAGGGAAGGGGTTTGATTGCAGAGTCCATCTCCCGAATCCGTACATTTTTGGAAGTACTTGTTCTTTGAGGCATTCTTCCAAAAAGTGTTTTTGGTTTTTCAGCCGGTGTAGTCTGTTCAGTTCTTTCTCAAACTTGCGGAAAACTGGCTTGACTTCTGGAAGTGAGTGAAGAATCGTGGAAAGGCGGTTGAATTCCATAATGTTCTGTTACAACGGAATTCCATCTAATAAAAGGAGCCCATAAAAACGCCAAAATAAAGAGAGAAAATACTATATTTCAGAGAATGCTGTCTCTCTCTTCTGGTAGATGAATGAGAAAAGTTACAGAGAAGGTGGCATTTATACCAAGAGATCCATCCACAGGTAAGCCAATTTAGGTCACTCCCACTGATAATCTTTCTTTAATCCTCTTAAGCGTTGATTCAATGAAAACTTTATCAATGCCATCTGAATCCCATGAGCCCTTTGAGAGGTTCTTTATATATATATATATATATATATATATATATATATATATATATACAGATATATACATATATATACATATATATCTATATCTATATCTATATCTATATATATATATATATATATATATATGTATGATATATATATATATATATGATATATATATATATATATATATATAATATATATATATATGTGAATGTTGTGTGTATGTTTGTATGTTTTGTTATATTTGTAACTGTATGTGCTATAGATATATGTGTGTGTGTGTGTGTGTGTGTATCATGTCTGGTACCAATACCACTAGAGATTAGACATTCCATCTTGTAATACCAACTCTATCTACGAAAGGTCACCTGATGATAGACATGCCTGCATCCCATGGGTATAAAAGATATATTTGGTCATATTAATAATTAATCGCGTGTTAAGCTTACCTTCTCATCTTCTTTTCCAAATTGTCAAGTTATGCTTTTTCATCTTTATATTGTGTACTCAACGATAGCATTTTCACTCGTTACTTCTCAAAAGTTCAAATTTCTGCCTCTGTTTACAAACAGATCAGTTGCAAGACTCAAGGACCTTAAACCTTCCGATACCAGTGTAATGTTACTTGACATTTTCCTGCCTATTATAACAGTATTGAATTAATTCCAATTCTCACTGATATATGTAGTACAACATTCTTTTTAATACTTGTATTCCTTCCTTCAGTCTTTGAATCTATGCATTGACGCTTGAAGATTCTCAATCCTCAACATACAGAAAACATTGCAGCTAAGCTCTTTCAAATTTATTTTGGTGGTTGGGAAGCTTTCAAATACTACAAGTAAAGCAGTCTGTTAAGTAAACAAATATGCCCAGTACAAACCATAAGACCAAGCGGTCAATAATCATGATTTTTTTTTTTTTTTTGTACTTCCATTCTTGATAAATTCTTCATTATCTTATACTTTTAGACTTTTCTGACCACAATTTTTCAGTTTTCTTTACTTCTGTGCCCCCAGGATCTACTTCCTTTGATATACATTCCACAGGGCACTTTGACGGATCATAAACAACCTATATGTTCTGTTCGCATGACTGTAGTCATGTAGGCGAGTTCATATCTCTTAAGTGCCGGCAGAGAGGACGAAGGTACGTATAATTTTTTCTATCAGGATTTTCTCTTTATTCAATTTTGGCTGGATTATTTAATTTACATAACATTCATATCGAAGGGGATATAGCAAGCGTCACTGGTATCTTATTCTGTTCCGAATATTTCTGCTTTCAAAGCTGTGCTATATTTCAGGAAGCTGACCTATGAAGAACAGAACGCAAAGGGGAAGTGTGATACCCTGACTTCGTCTCTTTCTAGCAATTCTTCTCTTCTCTCTCACCATCATGTCCAAAAACTGCAATTTATTGTCCAGCGCTTTTCCTAACATGGTAAAATATGATGACTGTTCTCCGGAGAAACCCATATATTCTAGGTTTTTCTTTTCCTTTAACTTATGTTCTAACTCAGCATTCCGCTATTATTTTTGAACGCTGAATCATAATTTTAAGAACTCTGAGGGTAGGTGAACCTATGGATTTGACGTTATCCTGTCTTGGTTTCTCAGTGAGTTCGTGGACAAGCTTGTCAGATTATTTTGCGATGTTTTTCGGCTCGTGCTAAATGCTGGCAAGTCAGCAAGAACTAATTAATCAGTCAGTCAATTACCTTTCATTAGGAGAATCAGCTTAATGTTACATATATATATATATATATATATATATATATATATATATATATATGTCTATTATATATATATATATATATATATATATATATATATATATATATATATATATATATATATATATGTGTGTGTGTGTGTGTGTGTGTGTGTATATATTTGTATACATATATGTATATATATATATGTATATATATATATATACATATATATATATATATATATATATATATATATATATATATATATATATATATATATATAACGTCAATATCTCTTCCGGAGATCAGTTCTCGCCCACCAAGACTGGGAGCCATTTACGCTCATCAAAAGGAATTCGAAAAGATGATCCATCCAATCGAATGCATCGGTTTTTTCTGCTTCTTCTTCTTTTTTTTATTGGATTCGGAATGAGTCATGACGAAGTCTCCACTCTCCTCAAAATCCTTACTCTGAGGAAAAGAAGAATAAATCTTTGGATTGCGATTCAATAAATTCCTAGCACGCCTCTTCTAACCGAAATTATTATGGCTGCAATCAAACGCAGTCACGGAATCGCATGTGGGAAGGCGCGTTTAGGCTTGAGTAATGTACGCAAGTATTACTTTTTAAAAAAGTGTAATTGGACGCGTATTATAAAGCTGGAGGCTATTTCTTAGCTTTATTTGAACGACACGAAGCAATTTCGCAACCAAGTACCGTGTTGCATTGTCGTAATGATGTCAGGGAAGTCTATACTAATGTTGAGGTTGTATATAAGATTAACATTTCCATTGTGTAACGACACTCTTTTCAACTGAAATATTAAAGAACAGTACGAAAAAAAGAAAAAAAACTGCACTTTGTAGAATCAATAGGTAAGTTAAAATTAGGGCATAGGAAGAAAAATGGCAAAATGTTAAGCAACTACTACACTCTATTCAACTGAAATATTAAAGAACAGTTAAAAAAAAACTGCGCTTTGTAAAATCAAGAGGAAAAGTAAAATTAGAACATGGGAAAAAAAATGTCGAAACTTTAAGTCACTACTACACTCTTTTCAACTGGAATATTAAAGAACAATGAAAAAGAGCTGCACTTTACAAAATCAATTCGCAAAGGAAAATTAGAACATAATGCAACTGGAAAAACGGAAATTAAGAAACGAAAGAGAATGGAACTAAAATCGAATCTTTTGTTTCGCTCTGTAGAACAAGCAAACAAACAAACAGGAAATGCATTAGTACACCAGCGCATCAGCAGAGCAGTTCAGAAAATATTCAGGTTCTTCTCGTCAAATGAAAACCAAACATAAAAAAGTTTATTCAGTAGATGACACGACCGGCTGAGGAGGACCAATAGAGAACGGCAGCTCCTCGCTTCCAGGAATGTATTTCAGGAGATTGTCGCCATCTACGGCAAATGCAAGCAAACTACAACAACATATTCTG
Source organism: Macrobrachium nipponense (assembly GCF_015104395.2). Classification (NCBI taxonomy): domain Eukaryota; kingdom Metazoa; phylum Arthropoda; class Malacostraca; order Decapoda; family Palaemonidae; genus Macrobrachium; species Macrobrachium nipponense. The sequence goes on along the minus strand of NC_061110.1, from coordinate 84,795,532 downwards.
TTGTTTTACCAGACCGAAGTCTCTGCAAAGGGCGACGACAAACCCTATCGGAATATAGAGTCCGTCCGACCATTTGGCGATTGGGACAAAGTCGTTAGTTGACGTACACTCGCAGGAACTCGTGCATTCCGTGATTGTTTATCCGCGGTAAACACTCGTGCGCCACTGGATTGTTTACGGTGCAATAGCAGTGCAAACAGTCGGCCAATTCTAATATTTCTTGAGCTTCACCGTGATGCCAGGTTATATCATGCATAAACGCTCCAGACTGATACACGATTTCGATGATGAAAAATGAATGCATTTCTGACTAAGTTTGACAGTTATTCATTAATCGTGATTTCGTGGATTAAAATCCGGAGGAATGCAATTATTAGTATGTTATTAACTTATGATTATTCCTGTATTGAATATATGAATGATGATCATATCGTAAAAAATGATAACATAAGAGAGAGTAGAAATGATAAGTCCGGTTCCTAGGGAAGTTACGTACTGTCCCAAGGCTCAGATTTAAGTACCCCTGCTCTAGTTGAAGGTTAGTTCAAAGCAGATTATGATTCCTACATAAGTAAATATACATTAAATGCATATTCAACTCGCAATTGCTAAGAGATATAGCAGTTATAAACTCCATACATGAAGAAAAATGAGAGAAAAAAAGAATAGAAGAGTAAAAATGCAAATTAAGAAAAAGTTCAAATAAAGTCTTTTGTGTTTTTCTGTCGAAGAAACAAACACACAAAAAGGAAAGAAATCGGTAATCAGAAGACAATCAAACATAAAACAAGTAAGAAATACACCGAAGTTTCTTCGCCGCAATCGAGTTTTCCGTACTGTCGCTACAGCGTATAATCAAGACCACCGAAAATAGATCTACCTTTCGGTGGCCTCGGTATAATGCTGTATGAGCCGCGGACCATGACACTTAAGCCATAGCCCAATGGTGGCCTTACCATTATCGATGCCATAAGCATGATTATGGCTAACTTTAACTTAAAATAAAATAAGAACTAATGAGGCTAGTAGGCTGTAATTTGTTATGTTTGATGTTTCGAGGATGGATGATCAACATACACAAATGCAGCCCTCTAGCTTCAGCAGTTTATAAGATCTGAGGGCAGACTGAAATAAAATGCTGAAAGGAAAACGTGCGGACGGACAGACAAAGCCGACACAATAGTTTTCTCTTCAGAAAACTGAAAGTTTATTGGGCGAAGGAACAATACAGTACAACAGCTCCTCACTTCCAGGAATATATTTCAAGAGATTGCCTCACCGAACAGGGAACGCAATCAAACTACAGCAACATATTCTGTAGTTTTACCAGACCGAAGTCGCTGCGAAGGGAGACGACGAACCCTCTCGGAATATGGAGTCCGTCCGACCATTTGGCGATTGGGACAAAGTCGTTACTTGACGTACACTCGCAGGAACTCGTGCATTCCGCGATTGTTTATCCGCGGTAAACACTCGTGCGCCACTGGATTGTTTACGGTGCAATAGCAGTGCAAACAGTCGGCCAATTCTAATATTTCTTGAGCTTCACTGTGATGCCGGTTATATTATGTATAAACGCTTCAGACTGATACACGATTTCGATGGTTAAACATGAATGTATTTCAGACTAGGCTTGCCCGTCAGTCATCAATCGTAATTACTTGGATTAAAATCCGGGGAAATGAACGTAATAGTATGGTATTAACTTATGATTATCAAGGTATTATAAATATACTCATATTACTCATGTAGAAAATTTATGATAATATGACAGAGAGTTGAAATGACAAGACCAGTTCCTGTGGATGTTAAATACTGTCCTAAGGCTTGAATGAAAGTACGATTAAACGCAGGTTATCATTACTAACCCCCTACCCCCCAACAAACAAAAAAATAGAATAACTACTTAGTTATTTCATTGACCTTTATTCAGTAAGAGGATATTGCACTTACTTTTTGCCTTCTAAACTATCTGTCTCGATTCTACGATTTAATAAGAATCGTTTATGCGTTTATGGAGAACATTCAAATTAGTTTTAATGACAAATAAAAAAGTGACCTACTACACTTTGGTTTACTCATTTCTACAAATTGGTGAAATTGTTTCGTATTTTGCTTCTTTAAATCTTCATGACGGGATACAGTTCCGAGGGAAGAGTAGTTGGCGACATACTTTTTTTTTTTTGAGGTGCCCTAGAATTAATATATATATATATATATATATATATATATATATATATATATCATATATATATATATATATTTGATATGTATATACGTATATGATATATATATATATATATATATATATATATATATATATATATATATGTATATATATATATACGTATATACATATCAAATCCTTACACGCATCAGCTTATGTACATTGACAAACACAATAATTGCCTCTTAAACTTAAAAAACAAATTTCTTTAGCCAACGAGAAAAACCACTAAAGTGGGTCAAAACTTCTGCTTATTACTCTTGGAATACAAATGAGGACTTTTTTTTTTTCCAAGGCGAGTATCTTGTGGTTTTTTTATGATGTTCATATTTCGAGGGCTAACCTGCCGTGACCTCCATTTGAATCCTTTTATTTACGAGATAACAAGAAAATATTCAGTGAATCTCCCCTAGTAAAAGACTTGATAACTCACAAATAATTACGTACACTCACACACAGGTATATGTATATATATATATATATATATATATATATATATATATATATATATATATATATAATATATATATATATATATATATATATATATATATATATATATATATATATATATATATATATATATATATATATCATTAGGTTACAAATATCGTTTGATGTCCAATTCGCTCTACCTAAGAATTAATATATTTTCATATATGTTAGCCGAAAGGGAATTTTTTAGTGATAAGAAATTCTTCGGTTCACGGACTCGAACTACGGATACTAAGATTTGAAGACGTACAGTGACGCGCTTTAACCCACAGGACTATCACCGTACGTCCAGAATTCTTGGTTTCCGTGGTTCGAGTCCATATGCCGACGAATTTCTTATGAAATAAATATTTCCCTTCGGTTACCATGTACGAAAATATCTTAATTCCGAGTTGGAGCGCATTAAATATTTTTAAATGACTTTCTTAGTTTAATGCTTGTATATGAATCATGGTGATGTGATAAAATATATACGTTTGTATTTGTGTGTTTATTTGCGTTGATAATAGGAATTTGCGTAAGTTAATTAGACGAACTTTGGTCGATTTAATTGTTACTGAGGTCGTCTTTATGATCAAAGTAGAATTTACAAAAGAATGTATATATATATGTATATATATATCTATCTATATTATATATATATATATATATATATATATATATATATAGATAGATATATATATACATATATGTGTGTGTGTGTGTATATATATGATATCTATATGTATATGATATATATATATATATATATATATATATATAGAGAGCGAGAGATAGAGAGAGAGAGAGAGGAAGGAAATGGAGGACGAATCTCAATATTTCAGATGGAAGGATCTAATGCCTACCAGAGAGAGAGAGAGAGAGAGAGAGAGAGAGAGAGGAGAGAGAGAGAGAGACCCTGTTCCCGTTAAACATAATTGTTTTATTGCCTCTCTGTTTCAACCCAGACAATATTTCAATTGTTTCTATTATAAGATACAAATAATTTTTCAGCCTATTTTTTTTTACCGTAAAATAAATATTGTCTTCCTTAATCCTTTATAAAATGGCAAAATCTTCCTTCTTATCATCTTCAGGCCAGAGGAAATCTTCCCATTTTTCCGACCTGAAATGACTCAAATCTTCCACCTTTCCATAAAAAGCCAAATAAAACTCGCCAACTCTTTTCTGCTAAAAAAGGGAAATCTTCCCTATACTTCCTGGCTTGAAAAGAAACCTATTCCAATTTCTTCAAGACAGAAAATCCTCCCCCTGTTATCTGTAAAATTCTCTTCCTTTGCAAAATGACCAAATTAGCAACCTTTTTTTGACATAAGATAAATGCCAACTTTTCTAAATTTTTGAGATGGGATAAAAAGAATTTATTTCCTTCGTGGGAGGAAATGCATCTTTTCTTTCAATGATACGGGGAAAAAAATCGATATTGTGAGCCGCAATTTGCCAGAAGCTTGTTTATAATGTGATAGCAATTGAAAATGGAATGGAAGTGTCATCTACAACTTAAAAATGATCTTTACATAATCTTTACAAAACTGAGAAAACTATTAATTCAACTTTGCCATAGAATTTGAAAAAACAATTGAAAAGTTGTCATTATTCCAGCTATATGATGGCATAGGTGTTCTTTTTCCTGCTGTAAAATATCAATACTTCAGTTATCTGTTAAAATGGAGGATGGTTAGGAACCACGAACATTATTGAGATATACGTTTCCTATTTCTTTCATTAGATAGTTTAGAAAAAAAAAACTTTCTTTTTTATAATAAAATACCAAACTCTTCCTTCTTATGAGCTCGAAAGATTCCTTGTCTGACATAAAGAAAAAAAAAAAAGGTAAAATGATTCCGTCTGTATGAAGTAAAAAGTCTGAAGATTTCCCCGAACTCCCCGTTAGAAATGACAACATTTTCCTCATAAATGGCAAAT
>NC_061110.1:84733384-84785884 GCF_015104395.2 Macrobrachium nipponense | reverse complement strand
GATATCTTCCTTGTCTAAACCTACACTGTTCGTTCCTCCGGGTAGCTATTGACTTCCTCATCCAGAATCTCAATATGCTCCCTCCTCTTTTAAGAATTACTCCTTTCATCAATTTGTTTGGCACACACACACACACACACACACACACACATATATATATATATATATACATATATATATATATATATATATATATATATATATATATATATATATATATATATATATATATATGTATATATATATATATATATATATATATATATATATATATATATATATATACATATATATATATATATATATATATATATATATATATATATATATATATATATATATATATATATATATATATATATATATAATTATATATATATATATATATATATATATATATATATATGTGTGTGTGTGTGTGTGTGTGTGTGTGTGTGTGTGTGTGTCTCTGTATGTGTTTTTATATATACGTGATTGCATGTATCTAGTGTACATGAGTTCGGCTGTGTGCACACGAAATATGAAAATATAAAGATATTTAATATGACTACGAAATAGAATCAGCTTCTATTTTCGAAGCGATTATGACTAATGATTTTTCCTTTTAGGGTATTTGTAAGGTAGATCGCCTGAAACGAATTTCCCATAATTTTTAACATAATTATGTGAGAGATATTGTGAACACATTAAATATTTGATTTTCATCTGTTCCTGATTTTTTTATAGATAAAAGACAACTATTCAAATAATTTTTTTATCTTCTGGAAAGGGATCCAATATTTTCCTATTTACGAAGAGAAATGTTATGACAATTTATATTAATTTTGGACAATTATTTTAAAAAAACTCGTCTTTTATATAAATATAAAATAAATGTTAGGCCTAGATACCATTATACACGGAAATAGTCTTCCGTATTTCAAGCCTTGGAACTGGAGGCAATCTTCATTATCTTAAGTAACATATAATGAATAAATTACTAGAATTAGCTCCTGAAAAAAACATGTTTGGACGTTCTACTTTGCATAGGGAATCAGGCTGATTTTTTATTCAGCCTTCGTTTCATGGGGGAATGGCGCCTGCTAAGGGATCGTAACGCTGCGACTCCCAAAATGAGAAACTAAAGATGGATTCTGAATTTTGTGTGCTTGTGTTTTTTTTTATATATAATTTATTTTCTGTTCTTGAGAATATTCATAAGAAATCTAGTATCTGTCTGGGATATATATGTATACATATATGTGTATATATATAGATATATATATATATATATATATATATACTATATATATATATATATATATATATATATATATATATATATATATATATATATATATATATATATATATATATATATATATGTAAGAACAAATATACGTATGTATATATATACATATATATATATATATATATATATATATATATATATATATATATATATATATATATATATATGTTTATAAAATCACTGCTGTAAATTGGGAAAACTCGCGTCGAAATTCTACAGAAATCATTGCCTATTATACACACAATATATTTGGCTTCCGGGTAGCACGGCAAACCCAAATCGGGAAAAAATATTGACCAATAATATCAACAATCTGTAACAATTCCAGCAATACACTGATTCGAATTAGTCTCGAGGAAGAAAATACTATTTTTAAATGTACAATGGCAACAGACCATTAAGGGAACATTAAAACACTTAATATCCACCCCATTATAAGGGATTTCAACATGAGTCAAGCCGCCATAGCGTTCTCAATAGCCTTTGTAATACTGTAGCTTGAGCGAGACAACAAGATAATTAAGACAACGGGATGGTCGGAATGGTCGCCCGAAGGTTTAATAGCTGATCACTTCCGTAACTCGGTGAGAGGATCATCACATTACAATAGAGGACTCAAAACTAGACAATAACAAAGGAGAGGCTGTGCAACAAAATTCCCTCCAGAATAGAGGGCTGATGGCAGAGGTATCCGGATGACGGAAGAATGCATTTTAAATTCAAGGTGAGGAAATAAAAAGACAGTGTACGCACAAGTATGCACACATACACACTCACGCGCACACATTCCCACATAAGCACACATACACACACATCTATATATATATATATATATATATATATATATATGTATACTATATATATATAATATATATATATATATATATATATATATATATATATATATATATATATATATATAAATTTATCACATCATTGTGATTCATATACACGCATGAAGCTGCGTATATACACGTGTCTGTATATAAATAAAAATATATATATATATATATTAATATATATATATATATATATATTTATAGATATATATATAGTATATAGTATATATATATATAGATATATATATATATAAGACGATGGTTTTATCATTCACTGTTTGCTTGCAACCTTTTTGTTATAAGTCACATTTTAATTCTAGCTCAAGCGCAGATGATTTCCTGCTGGGCCTGTGAGCTTAAAATCACTGCATTAAACCCAGCGATCCTTCACGAAAAAGTCTACGCGAATCTCATTTACAGAACACAGATTGAATAGGAGAGAGAAGAGAATGTCTTAATATATATACTGACAAGTTGCATTTATTTTGTCAAGAAAGAAGATAAAAATTCTTGGGATTATTGGTCGATTCTTATTAATATTTCAGAATTGAGGACTTCTGAATAATCTTCAAAAGGAGAAACGCAATTCACAGTTCTTACAACCAGTTATTTTGACAAACCTCTTCGCAAAAAGAAACTGGAATTTAGCGTTGATATTCTTCTGATAAAAACTTCTGCTTTGCTCTGTTTAGAAGAAACGCATCAATGCGAGAGATATTGCAGAGAAGAAAACTCGGAGCCTTGCTTGGCCATGTAACGCGTGATGATGACTCTTGGGTTGCGTAATGTTTCTCATTTTTCGAGTTAAAGAGAAACTTCTCGCCGACCGTTGTGGGGGACACATTTTTTTTCTTTTTTTTTTTTTTTTGCTTTGAAATGGTTGGAGATGAAACATGACCATTTTCGTTTCATTATGCATGGTCTGCTGGCACATGACCTTTGTAGTCATGCAGATTTTGTTTCGTTGCAATTTTAATTTCGCTGGAATTTCATTATTTGTTTTCTATAAAAGAGAAAAAATGAGATGGCGATTTGTCTGTGTTCGTTCGCACTTTTTCTGTCCACCTTCTGATCTTAAAAACTACCGAGGCTAGAGGGCTGCAAATTGGTATGTTGGTCATCCGCACTCCAATCATCAAACATATCAAATTGCAGCCCTCTAGCCTTAGTAGTTATTTTTTTTTTTTTTATACATTTAAGGTTAAAGTTAGCCACGACCATGCGTCTAGAACCGCCATGAGAGCTCCATTGGCCGTGGCTGGTAGTTTCATACATTATACAACCGACAGAAAACGCGATTGCGCCGAATAAACTTCGGTGCATTTTTGTTTTTGTTTCTTCCTATTCTTCGTGCAATGCTTTGAATTATAAACGGTGAGGAAATGATATGCCATCTTGGATTGCCCAGTGATGACGTCATAAAGGAGTCGGGAACATTTCGGTACGAATACAGTGCTAGTAATCATTTCTTAGTAAGACAGTCAATATGATTTTACGTTATGGAAGCCACACCATACGATTCAGAAGTTAAAGTACGTCGATTATAGCGATTTGATAGAGGAAAGGTTCTCCTGTTGAAAATATGCAAACTTATGTACGTATATACTCATGTATACACACACACACACACACACACACACACACATATATATATATATATATATATATATATATATATATATATATATATATATATATATATATATATATAAATACATATACATGCACACACATGTATAATATATATATATATATATATATATATATATATATATATATATATGTATATATATATAACACATACACACACAGTTATATGTATACACAGTTATGAATATATAGTATGAGTATGCGTGAATTCATGAAATAATACCAGAAGAAATTATGCACACTGATGATCAGGAATATATATATAAAAAAAAGTGAAACCGCTAGACAAATATGTCACAGATAAATGGTCCAGAGGAGCTCGTTCTCTATTCCCTTCGTCATCATTAAAGAGGTTACGTGGTCCGCAGCAATGAAACAAAACAAAAAACAGACAAAATGTAAAACAAAGAAAAAAAAGGGAGCGTTGAGAACTTCTGCATTAGATAATGGAAGTTGTTACAGCCGGTCTGTAATCCCGCCATGAAGCAAACGAGAATTTATGGAAGACGAGATGCACGGAAATAATTTACATTTTATCCGTAATATGAATGTATGACTTATGGAGCACAGTTACGCGTCTAGTCTAATTTTCTACGAGATAAAAGCTGCGCCTTTTTTTTTTTTTTTTTTTTGCTGGGGGGGGGGGGAGGGGTCAGATTAGGGGGGATGGGGTGGCTGCTCATGTCCATAATTGCTATTACATTTTCTAATTGATTCATAATAAAATAAATGTGAATTGTATTTTTTTTATGCATTTAGATATCAATGTAAATATTGATAAACATGCATTTATATATCAATATTTACACGCTGATGTTCATGTGATCAAAGGATATACAACACGCATAAACATATATAAATGTGTTTTTGTGCTGTTACACTTTTCAATTGATTCAAAACAAATAAATACGAATGTGTTTTTCGTACATTCATATGAATATCAATGTAAAATTGATGAACATACATATACTACTTATCAACGTTTACGTGTTTATGTTGACGGAATCAACAGATATACAACACACATAAACACATAAAGTGTATTTTTTATGCTACTTTATTTTTCAAATGATTCATAAACAAATAAGTGTGAATACGTTTTTCGTGCATATCAATGTCAAAATTGATGAACATACTTGCACGTATCACAGGTTTAAATGAGAGTATGTTGATGGAATCAACAGATAGACAACGCACACGCACATATGTATGATACACATGCTTGTTTTTTTTTTTTTTTTTTTTTTTGTCCACAGCTTCGAATTCTCAGGAAAGGTAAATCCCTTAATCCCGCGGCCAATCTCTACTTAGGTCTGTGGGTCACTGTGATGTACAATTCCATCGACAGAAGACAAACAAAAAAGCTCGGAATTCCTGATTGTGATTTAGCAGTTTATTTCTCACTGGGAAATGTCACGTATTGGCTAATGTGCCAGGTAAAAAAAGAAAAAATATAAAAATAGAAGCCCGAGCATTATCTATCTATCTAATATATATATATATATATATATATATATATATATATATATATGTATATATATTATATCTATATATATATACATATATATATATGATATATATATATATAGATATATATATCTATATCTATATATCTATATATATATATATATATATATAGCATATATAGATATATATATATATATATATAATATATATATATATATATATATATATATAATATATATATACATACATACATACATACATACATACATGTACATAGCAGCAATTACTCACACTTCAATAAGTATCTTTCCATTCCTCCTTTTACCTGCCATCCATTAACCCCGTAAAAAAGTTAATATCCTCAGACCAATTCAAGAAGGAGAATCATCACACAAATTAAAAACGAAGATGGACATACACAGACACTCATGCCCCAATTACCAAAATGACCCGTGTAGGGATATGAAGACTTTGGAGCACATAGAAACATATGCCAAGGCACGCCTGAGTGAGAATGTACAATTACGTGTGATGATGTTTTATAAGTCGATGCATGTTTTGTATCAAATGTCATTTAATCTCCTCTGCATTAGTTTTATTTGTATTAAAGTTTTTGGTGATGCAAGATTTACAGACTTGAATATTCTAAGAGAGTCTCCTTGGTTAATGATGTCTATTATTAGTAGTATTCAATGTTTGGTTTATCCTTTGCATTTTTCTAGTTTGTTTCCGTTCATCAAATCGTTATCGTAGGTGATATTCTAAGCTTGTAACATCCAAACAGGGAAAATATACTGATCTTCTCAGTACTTTGCTATTTCATTAAGGCGTTTAGCGGATTTAACTTCGTGTACTTATCTTCTGATGACAAATTGTTGCATTTGTTAAATGGTTCTTTAGATTGAGCGAGCATTTTCTCGAACGGCCTCTTTCTCGTAAGACATCCATGTAGGTAAATGTATTTGGCAATGTAGTATATTCACTGTATTATTGGAATTGGAATATATTAGGAGGGAGAGAAATAAGGGTGAGGGGTGGGGAACTGTCGGCTCCTTCTGCTGTTTCGTAATTAGTTTGTAACCTGAACCGCGACCCATGGCATATCTCTTCATCTACCCGTGTGGCCTGGGGGTGGCGTCCCTCTCGGTGAGCGTCTATGATACGGTGTCGACAGGTCTGGCCCTGAGAATATGGGCAGGTCCAGTGAGTCACAGAGGTATGGAAAGGATCTCCTCCTTAGCACTCAGCTAATTTCAAACTGAGGGTCTGATTTAATGAGTGGACCAGGAGATGAACTGAACTTTTGAAGGTTTACTTGTTCTTCTCCATCTCTCTCTCTTCTTTTGTACATCTTTGTGTGAATGCCATAGCTGTCATATCCTGTAGTACCATCTTTCTTCGTTTATGTTGACATATGCGTGTTTTATTCATTTGTAGTTGCAATCACGTAGTCTCTCTCTCTCTCTCTCTCTCTCTCTCTCTCTCTCTCTTCGAAACCCGAATTGTTTCAGCCTTTTCAATCAGTCGCGCATTTCCAGTTAAGTGTCGGAATATTGGCCCTTGGTCTATGTGATTTGCAGACGTCTTAGCAGGGATGTAGGCGTTTTACTTTTGCTATGTTTATGCAATTCACTATTTCCCTTACAGACGAGCAGTCTTGTAAACTATACTGACTATGCGTTCCTTCTTCCTTTTCGAGGAAATGTTGTTTTAAGTAATTATAAATTTCTGTTGGTTAGTGGAATTCAAAATATTGAGTACGACCTTTCCACAGTGTGTAAAAAGGAGTATTCCTTTTGACAAAATATTCTTCGTTAGAGCCTTTATTTCTTCTTTAAAGGCCTCTCCATAAGCTGGATGATAGAATATTGCCGTTGTTTGTTGTTGGTCTCTCGAGCAATGGTAGTCTTATGCTGAAATTTTCCATTTTCCATCGACTGGGTTATTCTTGAGAGGCATCTCGATATCCACTTTCGTTTAAGATTAGAGATCGTATCTTGTTCCCAGCAGATGGATTTCCAGTCGCAATTAGTGAACATCAAGTTCACGAGGACAGAGATGATTGATAGTCCGTGCGTCTTCTATCTTCCCTGAGCGATCAAATAATCTCCATTGTTTGCGGATTAGCATTACAGCGAAGTCAGAAATGGGTCTCTTCTCCTTCCAAGACATCGTGAGAGGGAAGACGTTCCTCTCTTTAACGAAATGCAAAAAAAAGCCCTTTCATAGGAAAATAGGTGAAAGATTCTTTAGGTTTTGTTCATTTTTGTGCATAAAATACAGGCTTGCTATTCTCATGCTCATGTTTATTTATGCACGAATAATAATAGTAATTTTTCAAAAAATATTTAAGATTCTCCTCGGTCGGGTGGATCCAGGTGATGTTATCCCACCGAGTTTGAGACATAATTTTATGATGGTAGACTCCTGTATGCATATATATATATATATATATATATATATATATATATATATATATGAATATATGTATATATATATATATATATATATATATATATATATATATATATATATATATATATATACATATATATGTACATATATATACATACATATCATATATATATATATATATATATATATATATATATATATATATATATATATATATATATATAATATGGACATATATATACATATACATACATACATACATACATATATATATATATATATATATATATATTATATATATATATATATATATACTTCAGTTAAAACAGGATCCGTCTCAATATAAAAGGCCCATTAAAACACATTAGTTTAAAACTAAGGACTATATTTCAGTGTCTGACTACCACCCTTATCAAGTAGTGATAAGGGTGGTAGTCAGGCCACCGAAATACAGTCCTTATTTTTAAACCAAAGCGTTTTAATGGGCCTTTTATACTTGATATAGGTACACACACACATATATATATATATATATATATATATATATATATATATATATATATATATATATATATATATATATATATATATATATATATACATATATATATATATATATATATATATATATATATATATATATATATATATATATATATGTATACATATATATATATATATATATATATATATATATATATATATATATATATATATAGATATATATATACGTATATATACATATATCATATATCATTATATATCTACATCCTCTTTACATTCTTGCACTGGTTGCACTGACCACTCAACAGCAGCTCTCCTACCTCTTAACTTTCACTTTATGTTTTCCTTCTTGTTCTCCTTCCCAAATCTTCTGAATTATAGACTCCTCCTCAACTTCCCTCCACTCTGATCCCCAAGTTAAATTATTTTCCACGTTTTGATCGTGTCGCTACATATCGAGTATTCTAGGCAGACAGTTTATCGCCACAACTTCCGACATTTCTTCTTTTATTCGCATTCAGCGTCCAGATTCCACTTCCGTCGAGGAAAGCTGACTCGACAATTTCTTCATGAATTTCGATTTTTTGCTTCTCTAGTCACTTTCTTCCTCATTGAGTTGCTGAAATGTTGACTTCCTTCCTACCTTCCTTCCTTCCTTCCATCCTCTTCTGAGTCTGGGAACTTATTATCATCATTTGTTACATATAATCCTGAGCTCCATTTTGAATCAAATGCGCTCTTTTGTCCACCAGCCAAAGTCAGACTGTTGCACCTTCTTTCATATTTTCAGGTCCCATCACGACCACTCTCTTCCTACGCTTAAACCTCATTTTTTTTCTTTTTTTTTAACCATTTAATAAACACTTTCAGGCAGATCGATAGACCTGACATCTTTTCAAAATTATTGCCAACTAGCACTGCCTCATCTGTGAAAATCATCCACCCTAAACTATTCAGTGTTTCTTTATTTGTCTTTTTTTTTTTCATGGGAAAAATATGAAAATGCTATCAAGGCAAGCATGGAACCCACACAAACTTTAAACCGAGACCGCCGAGAAATAGATCTATTTTCGTTGGCCTTGATTATAAGCTGTAGCTGCTGTATAGGGAAGTTGATTGCGCAGAAGCATTTTTTACTTATTTCAGTTAATCCGTCATCGGTCGTGCATCCTCAGTCCCACCACTTGCGAGGAGGTATGCTGGGTAAAATGAAATGTCCTGCAACTCTCTCAGCGCCAGCCGCAGCTATACTATCCATTCGCGTCCTACAAATGAAGAGTTATTCCTCATTAAGACATATCTTACATTCCTGGTGCAGTACCCACGAATTTGACTCCACCTCAACCATACCGCCCTTTTCATATCATATTGTCTGCATTTATCAAGTTTTCACAGCAAACGACCAAAATCTCTTTAGGTAATATCTATCAGTTTTCCTCTTTCATTTTGAAATCCATTCGGGGAGTAGCCAATCTCTGAGTTCACTTCCCTTCGATGTGCAGTGATGGTGTTTTCCAAAGAAGACACAACTCGTAGTTTTCTTGATTTATTATTAAAATGATAACAACACGAGTATCTGATCTGGCAGTGTCCTTTCTCTCTCTCTCTCTCTCTCTCTCTCTCACACACACACAACTGGGGAGCTTATATGGAACCCGTTAAGATAGGTTACCAAGTATTGCATGATCAATTAGCATGTATTATTAGAATAGCAATACTCTATATACCAAAACTGATACTAGTATAAACAAGATATGATCAAAACATACATCTCGAGATCAGTTACATATTTCTCATAATTGTTGTAAACATATGGGGTATTCCGTGTCATATTTCCGACCTCGTGGCTACGGGCTGTTCTATGAGAAAGAGCCCACGCTGGCATAAGGCCAGCTTAATTTTCAACAATGACCTCATGATGATATAATGTTTTCCCACTCATGTTCTCTCAAAGCATAAAAAAATCCTGCATTTATTGCGGAACTCGGAATTTCCACTAACAAGTCTTCATTCCATTCTTATTAACTCCCTCCTCGACTTCCTCCTCCTCCTCCTCCCTCTTCTTATTGTTATTCCTGCGCAGTTTTCCCTTCTGCCTGCAACTGTAGTTCCAACAGCGTCCAATTTTCCCGGCCATTCCTTTCAATATCCACCCAAGCACTTTCTGACGCCTCCTGATACATTTCGCGAACATCGTATAAACCTCCCCCCCCCCCCCCCCCCCCCCCCCCCCCCCCCCCCCCCCCCCCCCCCCCCCCCCCCCCCCATCCGCTCCTGCCACTTCACCTGTTTCAGTGGGAACCAGTACACAAATATACACAAGCAGACGGTAACTACCTGTCTGTTTACCTATCTATCTCTCTGTGTCTATATATAAATAGACTGAGAGATGGTTAAATACAATAAGAATCGCTGTGATTTCTGGCTATTCTTTATAAGTCTAAGAGTTCATATACGCGAATATATATATATATATATATATATATATATATATATATATATATATATATATATATATATATATAAAACACTGGTAAAAATGTTCTGTTACAACAGAACTCCATCTGAAAAAAAGAGCCTATAAAACACCAGAATATAGAAAATGAGTTCTATATGTCATTACCTGGGAGAAGAGAGATAGCAGTCTCTGAAATATAGTACTTATCTTCTGTATTCCGGAGTATATATATATATATATATATATATATATATATATATATATATAAACTCCAGAATACAGAATATAAGTACTATATGTACGTGAAGTAGGTACACCATATACTCTCTTGAAATTCCCTCCGAAACTACAGGCTCGTACGCACTCAAATCTTGCGATTTTATCCTCGGAGGGTGGAGAGAAGCCGCTGGAAGTGAAACACTGCCGGCGCATTGAAATAATTAAAAGAAGCCTATTCACTCTCCCTTTCCCTCCACTTCTGGAGGGCTCCGGAAGAGCACTTCGTTCGCTTCTCATTCCTCCCCCTCCACTCGAAAATTACCCACTCCTGAGGACCCTACCACAAACAAGGGATTTCGAGTCTGTGAAATATTAAGTCGTTCCGAAAGAGAAGGGGGGGGGGACCCTCTCTAACCCCTCCCAGTCCCAGTCTACATTGGCTTTAGCTAAGCAAAGGACATTTATACTATATATTCATTTGTTGATGGTAAAAGTCATCGGTGGCTTCCTCAAAGTTTAGGGAGTCGTTTTGGTCAATTTCGGGAGGTGTGCTCGAAAGTAATTTTTTTTTTTATCATTGTCTGCATTAGACAGTGAAATGGATTCGTGTCATAGGTTGCAGGTTCTTCATTTTATGCCTAGTATGTTTTGAGAAAACAGACTAATAGCACTAATAACGTTGTTACTACTACTACTGCTACTACTACTACACTACTACTACTACTACTACTACTAACTAATAATAATAATAATAATAATAATAATAATATAGTAACTGGGATGGAGGAGTATATATGTAATCATAACTAATTAGCTAGCTTCACGGTTTTGTTCATTTACCTTTTTATGATATTATTTTCGTTATTTCACAAAGTGTATTTAAACGTTAATTAATTACAACAACTAAAAACACCCAAGAGAAGAAAGAAAATATCATACACGAACTAAACAATTAATTACATAAGTACCTCTTCAAACAAAAAGTCAGAAAAAAACCAACGTTAATGAAAAAATAAATAAATAAATAAAATAAAACTGCTTTATTTCTGGCCATGGACAAACGAAATAAAGGATGGCTGTCGAGAGAGACCGAGACAGAGACGACTCTTGGTGCCGAGGGGAATAAGCAAGCATTAATTCCCCCAAAAATTTCAGAGGAATTAAAATGCTCACTGTGACATGGACGGCCTTGGGGCGAGTGACATGCGGAGCAGAAATCCTCAGGGCAAGATAAACTGCGAAGAAGACGAAGAAGAAAAAGAAGAAGTGGTATTTTCTTGCAGTTTTCAGTGGACTTTCCACGCTGCTCTTCTTTTAACGTTTACCTGAATTTTCAGCTTGAAAATGAATTGGAATGATATAACTAAATCAGTTATTTTCAGGTAATTTTTATGTTATGAGGAAAAACGACAAAATCTCTCTCTCTCTCTCTCTCTCTCTCTCTCTCTCTCTCTCTCTCTCTCTCTCTCAGTTGAATTATATTCCCATCGTGAAATTAACTTAGAATTATAAAAATACATCACTTTGTTACCTTCCGAGTTGCAGAACTTATTTTCAGTTTAATTTTTTTTCTTGGAACTGAAATGACAGTGAGTAAAAAGTGACAACTCTCTCTCTCTCTCTCTCTCTCTCTCTCTCTCTCTCTCTCTCTCTCTCTCTCTCTCTCTCAAGTCTAACTGTATTTCCATTGTGAAATTAACTAAGAATGATATAACTAAATTACTTTGTCACCTTACGGGTGGCCAGGAGAGAAATATAACCTACCTCTCTCTCTCTCTCTCTCTCTCTCTCTCTCTCTCTCTCTCTCTCTCTCGAATTACCTGTGTAGGAATAAAGGAGAATGATATAACTAGATCATCTGGTTACTGCACAAGTTAAAGATATTTTCAGCTATTATTTTATTGGAATAGAAGTAGCTCTCTCTCTCTCTCTCTCTCTCTCTCTCTCTCTCTCTCTCTCTCTCTCTCTCACACACACACACTAGGTTCAATTGTATCTTCGGCTTAAATTTAGCATGATATAACTAGATCATCTATTCATCGTACGGGTGGCAGTTTTTTCATTTAAATTTGTTATTGATATTGAAACGGTCAGGAGTAAAGTGACAAACTCTCTCTCTCTCTCTCTCTCTCTCTCTCTCTCTCTCTCTCTCTCTCTCTCTCTCTCTCTCACACACACACACACACACACACACACACACACACACTAGGTTCAATTGTATCTTCGGCTTAAATTTAGCATGATATAACTAGATCATCTATTCATCGTACGGGTGGCAGTTTTTTCATTTAAATTTGTTATTGATATTGAAACGGTCAGGAGTAAAGTGACAAACTGTCCCTCTCTCTCTCTCTCTCTCTCTCTCTCTCTCCTCTCTCTCTCTCTCTCTCTCTCTCATTAAGGTCAACTGTATTTTTATCGTGATAATAACTAAGAATGATATATAACTAAATCATCTGTTCAGTTTACGAGTTGCCGTTATCAGTAGATTTTTTGTCATTGGAATTAAAGTTGGCGCGAGAACGGTGACAAATTCTCTCTCTCTCTCTCTCTCTCTCTCTCTTTTGCACCAGAATCATATTGTAATGTGCAGCGCATTTGCATCCTGATGAATGCTTGCTGTGTCTATCCGCAGCGGGAATAATAACCTTACATAACAACTCAGATGTAATGAATGTAACATAATTTGAAAGATCAAAGTATGATGTTTCTATTTGAATTGAAAAGTAGAGTCCTTTTCACAGCAGTATAACATTTTTCACCGACTGCGACGCTTAAAGAGCAACGCTACTCTCGTCCACATATATAAGCGTCAAATGACCAAATTTCTCAATTATTTTAATGTATTTTATCGCTTACAGAATACCATCCAAAGATATTTTATCATATACAACCGGAAAGAATCTTGTTTGCGTCCCATACAATAGTTTTGCAGAACTCTTGAAATGATGTTTTCATTTCGTAGCATAATCAAAAAGATATATTAAAGGAAATATATAAATGATATTTTCAATTTCATAATGCACACGAAACCATCGGTCAACAGGCATAAACGAAGCAAAGCAGTTTCACGTGAATAGATCATTTCAAATTCAACGAGGAGATGAAGCTGAACACTTTACTGGGCATCTCTTTAGACCTCGCACTTGTTTCCCGAAACTCAATTATCCCGGTTACAGTAAACCTAAACTTTTATTTTTCAAGTTGCATTTTTCAAAACATTCGGATCGCGATGGCTATGCAACTCGTTGCGTGAACTCCCCCATTGGCGTAACCGCGCAATGAACTTGCTTTATCTTTGGAATAACAGCGAAAGTAGAATTGGGTTTGCAGTGTCCACATACCTTTTTATGACACAAACGCTCTGCGCTCTGAATTACGTCTAATTTCTGGGGTAAGGTTACGTAATGATAGTCGGGGAACACGCGTGGCCCGAATGCAATTGTCAAGAGAGCTAGGTGTGGCCCTCCTCTGTAATTTCTTCATATTTGCCGCGGACATTTCGTTATTACTCTGCTTGGCATGAAAAAAGGAAGGCACGTTCATGGATTTCTTCATTTACCTTATTCTACTTTTTTAGGGAATAACGTTGCAAAATCTTACTTGAAATTTATTACTACAAAGAGAAAATGAAACCCAGTAACTTTTAAAAGAGTGAAAACATTATGAAAAACTCCTATTCAATGATTTCAAGTCAGATAACGGAGAAACTCCTTACACACAGTGAACAATTATATAGGCATTGGTTCATTTGAATGTAAGTTAAGCAAAATCTTTGATTGATAATTATTCTTCATCAAATGGATTTCTTATTGAATCATATCTGCGCAATATAGGGCAATATGGTAGATACAAAGCCATCAGCCTAAGGAACCTGAATATTTAAATTTTGAGAAATGTAATGAGATAGAATTGTAGGACAAAGTAAGACTTGTATAGAGTAGTAAGAACATTTTAGACGAAACAGACACCCTAAAACGTAAGGGATGGAAGAAAATGGAATCTTTTTTATCAGCTGTAAGGCTCTAGTCTTGTTAAAATATCATCCCCGGCCGTGACTGCGAACAATCTCTAAGTAGGCGAGATACGCATCATTCTCCTGAGACGTCCAAAATATAAACCACGAGCACAATGATATTCACTTCTATTGATATCGATAATACAAGCAATGTTACTGATACCACCAGGAGATAAACCACAATAACCACCACCTCCATTAACACTGACATTAACGGATCCAGCAGCTGCAGAAACGCCAATAACAATAGTAATCCCTCACCCAAGCCTCCTCAATCCACCCCAAAAGGAATCGCCAGTTAGATAAATCTACGGGGAGGGCCCTCCACATTTCACTATTCGTCTTCCTACTTTTTGGGTTCTTGCATGCGAATCCAGATGTCAGTATCTCGCAGAGTGTCACCACTTGTTTGCCAGTCCCGAAGTCCATCTTTTGGTAAAATCTTGAAATATGGAATTAAATTTTGGATACATCACAAGGACCGAAAGAGAATCAAACGGTCAAAAAGACAAACGTGGATGATAATTTATCCTCCGTCCAACTTTGCCGTCGGAGATAGTCATTATTAGCTTTGTGTTATACGTTTTGGAGAATAATTAACACTACTCGCTACCCACACGACCTAATGCAATTATGATTGAATTCAGTTTTTATTACGTATGAAATATTAAAAGTTATGGATTAGTGTTTTTTTTTAAATTAAAATAGAGAATTTATTGTGCTACCTTACAAATATCTTTTTTTAATTTAATATCAGAGACCTCTAATTCATAACTTATGAGATCCTATAAAAAGCGTAATGTAAAATTTGTTTGTCATTAAATTATCTTATGGCCTTAATACACAGATTAAGGGAAAAAAATGAACGGAAAAAGTCATTAATACAAATGATACCTACTACACACCAAGTTTCACCAAAATAAAAAAAAATAAGATTTTCACCTTTTAATTGGCCTGTGGCCATGGAAAATAGTTAATGATCAAAATTAATGTAAGAAAACAATGAACTAAAGAAGTACCTATAAATGCATATTCGTGAAATTCAGAGAGAGGAATAATTATGATAAGACATTCGGATAAACAAATCCACAGTTATGTAACTGTACAAATGTATTTGAAAATAAAACTCGTGGAGATCTCTCTATAATCTGCACCATTCTCCTTTTCATTTCCAGTAGAGAACGAGAATGGTACAGAATTTCGAATGCTCAACGTACAGTTATATTCTTAATTATGTCTGTACAGTTATATAACTATGGATTTGTTTCTCCGTTTTATATAAGACTCATGCTACGATGAGTATTTCTTAATTAATGAAACATTCGACTGTGATCAAGTCTGAGACCAGAGATTTATAACTGTCATATTTTTCTGAGGCGTAGAAAAACGTTTTAATATTTAGTGGAAATAATCACCAGTCACTAAAATACTAAACTACCAAGTTTGGTATTTTAGTTTCCGAGTCGTAGAAAAATGTTTCCATTTTTAATCTTTTAATGTTTAGTGGAAATAACCACCAATCACTAAAATACTAAACTACCAAGTTTCAATAAACTCGAAGAAAAGAGGAATAAGAATAACAATAACAATAAAAGTATAGTTTGCTATTGTAGTATCATAACCGGCTCTCTGGGACTTTCGTTTCGGTAAAGTAGTCCGTTCTGTTGGAATTTCACATTTTCGAGTCCGGTTGTCCAAATGGTCTAAACTACTGTGTGAAACTGTAGTTGATTATTCAAGGCCAAAGCCTTTACAAAAACAGGAATATAAGCAATAGCAATAGCTCCACAGAGACCTTGCAGTTATAATAATAATAATCGCTTAGAGAAACTCGAGAACTCTGCTTCCCTGGAGAATCAATGGTTTAGGGCAATAACCCTCCCCTGGCACGAAGCTGCTTATTAAAACTTCATGAGGAAGGGAGTTTACAACCGCAAATCAATTGCAAATGTCCAGCCGTACCTGCTATAAACTTTGGCGACCCACCGCATAAATATTTGGCCAAAGGAGGCTCTCTGAAATTATAAAGGGGATGAAATCATAAAAATGAATAACGTACCTGAAAGGAACGTACTTTGTAAGAATATGAATGTAAGGTAACGCAGTATTGAATTATTTAATACCATGAAGAGAATTAATTAAACTTGGAAATAAGGAAATTAAATAAAATGGTGAAATGCGTATGATAGAGATGATATTTTGAAGAATTCTTCTGAGAATTATTCAAAATATTCCACATATATCTATATGTTTTTCTCATAATGTAATCTATCAAATAGCATGAATGGAATGAAATTATCTTGGAAACACAGAAATGAATTAAAATAATTAAATACGTACAATAACAATCATATATCTTCAAGCCTTGCCTGTCTGTCTTTCTGTAAGAGAGGCATTCAAAATGTTCCACATTTATTTACATATTTTTCTCATAAAGGTACGTTTCAGATAGGATGAAGGCAATTAAATAATCCGGGAAGTAAGGAAACGAATTAAAGTACTCCAATACGTGTAATAAGAATGGTGCCTCTAAATCCCATCTGTCTGCCTTTCTGCCTGAGAATCGCTCAAAATGTTACGTATATATTTTTATGTTTTTCCAATAACATCATCCGTGTGCAGGACACGGGATGTGCCGCTTGAATAATTAAAGAAAGTCTGCGTTGTATTGCGCATCAAGGGGCTTTAGATATATTAATACCATCAAACAAATCCAATTACGAAGTACACACAAACTTGTTATCTGAATTCGTAACGCACTGCGCACGGCGTTACTTTTTCGGTGAAATCATCAAGCGAATTATGTGACGTAATACAAAGCTGATAGCGAATTTCATAACTTGATGGCCCCTGCTTCAGCTAGAGCACTGAAATCAAATAAAGTCTGAGTTCTCTTTTAATCAAGCAGCTCTCGTTTTAATTATAGCCTCCGTGACGCAAACAAAGTTACCTTGGTTTAATAAAAGAATCAAACAAAGTCTGAGAAATGAATCTGGAAAGGGACGTGTCGTACAATGACAGAATCAAGTAAAATGTGTGATGAATGACTCAGAAAGGTACTCTGTTTCCAATAATAATTTCAGTATGCAAATCTGCATACTAAAAAAAAATCATTACAAACTATCAAATAAGTAACTTTCTTTATTATATTAAAAACAAACTTTCCGTCGAATACAGTCAACACTTTTATCTTTAAAATAATTTGCGGACTACAACTACACAGAAAAAAAAGACAGATAAATGTTTATAAAAGTATTGTAGATGACAAGCATTTGTTAAAAAAAAAATAAACACACATACACAGACACACAAACATTTATTGACTAGTTTTCATTTACCAGAAGAAGTTTGCAAAACGACAGTGATTTCCAGTAAAACTGACACGCGCTGACCACTCCTTTTCACCTCGACAGAGAAAATCCTTATTTTGTCTTTGCTTCCATTATTATACATCCATTAGTGAGTCGTACTCATCGACAAACTCATTTACAAAACTACTAAACTTTCATGGCACTCCGAAAAGAAAGATCCAGTACTTGGAATAAAGCAGTTCGTGAGGGAATAAGTCCGAGGAAGTGTTAAGAATTTTTTTTTGAAAAAGGGGAGGATAATCCTAGACCAGACCCAGTCCTTGGCACGTTCACTCACCATAGAGGTCTACGTGTAACTGGCGGCCAAATTCCCACCGAACCGAAGGTCGGCGCCGCCAAACCAAACTCCCGTTAACCTGAGACTAACCTGGCTCAAGCTATCGCCGCCTACCCCCCCACGCCCCCCTTCCCCCCCACGTAAAGCCGTCACCCACGACATAAAACCCCCCGCCCCCCCCTCTCCCCGTACCTTCCCCTCCCGCCAACAACCCGTGCACTCACTCCTCTCTCTCTCTCTCTCTCTTCCTCGTCCAGCTCCCTTTACTGTCTCCTTCCTACGAGCGCCGCTGTCAACTCTCTCCCCTCTTCTCTTAAAATGCAAATCCAAATCTATTAAGGAATCAGTTGGCGGGGGAAAAAACATTGGGAGTTATGGTAACAGATAAATGCGTAATAGGAAGGCATGAATACCTACCAGATTCGTGGGTATATTTCGAGATTTGCTGAATTTTGTGCTGAAGGGCATGAATATAAAGGGAAGATATATATATATATATATATATATATATATATATATATATATACATATATATATATATATATATATATATATATATATATATAATTTGTAGATATAAGTATACATAGGTATGATATATATATATAGTATGTCTATATATAGTATATATATATATATATATATATATATATATATATATTATCTATATAGTATATATATATATATATATATATATATATATATATATATGTATATATATACTATATATATATATAGATATATATATATATATATATATATATATATAATAATATATATTATCTATATATATATATATATATATATATATATATACTATATATATATATCTATATATATATATATAGATATATATATATATATATATATATATATATATAATATATATATATATATATATATATATATATATATATATCTATATATATAATATATATATCTATATATATATATATATATATATATATATATATATATATATATATATATATATCTATCTATATTTAATATATATATATAATATATATATATATATTATATATCATATATATATATATATATATCTATATATAATACATATATATATATATATATATAATACAT
Source organism: Macrobrachium nipponense (assembly GCF_015104395.2). Lineage (NCBI taxonomy): Eukaryota > Metazoa > Arthropoda > Malacostraca > Decapoda > Palaemonidae > Macrobrachium > Macrobrachium nipponense. The sequence goes on along the minus strand of NC_061110.1, from coordinate 84,766,271 downwards.
CATTAATTTGTCTAATGATGTATATATATATATATATATATATATATATATATATATATATATATTATATATATATATATATACATCATTAGACAAATTACATCAGCATTAATGAGGACCTGGCGTGACTTTACCTTTCACGACACGTTTCCCTTCCTTCTAGAACAAGTCAGGAAGAAGTACACTGTTTCACTCAATTTATGTTTTATATAAAAAGGCAGAATATATAATTACAAAACAAATTCTCCGTCTCTGATTCGGTTGTGATCAAAGACCAAAGGTTTCGTCGGAAATATGCTCGAAATATCGGGTTTCACCGAAATCTCGTGAAAATTGAATTAGAGAAAGGTCTGACAAAGACTGCAGTTATTTATGATTTTGGGTGAGGAGCCTTCAGTTGCAGTGACGATAATTAATCTATTATTTTTAGCCTTTCCTTTGAAACATTCTTTCACAGGCAGGAGCGCGCGTTCACTAGCTTATTTACATATGCAGACGCATACATGAATGATATATACATCTACGTTATTTATATACGTATACTAAACTATATATATATATATATATATATATATATATATATATATATATATATCTATATATATAGATATCTATATATATATATATAGATATGATATATATCTATACATATATATATATATATATGAGATTATAGATATCTCTATATATAGATATATTATAGATATCTAATATATCTCTACTATATATTATATATATTATATATTATAGAATATCTATATAAATATATATATATATATATAATATATAATATATGTAATAATTATAGATATATATATATATATATATATAGATATTATATATATAATATAATAATATATTAGATATCTATATATATCTAGATATATATATTATATCTATATATATATATATATATATTATATATATAGATATGTATATATAGATATATATATATATATATATATATATATATATATATCCGTTAATGTATAACTATATATATATATATAGATATACTATATATATATATATATATATATATATAAGATCTATATATATATCATAATATATATATATATATATATATATATATATATATATATAAGATATATAGATATCATATATTATATATATATATCATATATATATAGATATCTATATCTATATACTTATATATATATATATATCTATATATATATATATATATATATATATAGTTATGTATACGTATATAAATAACGTAGATGAATATATCATTCATGTATGCGTCTGCATATGTAAATAAGCTAGTGAACGCGCGCTCCTGCCTGTGAAAGAATGTTTCAAAGGAAAGGCTAAAAATAATAGATTAATTATCGTCACTGCAACTGAAGGCTCCTCGGCCAAAATCATAAATAACTGCAGTCTGCAGTCTTTGTCAGACCTTTCTCTAATTCAATTTTCACGAGATTTCGGTGAAACCCGATATTTCGAGCATATTTCCGACGAAACCTTTAGTCTTTGATCCCAACCGAATCAGACACGGAGAATTTGTTTTGTAATTATATATTCTGCCTTTTTATATAAAATATAAATAGAGTGAAACAGTGTACTTCTTCCTGACTTGTTCTGGGAGGAAGGGAAATGTGTCGTGAAAGGTAAGGTCACGCCAGGTCCTCATTAATGCTGATGTAATTTGTCTAATGATGTCCATCACTGTTAATTCTGAGAGCAAAGCAGCTCGCTTGCAGTCAACTTTGGCCAAGAATGCAAGATGTTTCTTTTGATTGAATGCTTGTTTCTTTTTTTCTGGTTTTATTTTTGTTGTTGTTGCTAAGATCTGCTCTCTCTCTCTCTCTCTCTCTCTCTCTCTGCACATTAAAATCCGTCTCAATACATATAGTACGTGTGTGAGTCTCTCTCTTTCTCTCTCTCTCTCTCTTTCTCTCTCTCTCTCTCTCTCTACACATTAAAATCATTCTCCATACATACAGTTGGTGTGTGGTCTCTCTCTCTCTCTCGCTCGCTCTCTCTCTCGTCTCTCTCATCTCTCTCTCTCGTCTCTCTCTGCACATTAAATCCGTCTCCAATACATAGGTTAGGTGTGTGAGTCTCCTCTCTCCTCTCTCCTCTCTCCTCTCGTCTCATTCTCTCTCTCGTCTCTCTCCTGCGACATTAAAACCGTCTCAATAATATAGTACGTGTGGTGAGTCTCTCTCTCTCTCTCTCCTCTCTCTCTCGTTTCTCTCTCTCTGCTCTCTACCATTAAAATCATTCTCCATACATACGTAGGGTGTGAGTCTCTCTCTCTCTCTCTCTCGCCCTCTCTCTCTCTCTCTCTCCTGCACATTAAAATCCGTCTCAATACCTATAGTACTTGGTGTGAGTCTCTCTCTCTCTCGCTCTCTCCTCAGGTCTCTCTCTCTCTCTCCACATTAAAATCATTCTCCTATACATACAGTAGTGTGTTAGTCTCTCTCTCTCGTCTTCCTCTACACATTAATCATTCTCCATACTACAGTTGTGTGTGAGTCTCTCTCTCTCTCTCTCTCTCTCTCTCTCTCTCTCTCTCTCTCTCTCTCTGCACATTAAAATCCGTCTCCATACATATAGTACGTGTGTTGAGTCTCCTCTCTCTCTCTCTCTCTCTGGCTCTCTCTCTCTCGCTCTACACTTAAAATCATTCTCCATACATACAGTAGGTTGTGAGTCCCTCTCTCTCTCTCTTCCGCTCTCTTCTTCTCCTCACTCTCTCTCTCTCTCCAAAAGTATCTTTATGCATTTGCGTTTAAAGACCCAAGTGCACCCACACACAAACGGCCGCCTCTATGCATATACATAAGGAGTCTCTCTCTCTCTCTCTCTCTCTCTCTCTCTCTCTCACCATTAAAATCCGTCTCAATACATATAGTACGTATGTGAGTCCTCTTTCTCTCTCTCTCTCTCTCATCGATCTCTCTCATCTCTCCTCTCTCTCTCTCTCTTCTCTCCCATTAAAATCCGTCTCCTACATATAGTAGGTGTGTGAGTCTCTCGCTCTCTCTCTCTCTCCTCTCTCTCGCTCTCCCTCTGCAAATTAAAATCCGTCTCCATACATATGTATGTGTGTGAGTCTTCTCTCTCTCGCTCTCTCTCTCTATCTCTCTCTCTCTCGGTTCTCTCTCTCTCTCTGCACATGTAAAATCCGTCTCCATACATATTGTAGTGTTGTGAGTCCTCTCTCTCTCCTCTCTCTCTCTCTATCTCTCCTCTCTCTCTCTCTCTCTCTCCTGCACACATTAAAATCCGTCTCCATACATAGAGTGGTGTTTAGTCTCTCTCCTCTCTCTCTCTCTCATCTCTATCTCTCTCTCTCACATTAAAATCCTCTCCATACTATAGTAGGTAGTGAGTCCTTCCTTTCTCTCCTCTCCTTCTCTCTCCTCTATCTGTGTGTAGGATTCCTCTCCTCTCGTCTCTCTCTCTCTCTCTCTGCTCCCACTTTAAAATTCCCGTCTCCATACATATAGTAGGGGTTTGTGTCACTCTCTCTCGATCTCTCTCTTCTCTCTCTCTCTCTCTGCACATTAAAATCCGTCTCATACATATAGTAGGTGTGTGGGATTCCTCTCTCTTCTCCTCTCTCTCGCCTCTCCCTCGTCCATCGTGCACATTAAAATCCGTCTCCCATACATATAGTATGGTGTGAGTCTCTCTCTCTCTCTCTCTCTCTCTATCCTCATCTCTCTCTCTCTCTCATCTCTCTCTGCACATTAAAATCCGTCTCCATACATATAGTAGGTGTGTGAGTCTCTCCTCTCTCGTCTCCTCTCTCTGCACATTAAAATCCCCGTCTCCAATCAAATATAGTAGGTTGTGTGATTCTCCTCTCTCTCTCTCTCACCCCTCCTCTAATCTCTCTCTCTGGTTCTCAATCTTCATCTCTCGTCTCTGCCCATTAAAATCCTTCTCAATATATAGTAGGTGTGTGAGTCCTCTCTCTCTCTCTCTCTCTCTTGCCTAATCTCTCTCGTCTCTCTCTCTCTCTCTCTGCACATTAAAAAAAATCCGTCTCCATACATATAGTAGGTGTGTGAGTCTCTCTCCTCAAAATCCTCTCTCTCTCTCTCTCTCCACTCTCACATTAAAATCCGTCTCCCATACATATAGTTAAGGTGGTGTGAAAGTTCTCTCTCTCCCTCTCTTCTCTCCCCTCTCTATCTCCTCTCTCTCTCTCTCTCTCTCTCCCTCTGCACTTAAAATCCGTCTCCATTACATATAGAGGCGGTGTGTGGTCTCTCTCTCTCCTTCTCCTTCTCTCTCTCATCTCCTCTCCCTCTCATCTCTTCTCTCTCTCCTCTGCACTTAAACCGTCTCCAATACATATAGTGGGTTGGGTTTGTCACTCTCTCTCTCTCTCCTCCTCCTCTCATCTGCTTCTCTCTTACACATTAAAATCCATTTCCAACATTATAGTAGGTGTGTGAATTTCTCCTTCTCTCTTCTATCTTCTTATCGCTCTCTCTTCTCTCCTCTCTCTCTCTCTGAACTTAAAATCCCGTCTCCATACAATATAGTAGGTGTGTTAGTCTCTCTCTCCTCTCTCTCTCTCCCTCTGCAACATTAAAATCCGTCTCCAACATATAGTAGGTGTGTGAGTTCTCTCTTCTCCTCTCTCTCTCTCTCTATCTCTCTCTCTCTCTCTCTCCTCTCTCTCTGCACATTAAAATCCGTCTCAACACATATAGTAGGTGGGTGGATCCTCTTTCTCTCTCTCTCTCCTTCTTTCTCTCCCTCCTCATACATATAGTAGGTGGTGTGAGTCTCTCTCTCTCTCTTCTCTCTCTCAGTCTCCATCTCTGCACATTAAAATCCGTCTCCAACATACATAAGTGGTGTGTGAGTCTCTCTCCTCTCTCTCTTCTAATCTCTCTCTCTCTTCTCTCTCTCTCTCTCTGCAACATTAAAATCCGTCTCCATACATATAGTAGGTGTGTGAGTCTCTCGCTCTCTCGTCTCTCTCTCTGTCACATTAAAATCCGTCTCCAGTCCTATAAGTAGGTGTGGTTGAGTCTCTCTCTCTCTCTCTCCTCTCTCTCTGATTCTCTCTCTCTCTCTCTCTCTCTCCTCTCTGCACAGTTAAAATCCGTTCTGCAAGTACATATAGTACTGGTGTGATTCCTCTTTCTCTCTCTCTCTCTCTCTCTCTCTCTCTCCCTCTCCTCTTCTCTCATCTCTAAACATTAAAATCCGTCTCCTACATTACAGTAGGTGTGTGAGTCTCTCTCTCTCTCTCTCTCTCCTCGCTCTCTTCCTCTCTCTCTCTCTCTCTCACTCTCTGCACATTAAAATCCGTCCTCCATACATATTAGTAGGTGTGTGTCCTCTCTCTCTCTCTCCTCTCTTCTCCGATCTCCTTCTCTCTCTCTCTCTCTCTGCACATTAAAAATCCGTCTTCCATACATATAGTAAGGTGTGTGAGTCCTCTCTCTCTCTCTCTCTCTCATCCTCTATCTGCACATTAAAAATCCCGTCTCAATACATATAGTACGTATGTGAGTCTCTCTCTCTCGTCCCATCTCTCTCTCGTGGGTCTCGCCCCTCTCTTCTCTCTCTCTTCCTCTCTACACATTAAAATCATTCTCCATACATACGTAGGTGTGTGAGTCTCTCTCTCTCTCTCTTCCAAAATCTCTTCCTCGTCTCTCTCTCTCTCCTGCACATTAAAAATCTCTCCATACATAGTAGGTGTGTGAGTCTCTCTCTCGTCTCTCATCTCTCTCTCTCTGCACATTAAAATCCCCGTCTCCCATACATACAGTAGGTGTGTGAGTCTCCTCTCGCTCTCTCTCTGCTCTCTCTCTCGTCCCCTCATCTGTTCCTCTCATCTCTCTCTCTGCACATTAAAATCCGTCTGGCATACTTAGTAGGTGTGTGAGTCTCTCGCGTCTCTCTCTCCATCTCTCTCTCTCTCTGCACATTAAAATCCGTCTTCATACATAATAGTAGGTGTTGTGACTCTCTCTCTCTCTCTCTCTCTCTCTCTCTCTCTGCACATTAAAATCCGTCTCCATACATACAGTAGGTGTGTGAGTCTCTCTCTCTCTCTCTCTCTCTCTCTCTCTCTCTCTCTCTCTCTCTCTCTCTCTGCACATTAAAATCCGTCTCCATACATATAGTATGTGTGTGTCTCTCTCTCTCTCTCTCTCTCTCTCTCTCTCTCTCTCTCTCTCTCAAGTTTGTTTATGTATTTTTGTTTTGGTCTTAAAGGCACACGTACAGCTGCACATTTATATATCTGTCTCTCATCGAAATCATATTAATGTGTTTTTTGTCTTAAAGACACACCAACACCTGGTCATTAATGTATGTCTCCATGCATATGCGTACGTGAGTCTCTCTCTCTCTCTCTCTCTCTCTCTCTCTCTCTCTCTCTCTCTTCTCTCTCTCTGTTGAAGTATATTTATAAATTTTGGGTAGCAAAAAACCAAGTACTGAGTGCTTGTCTATGCGCATACAAGTTTATTTGTGCATATGCAAATCTGTAAACACATACACTCTTTAATTATTCACATACACTTGACGTATCCATAACATTCAAGTGGTATTTGTTAACCATCTGTAAACATCTCCCTGCAAAGGATTCTTCTCAATGATACCATGAATAATGACATGTAAATAGAATCTATTTACAAGACACAACGGACTACATCGGGAGCATGAGCAACTTTTACCCTCGCGTTCCAGTATTATTTTGGTCCGTCTACTCGAAAATAATTACATATTAACAATAGAGGAACGAGGGCGAACACCTGGTGATGTTTTCTTTATCCGGCTCGTAAAATGCAGCCGTTGATTGGGGCTCCTCTTTTGGAGTTTCAAACGCCCCTTACAGACAGACAAACCTACTGACAGTCATACAGAAAGCAGAGAGAGAGAGAGAGAGAGAGAGAGAGAGAGAGAGAGAGAGAAGACAGAGAGAGAGAGAAGGAGAGAGGAGGAGAGAGAGAGAGAGAGAGAGAGAGAGGAGAGAGAGAATTTATAACTTTCCAATAGTTTGCATATTCATTTGTTCCAGTAATATCGGTTTGTAATCACCATGGTAATTGCCAGACTTCCCATGGTGTTTGAGAGATAATAAACCCAATTTATTCCATTTAGGTGGGTCTGCTGGAAGCCCAAATTGTGTATAACGGATTCTCAGGGGGACCATCGCCAAGTTTAAACGGCCCAAGCCTTAACGTTTGACATACTCCGTTAAATTTCCAGTTTGATCTCTCGAGTCAAGCTCTGCGTTTGACATCGCCTCCCGCAGTTAGTATTTTTTTTTTTTTTATCTCGGCTATAGTTCGATATTCAGTTTAAGTCTGACGTTTTATTGCCATTTATAATGTTAAAAATGGAACTTTAGTTTACATTATGATACACTGGCTTGTATGTCACTTCATATTATATGTTCGATAACTGAATTATAATTCCAGTTCAGTTCTGAATGCCATAACGTACATTAGATGTAGTTGCTTACAAATGTATTGAATATTTGGTATTGTAGATTAAATAAGAATCTGATATTAAAAACAGCAACTCGAATTCAGTGAATTAATATCCCTTTATGTTCGATAATCAGAAAAGAAAAACATTAATCTTCTTTTGGTTTAACTTGGCTTGATTTCGGTATTTGAAATCAAACCTTATGTGTGATCTAGATGCCGTTAAGTTTAACCAATATTTTGGAAAGTAGACTAAATCAGTTTCTTTATATGACAACTCGTGTTTGATATTCAAGACGGCAACTTAAATTCGTTGTATAAATGCCACCCTGTATTCGGTATTCTGAAAACAAATACGCGGATCTTCTTGAAATCAAAACTTGTTATCGATGTAGATGTCATCAAGTTTGCTCATCATTTAGGAATATGGATTCAATCAAATCTTTAAATAACGACTTATGTCTGATATTAAAAGCAGCAACTAAAATTCGATGCATCATTATTTATTTAAATCCATAAATGAAAAGAAAGGCTCTAATTTTGTGTTGATCCACTTAAATTCGACGTATTAATATTACTTTAAATCCATAAACGAAAAGAAAAGCTCTTATTTTGTGTTGGCCAACTTAAATTCGATGTATTAATAATGCTTAGTATCCGTAACTGAAAAGGAAAGCTCTAATTTTGTATTGACAAACTTGAATTCTATGTATTAATCTTACTTTATATCCGTAACTGAAAAGAAAATCTATAATTTTGTGCTAACTAACTTAAATTCGATGTATTAATCTTACTTTAAATCCGTAACTGAAAAAGCTCTAATTTTGTGTTGATCAACTTAAATTCGTTGTATTAATCTTACCTTATATCCGTAACTGAAAAGAAAAGCTCTAATATTATATTAATCAATTTAATTCGATGTATTAATATTACTTTACATCCGTAACTGAAAAGAAAAGTTCTAATTTTCTGTTGATCAACTTAAATTCGATATATTTATAATACTTAGTATTCGTAACTGAAAAGAAAAGCTCTAATTTTGTGTTGATCAACGCGGCTTGTATTCGATATCTGAAACCAAACCTTATTTTCAGCATTCGAAATGAAACCTTATCTCTCACGCTAGATATCGTGGCTCAAAATCAATCAGAAACCGCAGATTAAATTCGAAATTTGAATTTACAGCGTCATTTCAATATTTGGACCGACAGCTTCGACTCCGCATCGGGGGAAAAAAAATCTAAGGTTGCGTCGTCCTCTGTATACGAATTTCCTTCTCCTCATTTGCATAATGATATTATTTGATTGTCCGTCTTCTCATTTCCATAATGGTATTATTAATAGTTTTAGTTTCGTCGATGAAATGGTAGTGAAACTGGTTTCATTACCTGTTATTTCCTCTGCAATGTTGATGTCTTATAGTTTATTTCCAGCCATTATGCATTATCAATCCTGCTCACTTTTCTTATCATTCGGACATGTTTGGAGTTTTCGCTTTCTGTTCTCTCGGGTAAGATACTTTTGTTCAGTAATTGTATTATGTCCGCTTCATGCCAGTGGCCGCCCCTAAACTAATCTAAATTCTTCACAAATGGATTACGAAAATTTAACTTTTTCCCTGTCCCTGAAATTTTCGCTTACTCGGGGAGTAAGCCTACAAACTACTTTATTGTTGTTGTTGTTGTTGCTGCTGTTGTTGTTGTTGGGGGAGGTAGGATAGGTATATGGAGAAGCATAAAAACATCTGAAAAAGGTGTGTTTCGCGTTGAGTTAAAGATACGGGAATTGTAGGACTGGATATTTATGCTTTATTTATTACAATAAAAATGTAGAAAATAAATTATGTACATGCTAAACAGTACAGAATAATTATTTCTAATAAAATATAACATAATTATTTTAATATTCGTGGGTAAAACAAGGCTCTATTTGACTATAGATTTCAGCATGTCTTAATTGACGGTAAAAGTTAGGAATATAATGTTTATATAACTTAGGCGTGAGAAAAAAAAAATAATAATAATCATGCATGAGCCCCGAGTAAGCTGAAGGTCGGATCACGCCTTCGTTTACCATACGTAAAGCACATTTCTCCATGAATTTTAACTTCTGTTTAGACGACAGTATCATATGGGTTTAAACAATATGTATTTTATTAGTGTTAATTAACGGATTTTTTTTATTGATCTTTAATGAATATATAAAGCGAGGAAATATCGTCAGCAGAATCCTTTTCAACCGCCGAAGAATGGAGGAACGTGAACTCTTGACGGGAATGGAAAAATTAACCCGGGTGATTTATTCATTTCGTAAGAACCTCCTTTTTTTTTTTTTTTTTTTTTTTTCAGCTGAGGCATCGATTTTTCCATCGCGATGATTCGGGTCAGGTGATTCAAATCAGGGTTCGTATCGCATCGTATCTCGTCTCTCTCTCTCTCTCTCTCTCTCTCTCTGTTGTTGCTTACGTAACGAACGAAGCTTCGTCGCTTCGCCTTCAGCCAAGTCTTCCAGACGCTTAGTATATACGCGACCCGACCAATGACTAATGATCTAACGGGGACGGAGAGGAGAGAAAGTGAAAGGGAGAGAGATAGACGCGCACAGACAAACGTCTCCCTTTTGGAATCGTCCAATTAAAAAGAAGATTAATAGAAGAGTCGAGTGGTTTACCTGCCTCTTCATAAAGAGCTTCTTCCCGACCTTATTCGGCTTCAATGGAAACATCGAGGCTGAAGAAATGGAAGACGCGGCGAATTGAGGGAGGCTCGGATATGTTTTATCATCTTTACGAAAAGAGAAGCTCGGTTTGTGGAACGGTGTGGTGGCGCTATTCGATGTTTGCTTTCATTCACGAAATCTGGATATATCGAGTCATATTACACACAAATATATATATATATATATATATATATATATATATATATATATATATATATATATATATGTGTGTGTGTGTGTGTGTGTGTGTGTGTGTGTGTGTGTGTTTTCTGTTTTTGCATCGTCCAGAGTATAAAATCAACAGAGGAAAAGAGAGGCAGTTTAAAATTCGAAAACAAACGGTACAATTTTCATGCTTAATTGGTAAACGTTACAAGATTATACACACACACATGACAGAGAGATGGTACCTTCATATTCCTTGAGCTTTGTTGTTTTGCTTGGGCCTAGTGATCAATCCAGACGATTTTGTCTTGGGAGTCATCTCACAGGACCGCCATCATTGGCAAATTATTTGGCTCCGAATGAGCTGAATATTTGTTCTCCTGAACCAATAATTTAACAATGCTTTAAAACTCGACGCTGTAGGCAATTCTTACCAAAACTATCGCTTCCCTGAAAATAAGATTGCGAGAACTTTCCGAAGTTTAAATTCAGATTTTGAACGATACGATAAAATTGCAGAAAGTGCTCCATGTAAGATAAAGTTGGGGGTTTCTATTACAACTGACAGAGATAATTCAGATATTGAAAGATACGATGAAACTGCAGAGACTACTGCTATCTAGGGACAAAGTTAAAGGTATCTGTTAAAGTTTATAAAGAGTTTTGAAAAATATGTTACCAAGAAATGACTGACGGAATACAAACTGGAAGTGAAACTGAAAAAGGAGAGATCATGAGAATTTAATTAAGAAATATTCCGTTGAAATAACAAGGAATGGGAACGATTTAGGATTACTATTTACTTTTACAAAAATCTTCAAAACTCAGGCTACATTCGGGAAAGACGTCTATGAACATTATAGCCAGAGCTATAGTTTACTTTCTGATATGATATGTTTTTTTTTTTATCAAGCTTACCTATTTTCTCCTTCGTGAGTAAAGTTTATATTCGCTTAAATATCGAAAAACCTAGAAATATCAGTAGAACAAAACTGCATTCACGAAAGACACCTATGCACTTGGTAACCAGAGCTATAGTTTATTTTCAGACACGATATTTTTTTTAATATAAATTTTTCTTATTTTCTCCTTTGTGAGTGAAATATATAATCGTTTAAATATAAAATAACTTCAAAGTATCTGCAGATAAAAGGCTACATACAAGAAGACGTCTATGCACGTGGTAGCCAGAGCTATAGTTGACTTTGAGATATATGTTTTTTTATATATATTTTTTTTGTTTATTTTATACTTCCTGAGTGAAATTTATATTCGTTTAAATATAAAATAACTTCAAAGTATCAGGAGATAAACGGCTACATACAAGAAAGACATCAATGCACATGGTAGCCAGAGCTATAGTTGACTTTCAGATATATGTTTTTTTTTTATATCAATTTTTCTTATTTTCTCCTTCGTGAGTGAGATTTATATTCATTTAAATATAGAAAAGCGGAAAAGTATCAATAGATACCAGTTCTCTGACTCTCGCTAGCCTATAAATTATTAGGTCTGTCCTCCCTGCCACAAAACTATGTGACGTTGTCACTGTCATGTAGATGCAGCAGCAGTATGTGCTTATTACGTAAATTATTTCCCCGAAACCGGAACATCCAAGTTGAAAAGTTTTTTTTTTTTTTATCCTTTTTAATGAAATTATCATTTTTCAGGCTGACATTTACAATGTCACCATACTTAGTCTCTACATAATTTGTTTTCAGTTGACTTTTTTTTCAGCAGCAATTTTTTATAGTACGTTTTGTTTTGTGTGCGCATTTGGACATTATGTCATTTCCATTTTACTGTTAAATTTTTTATTGTTCTTGGTAATGGAGAAGCTTTTCTCACATAATAATAATAATAATAATAATAATAATAATAAGTGGTACAAATTAGCTTTGTTTTATTTTAATAGTTCTTGTTAATGGAGAATTTTTTCTCTTATAATAATAATAATAATAATAATAATAATAATAATAATAATAATAATAATAATAATAATAATAATAATAATAATAATAATAGGTGGTCAATTGACTGGTTAAGCAACATTGGGGCTGGTCAGTCGTTGGATGGGTGACCGCTCAACTCTGCGTTGATTCCTTGGGAAAGGATCTTTACCATAATTTCCTCAGTCTACTAAGCTGTAAATGAGTACCTATTCCTGATGGGGTAGGGTCCAGCTATGGGTTAAATAGCAAAACTCAGCAATGATGGGAAGAAATGAAGAATTAAACGACAACGACGTAAATGGAACCTCTGGCAACAGAGGAGCTTCGTCCGACAGCCAGGTATTCAGCCCAATTGAAGGGGAGGACGGTCAGGTACTTGGAGGTCGTCATCCAGCAACTGACCACCACAACGACACTAACCAACAGCCAGAGACTGGAGCTACAGAGGCAAACCAGAGGAAGAAATGGACGAAGGAAGAAAATAAGGAAATATGGAGATGCTACATCAGAAGCAACCCGACGGAGAGAGGATATAGAAGAAGGTTGGTCAACATCTGGAATGAGAGGAATAACACCCCCAAACAGAGCAGAGGCTGGCAGACCAAGTAAGGAACATAAAGAAAAAGAACTGGCTCTCCCCAACAGAAAGAGAGGAACTGGAAAGGGAAATGACACACAGCAACGAATTACAAGAAGACGAACTGAGAGACGATGCCACAGAAGACGACAGGGATGATGAGGTATCAAACAACGACACAAGAATAAACACCGACGAAGTAACAGACAGGACGGAATGGGTAGAAAAGATCAGACAATGGATGGAGCCAGATACAGAGAGAACAAAGATCCCCTCCATGAAAGCCTACAACACCAAGAAATTAAGGGAGAAAACAAGTGAGGTCAATGAAATAATGAGACTAATACACACCACCAATATCACAGAAACAAATAACTTGACATATGCAGGAGCAAGATTAGTAGCAGAACTGATGGGGACACGAACACCAACACCACCAGCACAACCAACTCAACAAAAACCAAAACAGCAACCTCCTTGGAAAAGGCGCCTGGAAAAGCAAATCATGGTGATGAGATCTGACTTGAGTAAACTGAAAGAGATGGCAGAAAAAAGGCTAAGAAGCAAGAAAACAAGGGAGGAACTCAACGAGAAATACAAAGTACACGAGAGGGGACTAAACAACACAATAGAAGATGTAAAACAGAGGCTTAAGGCCAAAACACATAAGATCCAACGATACATGAACAGGAATAAGGGATACCAACAGAACAAACTATTTGGAACCATCCAGAAAAGACTATACAGCCAACTAAGAGGGGAAGACAGCCACCAAGAAATTCCTGAAGCCGAACCAAGTAAGAGACTCTGGGAAAACATATGGAGCAATCCGGTATCACACAACAAACATGCAACATGGCTCCAGGAAGGCAGAAGAAACAGGAAGAATAAAACAAAGATTCACTGACATCACGACAGACACAGTCAGACACCAACTAAAGAAAATGCCAAACTGGAAAGCCCCAGGTCCCGATGAAGTCCACGGATACTGGCTCAAAACCTTCAAGGCCCCACACCCAAGAATAGCAGAACAACTCCAGCATTGTATCACAAATCACCATGCGCCCAAATGGATGACCACAGGAAGAACATCCTTAGTCCAGAAAGACAAGAGTAAGGGAAATATAGCCAGTAACTACAGGCCTATCACCTGCCTACCAATAATGTGGAAGTTACTAACAGGTATCATTAGTGAAAGACTATACAACTACCTAGAGGATACAAACACTATCCCCCACCAACAGAAAGGCTGCAGAAGGAAATGTAGGGGCACAAAAGACCAGCTCCTGATAGACAAAATGGTAATGAAGAACAGTGGGAGAAGGAAAACCAACCTAAGCATGGCATGGATAGACTATAAGAAAGCCTTCGACATGATACCACACACATGGCTAATAGAATGCCTGAAAATATATGGGGCAGAGGAAAACACCATCAGCTTCCTCAAAAATACAATGCGCAACTGGGATACAATACTTACAAGCTCTGGAACAAGAGTAGCAGAGGTTAATATCAGGAGAGGGATCTTCCAGGGCTACTCACTGTCCCCACTACTCTTCGTAGTAGCCATGATTACCATGACAAAAGTACTACAGAAGATGAATGCTGGGTACCAACTCAAGAAAAGAGGCAACAGAATTAACCATCTGATGTTCATGGACGACATCAAGCTGTACGGTAAGAGCATCAAGGAAATAGATACCCTAATCCAGACTGTAAGGATTGTATCTGGGGACATCAGGATGAAGTTTGGAATAGAAAAATGCGCCTTAGTCAACTTACAAAAGGGCAAAGTAACAAGGACGGAAGGGATAAAGCTACCAGATGGGAGCAACATCAAACACATAGATGAGACGGGATACAAATACCTGGGAATAATGGAAGGAGGGGATATAAAACACCAAGAGATGAAGGACACGATCAGGAAAGAATATATGCAGAGACTCAAGGCGATACTCAAGTCAAAACTCAATGGTGGAAATATGATAAAAGCCTTAAACACATGGGCAGTGCCAGTAATCTGATACAGCGCAGGAATAGTGGAATGGACGAAGGCAGAACTCTGCAACATAGACCAAAAAACGAGGAAACATATGACAATACACAAAGCACTACACCCAAGAGCAAATACGGACAGACTATACATAACACGAAAGCAAGGAGGGAGAGGACTACTAAGCATAGAGGACTGCGTCAACATCGAGAACAGAGCATTGGGGCAATATCTGAAAACCAGTGAAGACGAGTAGCTCAAGAGTGCATGGGAAGAAGGACTGATAAAAGTAGACGAAGACCCAGAAATATACAGAGACAGGAGAATGACAAACAGAACAGAGGACTGGCACAACAAACCAATGCACGGACAATACATGAGACAGACTAAAGAACTAGCCAGCGATGACACATGGCAATGGTTACAAAGGGGAGAGCTCAAGAAGGAAACTGAAGGAATGATAACAGCAGCACAAGATCAGGCCCTAAGAACCAGATATATCTAAAGAATGATAGATGGAAATAACATCTCTCCCATATGCAGGAAGTGCAATACGAAAAAATGAAACCATAAACCACATAGCAAGCGAATGCCCGGTACTTGCACAGAACCAGTGCAAAAAGAGGCATGATTCAGTGGCAAAAGCCCTCCACTGGAGCCTGTGCAAGAAACACCAGCTACCTTGCAGTAATAAGTGGTACGAGCACCAACCTGAAGGAGTGATAGAAAACGATCAGGCAAAGATCCTCTGGGACTATGGTATCAGAACAGATAGGGTGATACGTGCAAATAGACCAGACGTGACGTTGATTGACAAAATCAAGAAGAAAGTATCACTCATTGATGTCGCAATACCATGGGACACCAGAGTTGAAGAGAAAGAAGGGAAAAAATGGATAAGTATCAAGACCTGAAAATAGAAATAAGACGGATATGGGATATGCCAGTGGAAATTGTACCCATAATCATAGGAACACTAGGCACGATCCCAAGATCCCTGAAAAGGAATCTGGAAAAACTAGAGGCCGAAGTAGCTCCAGGACTCATGTAGAAGAGTGATCCTAGAAACGGTGCACATAGTAAGAAGAGTGATGGACTTCTAAGGAGGCAGGATGCAACCCGGAACCCCACACTATAAATACCACCCAGTCGAATTGGAGGACTGTGTTAAACACCCCCCCCCCCCCCCCCCCCCACCCCCCCCCCCCCCCCCCCCACAAGAATAATTAATTATTATTATTATTATTATTATTATTATTATTATTATTATTATTATTATTATTATTATTATTATTATTATTATTATTATAACAAATAAATGTCATCATTAGTTCAGTTTTATTTTCTCACCTACTGTACACAGGTAAAAACCCTATATCTTTAAACTAATCATAAAAAATCAAGGAAGAAAAGTATGGAAAGAAGAAAGTGAGCGAAACATATAAGACGTGATAAATCGGGAATTGGGGAAAACAGAAAAACGGAGAAAATTCCAGCGACATCTGCTAAACTAATGATCAGGGACTTTGTTCCGGTTTCCTCCCCCATTCGACCGAGCTGTGGAATGACCTTCAAGCTCACTCATGTCTACTTGCCAACTACTTTTCTTCTCTTCAACTCCTGTTTCCTCCTCCATTCGACCGAGCTGTGGAATGACCTTCAAGGTCACTCATGTCTACTTGCCAACTGCTTTTCTTCTCTTCAACCCTGGGCAAGCTAGAGAGACACACTGCACATGCCCCTTCCCGTCGACCTTAGGGTAAGGAACCATTAGCCATCAGCAACTCGCGATTAGCGATAATTGATTTCGCATGACCAGACCAGTTATGTTATGCTACCCTATCATGAAACGGTCTCCTCCCTTCCTGCAGCGAGGAAAAATATTTCAGTCGCCCTCTCTCTCTCTCTCTCTCTCTCTCTCTCTCTCTCTCTCTCTGCTGCTGCAAATTATTATGCAACGATAATACTGCGGCATTCGGGAAAGCTGCCGCTCAGGTAAACAGAAGACTTCCATCATAAAAAGGGGATGTGATTCATTCGTGGGTTCGGTACAGCTGTGTGCCTTCGGCAATGATTTTCTTGTGCAACTGTATATGGCAAATGCTAGAAAAAAGGAATAGGATGCGTTTCCTTTGTTCTTTGATCAGAAAGTATACCAAAGAGAGAGAGAGAGAGAGAGAGAGAGAGAGAGAGAGAGAGAGAGAGAGAGATGGGAGGTATGGGTTACGAACCTCCAACATAGTTCTCCGATAACCGATTCGAGGAGGAATTTTGACCATTCCTTTCTCCGAGTAATAAAATCGAAGGCAATCCAACGGCAACAGCAGCAGCAGCAGCAGGAGAGAGAGACCTCCTTGCGGGATTCATTTTAAAAAACACAAAGTTCAAGAATATCCCGTCTTTTATGAGAAAGAAAATGAAAAACCGTACTTCAGCGGACTCGCCTCTTCTCGGGTACCTAGCAGTAAACGAAGCACTACTTCTTACACCTTCCTTTATTTTTTTCTTTTTCTTTTAGCCACAAGGAAACAACAGAAAGCGAACGAAACGAACGAGGGAGGACGTAAAGAAACGAGAGATTCAATTACGAGTAAACTCTCTCTCTCTCTCTCTCTCTCTCTCTCTCTCTCTCTCTCTCTGTATTGTGGGAGTGGAGGAGGAGGCTATATCAATAACTAAACTTCCCACAGAGCGTTTTACTTTTCCCTCGCGAGGAAGGAGGAGGAAGAGCAGACAGACGAAGGCGCGGAAAAGGGAGGCTGGAGGGAATTGGCATCACATTACACCTTCCCTCGTCATCCATAAAGATGATTTAAGTTTCAATGTAGCCGTCGTTATGGGCAATGGCATATTCTTCGGGATTTATTAGGTTGGGGCCCTGCGTCCCCTCTTCCCAGATGATCCCTTCTTCTCTTTCCAGGATGCGCGCTGGAAAGGCTACTGCTTCCTCTTCTTCTTCTTCTTCTTCTTCTTCTCTATAGAGTTCTCGTCCGAGATGATAGAGCGCGGATCATGACCTACTGGTCGGAAGGAATTTTTTCCATTAATCGAGACATGCTGGAATTATAAGAAAATAATGCTATTTGTTTTAGAAGGTAATAAATAAAGCACTATTTCTGTTTCAAAAGAAAATATGCTTGGTTTAATTTAAGTGCAAATTGTCTCTCAAAGGATTCAGCTCCCGCCATTTTTGCATCTTGTGTTTTATACCAGTTAAAAAGCGAAATATGCTGAAATTCTCAAAATTGATAATAATCAAACTGTATCTCTCAAAATAAAATCCGTTTAGTTTAAATCCTTTACATTATGTATCTCAAAGGTCTTACCTCCTACACTTTTGTGTTGTTTTGTAGTACTTATAAAACGAGATATGCTTAAATTACCAAAAAGCATAATGAATTTTGTTTTCGAAATTGATAACTCTGAAAAGAAACTCCGCTTCGTTTTGATTAATTATCTCATGTGTTTTTCGAAGGTCTTACCTTCAACTGTTTTTGTGCCATGTGCTTTATGTGTCATGTGCTTTATAGGATTTACGAAACGAGCTATTCTGGGTTTATCTAAAAGTACTAATGACAGTTTTTTTTAAATTAATAAATCAAACTGTATTTCTCTTTCAAGGAGAAATCTGCTTCGTGTATATATTATATATATATATATATATATATATATATATATATATATATATATATATATATATATATACATGAGTTTGACAGTGGTTTGTCATGGTCAGAATCGATATAAACTTATATCTCTGTTGGCCGACTTGATAACGTCACTGGCCGTCCTGATTTCGTTCCCGTCCACTGATGAGGGGACGAAATTATTATCAACTAAAAATTCCCCTTCGGTACATATATGAAAATATATCAATTCCGAGGTAGAGCGAATTAGATATTAAAGGACATTTGTAGCTCGAATGATATCTATCTATCTATCTATATATATATTATATTATATATATATATATATATATATAATATAGATATATAATATATATATATATATATATATATATATATATATATATATAATATATACATATAGATATATTTAAAGATATATGATGAACTCTCAAATGATTCACTTCTTATACAAGATGAACACCTACTATTGCAAGTTACTGAGTACACAATCGGCTCAGAAAAGAAAGTGATCCTATCCCAAATTTTTCTTCTTTACCATAAATATTTCCTTTCTACGAACATCAGGGTTTCTCTATAGAGGTAAAAATTTCCGATAACGGATATCGAGTACATAAGTGTTTCCTGAGACAACTGAATGTTCTTAGGAATTCTAAATCTTACTATAATGGGCATTATGTCTGTCCGTTCGTCTGTCATTCAATCACGGCCAAACTGCTGGTCCAATGGGCATGAAACTTGGCAGGGTTATAGTGGGGACCCCTAGGATGGTGAGAAGGGATTCCCAGTAACGGAGCTGGTTTTGCCCGTAAAACGGGGCTGGTTATGCCCGTAAACTTAGTTACTAGTATATGAATTTATCATACGTAATTTATGTATACATATGTTTGCCAGTAGAGATAATGATAGTATTAGTGTCCTTCTTTTAGAATTCACAGGAAATGTATGAGTTAACAACCTGTGCGCTAGTTTTATGAGTTAAAGAAATGCAGCCTGGTTTATTTTGGTTATTACAAAATCCGTCACTTGTTATTTACGAATTATACTACTCTTTAAGTGATAGGAAATTATCTTCAGTTATTTGTTGTTTGATTTAGCTATTAATTCGCTCGTGCTAATCAAAATGAAAAATCTATTATATGTTTGCTTGCCATTTTTATTTGTAAATGTCTAGGAACACTTTTAGGGAATACATGCTATGAAACTTTGAGTAAATTCGTTATGGCATTTCTTAGGAATGGCGAACCTTTTATTAATAGATATTCATAGCGTGACATAAAATGACATGTTAGTAACATCAGGTCATCATAGAAACTCCATTCCATACTAGAAGACCTAAATTATCTATTATGAAATGGAACATGTTACCGGGTTCTTCGTGATCCCGCATTGAATACTTATGCAATTATTTTTTTTATTTCGTAATAGCTAATAAAGCAATCAGGAAGATATCACAACTGGCATATTGTTATAGGCATTAAAACATATTCCCTCCCTCCTTTCCATTAATTTTGATTGATGTGTCCCTAAATTCTTTATTGTTATACTTATTGTTGTAATAAACTGGCTTAATGTCAGCTGGGACATTAGTAGT
The DNA here is from genome assembly GCF_015104395.2 of Macrobrachium nipponense. Taxonomy (NCBI): domain Eukaryota; kingdom Metazoa; phylum Arthropoda; class Malacostraca; order Decapoda; family Palaemonidae; genus Macrobrachium; species Macrobrachium nipponense. The sequence goes on along the minus strand of NC_061110.1, from coordinate 84,746,177 downwards.
TACAGAAGAACAGTCACATACTCTGAATATCGCTGGGGAGAGAGAGAGAGAGAGAGAGAGAGAGAGAGAGAGAGAGAGATAGTCGTTTTCGTTTGTGTTCTGTTATTCTTGTGAAATGCTCGGCACGTTGCATTTTCGGTCTCATTGTGACCCTCTGAATCTTAGAAGAAGCATAAGGGTTGTTGGAAGCAATGGTTATGTTTTTTCCTTTATTCTTAGCTTCCACTTTTCAATTTGTTACTGTGACTAAAAAGTGTAACATTTCTTTCTGTGCAGTACGGTTTTCGAGTTGGAATTGCCACCCTCTCTCCGATACGCGCACAGGCAGTCACGGGAGCTTAGGTTACAAAATGATGCCTACAATTCGTTAGTGGTCACCCTGCCAAGAATTGGCTATAACTAAATTTTAGTGATCTGAAGAATAACTGTTAAACCAACTTGTTACTGGCGAATAATTGTTCTTTCTTGTTAAATGTGCTCTTTTCTTAAAAAAGGCAAGAGGATTTGATAAAAAGACCGAAACAATATAACGTAAATATCGTTGAAAGAAATCGAGAGTAATACAAAGCTGGAATTCCCGAAAACGTTCAGGTTTATTTATTTATCGTCTATTTAATTTCTGACTTTTTTCTCTGGAAAAAATCCCGTCGCAATAACTTACCTACACCTGACGGCAAACCAATTACGTGATTACCAAGAACCAGGTTCCTCTAGATTCAAGGAAAGAAGATAATCTTGGTTGAACTACTGCTTTTGTCACACCTTATTTTCTACTTTGTATCCACATACAAGGTTAATAACAGGGCAGAGACAACTATCATAGACTTAATTTTTTTATATAAAGCATAGATCGAATTATGATTTTATCCAGCCAGCAGCCACGACATTACAGGAAACAATTCTGAGAACAACCAAGGTCATTATATATATATATATATATATATATATATATATATATATATATATAGATATACATATATATATATAATATATATATATGATATATATATATAATATAAATATATATATAGATATATTTATAGATATAATTAATATATATATATACTATAATATTATATATATATATGTATATATATATATATATAATATATATATATATATATATATCTATATTATATATATATATATATATATATATATATATATATATATATATATATATTATATATATATATATATATATACATATATATATAATATAATATATATATATCATATAATATATATAAATATATATATATGTAAAGGTTTTGCCACGGAGGAAAATGAAAGGCAAGAGAGCCGAGAACTTTCGGTCTAACACGACCCCTTTACATGTGCTTAAGTAAAGGGTCGTGTTAGACCGAAAGTTCTTGGCTCTCTCGGCTTTCATTTTCCTCCGAGGCAAAACCTTTATTTATACATAGCATCACATTTTATATTCTTCGTGATCCAATTGTTCATATATATATATATATATATATATATATATATATATATATATATTATATATATATATATATATAGGAATTACTGTATTTCCTGTCCCTTTTATCCAAAACTTACTGTGATGGCAATCCCTTATATCCAGTTATTACTTTTCTTTCTGTCCCTTTTATTTGGGTATTACTGTGCTGTCTGCCCCTATTATCCAGGTATTGTTATTCTGCCTGTCACCTTTAACTAAGTATTACTATGCTGTCTGTCCCTCTATCTAAGTATTTATGTCGTGAACACCCCTTTTATAAGGTTATTACTGTAATGACTCATTTTTACCCAGAAATTTACTATGATGACTGACCCTTTTATCCAGGTATCACTGTGGTGATTGTCCCTTGTATCCAGGTACTAGCTGACCAACCCGGCACTGCCTGGGAAAACTCTGAATGACAATTGATTAACTTTCTCTCTCTCTCTCTCTCTCTCTCTCTCTCCCTTTTTTGTTAAGATAGTTGCATCAGTTAAACTGCCCAACATTTTTAGCATTTTATATTTCACCTTCCCCCCATTCCTATTGGGGCTGAACTTGATTTAAAGGGCTTCAGAATGTCACTATTCATCTCAGCAACCTCATAAACTATGGATTAGACACTAATATCTGCTATTTTCAGTTATTTTTACATGTCACCCTTTCCCACCCCCTTCCTATCGGGGCTGAACTTGGTCTTCAAGAGCATCAGGAGTGTCTCTGTTCACCCCAGCAACCCAAAAACTTTGGATTAGGCACTAATATCTTTTATGGTTATTTTTAAATGTCACCACCTTCCCACCTGCTCCTCCTATGAGGGCTGACTTAGACTTAAAGGACATTAGGAGTGTCACTATTCATCTGATCAACCTTGAAAACTATAAATTAGACACTAATATCTGTCCTTTTCAGTTATTTTTACATGTCATTCCCTTCCCACCCCCTTCTCACCCCTCATCCTATCAGGGCTGAACTTGGAATTGAAAGCCATTGGGAGTGTCACTTTTAATCTCAGAACTTCAAAAACTATGCATTAGACTCTAATATCTGCCATTTTTGGCTATTTTTACCTGTCACCTCTTTCCCACCCTCTTTTTACCCCACTTTCTATCAGGGCTATACATGGACTTGAAGGGCATTGGAAGTGTCACTATTTATCTCAGCAACCTCAAAAACTATCAATTAGACATTAATATCTGTCATTTTCAGTTTTTAACTTGTCACCTTTTTCCCACCCTCATTTTACCCCACTTTCTATCAGGGTCTATACATGGGCCCCTTATTATCAGGGCTGAACTTGGACTTGAAGGTCATTGGGATTGTCAGTGTTAATCTTAGCAACCTCAAAAACTATGGATTAGATCCTAATATCTGTCCCTATTATCCAGATATTAATTTTGGTAACTATCCCTTTCATCCAGATAATATTGTACTGTCTGTTCCTTTCATCCAAATATTACTGTGCTGTCTGTCGCCATTGACCAGCATCACTGTGCTGTCTGTCCCTTTTATCCAGATATTATCGTGGTGACTGTTCCTTTCAACCAGATAATATTGTATTATCTGTCCCTTTCATCCAGGTAATACTGTGGTGACAAAAAAAATTTTTCAGTAATATATTTGTATGGGCTCGAATACATTAAATGAAATATGATAAACCAGTAGAGTTTATTTGCCACGCAAATAACAAAGGGAAGTGGGGAACGGGGGAAGGGGATTTGGGGAAGGGGAAGTGGGAGAGGTACGGGTTTGAAACCTACCCTGTTATCTCTTTTGGTCAAATGATGGCCACGTGCCAAATTTTGTCTTGATTTGGTCAAGCGATTCGGATTTTTATAGCGACAGACATTCAAAATGACAAACAACTTTCATATATATATATATATATATATATATTACACATGTGTATTATATTTTAATTTAATATTTATTACTTTATTATTATATTATATATATATAAGATTATCACATTTTGAAAGGAGCGGTTGAATCTACTCTAGATTATTTAACATGTTACTCAAACTTTATTACTTTTCACTACATTTCCTCTTTATTACATTTCCTCTTTATTACTTTTCAATACATTTCCTCTTCACTGTTAAAGAAACATGGATAGTCTAATAACTACATTACAAGTTTCTTTTTTAGATTCCTCTAAAACTTTTCATCCACCGTAAAAGGCAGGCTTGGTGAGTCTCTAGGTTTTTAGAAAAAATTGATAAAACATCAGTCTTTTCATGAACTATAATACAGTTGAATTGTTATCCAAACGTTAAAATAATTTTATAGCGGTTATTCTTATTAGAATTTAGTTATATATATTTTTTCTTTGACTAATAATGTAATAGCGGTTATTCATATTAGAATTTAGTTATATATATTTTTTCTTTGACTAATAATGTAATAAATTTACCTACTTTGTCTAAAGCCTCAGCTTCTAGATGTTACCATCATCCAGCTTATCATTATTACCTAAGGATGGTACTAATTCCCTCACTTCTGGCCACAACAGCATACTACTACTGTAATCAACCATAGACCGTATAAATCACGATTCACTTCATAAAGATCAACAGGCCTTCATTACGAGACTTTCATTAGCTCGGTTCTGGAAATTAGCCTGGAAGGAGATATGTCGTTTCCAGAGGCCTCCTTCGACCAGCCAAGGAGTCCTGTCTCCTTCAGGGAGCCTCCATCGATCACCCCAAATGGAATACCGTCCGTAAGGATCCATCAATAACAATCCTTTGCAACGGGATGCAAGACATTAAGGATAATATGACTAAAGTTGTGGGTGCGTTGTGTAATAAATGACGGTACTTGGTTGTCAGTTGGGGGCCAGGTTGCTTTTAGTACTCTCCCTTCAGGAAGGAATCTTTGGCCCAAGGAGCCCACACACACACAAACAATCACACACAAACACACACACACACACACACACACACACACACACATATATATATATATATATATATATATAATATATATATATATATATATATTATATGTGTGTGTGTGTATGTGTGTATGTATATATTGTGACTATAAAAAATCACAGTAGATGCACGTGACTTCATAAATAAGCGAATACCACGGGAAATGATAGACAGGAATCCAAGCGCTTTCGTCTTTATTCAGACATCGTCAAGGAGCTATGTCTGAATAAAGACGAAAGCGCTTGGATTCCTGTCTATCATTTCCCGTGGTATTCGCTTATTTTGTATATATATGTGTGTGTGTTTCTGTGTGTGATTATAGATTGGAGAGTAAAAACTGAGTAGGTGTCCAGGTTTCAACTCCTCTACTTTTAAATTCCATAGAAACATCATTAATGGCAGGCAAGCTTCAGAATGTTCCAGGGACAAAAAATATCGGCATTCTTTTTGTATGTAAGAGGTGACCGGTTGTTACCTAGAGGTTCGAAGAAGAGAACACTAGAGCTTTTATTTAATGCAAGAATCAGATTGGACTCAGTTCCTGGAATGGCGCAGAACGAGATTCGTTTTCCAATGAAGTAGAAGCAATTTAAGCATGATAAATGGGATGGTTATGAAAACTTTTGGTACATCTTTAGCAGAGTAAGTTGAATAGCAATTATCTTCCACAGGACACAATGTACGCTGTCCATTATTAAATTCATTTTGTTCTCCTTGAAAGAAGATGAGGTTAATCATTGCATGTTTTACAATATTCGCTGGAAACTATACGGAAACATTGTATTCAATCGCTGACGGGAGATATTATACCATTTTGTTTATCTTGTGTTACTTCACATTAAAGATTAAATAATACCAAATAACCAAGAGGATAAGAGAGAGAGAATGAATGGAATCGACATTCTGTAATACAGATTAAGGGGAGACTTTTGCTCGAGGATAAGCAGCGCTTCTAAGAGACGCAGACGTCGTGGGTCAGGTGCTCTCCCGATGATCTTAATATTCCTGACGATGACGATGCGCCTGTCAAAAAGGATCTCCTGCCACGCCCAGGAGGGCGCCATTAGGCAGCACGCCCTCGCAGTACACCAGAGAAACATCACGAGAGACGACATCGTCAGGAATATTAAGATCATCGGGAGAGCACCTGACCCACGACGTCTGCGTCTCCTAGAAGCGCTGCTTATCCTCGAGCCAAAGCCTCCCCTTAAATCTCCGAGTGTTTTCTCGCATAACAAAGACTCCGTAGCGAGCACATTTTTTTAAGAGCCTTCGGCACATAACCACTCCACTTTCCTCTTCAAGAGCCTCTTCCACGCACACCTCCGTCCTCCCACCAACAACCTATCCTCATTGAGCCAAAGATTCCTTCCTGAAGGGAGAGTACTAAAAGCAACCTGGCCCCCAACTGACAACCAAGTACCGTCATTTATTACACAACGCACCCACAACTTTAGTCATATTATCCTTAATGGCTTGCATCCCGTTGCAAAGGATTGTTATTGATGGATCCTTACGGACGGTATTCCATTTGGGGTGATTGATGGAGGCTCCCTGAAGGAGACAGGACTCCTTGGCTGGTCGAAGGAGGCCTCTGGAAACGACATATCTCCTTCCAGGCTAATTTCCAGAATCGAGCTAATAAAAGTCTGGTAATGAAGGCCCTGTTTTGCTTTACGAAGGGATTCGTGATTTGTAAGGTCTACGGAGCATTACTGATAACAATATGCCGTTTAGGCAAGAAGTGTGTATTTTGTACGATCCTAGGGTAATAATGACGATACAATAGCAATTGCGCTTATTCTTCACTATATATCTCGATAACTTGACCTTTTTTTTTTAAATCATAGATTCAAGATATTTTATCTCTTAAAACAACCTAGTGTAACAGAAGTGAGTCACAGAAGCGACTAAGAATGAAAGGTTCTAGGAAGCAATACGAAAAGGGTTTAATTTAATTAATTTTTTCTTTAGCAGACCCATTAAGTGAAATACCCTATCTGTCAAAGGCTGAAATTTCTGCTTCAGAACTTGATTGCTGTGTCCTGACCAAGATTTTGAAAATTACAGACCTCTACCACAGTTTATAAATCCTAAAAAAAAAATCAAATTTCGAAACGTGGTCATTGAGCACACCTGCGACCTTTACAAAAGGGTAAAAAAAAAAAAAAAAAAAAAAAAAAACACTTGAGGTTAATACACCAATGCTAAGTGGGCCGTCCTACCAACCCCTCTAAAAATCATGGATAGATAAAATTTATGTAGCCATTAAATTTAACCTGTGACATTCAAAAAATATGCAAGAGAAACTTATGGTATTTTTGGGAAGGCAATTTATAGGAAAAATAAACTAGTGACCTTTAAACATTGTACATTTGTTCGTTGATGTATCCTTTTTTGATACTTTGTTTAATCTCTCGCTATCATTTTTTTTACAGAGACATTTTATTCACTGTAAGATTCTTAGGCAAGGTAACTTCCTTTGAGATTTATTCCTTATGAAATATGTCAGCTGAGGTAGAACTGCAGCTTTAAGACTCGAATTCAGTTGGATTTTGCGAAATTGCAAGCTGTACAACATTCTTTTAGGTACGTCACTTCTCCAGTTATTGACTTATACGCGCACTCTGTTTTCTTTTATCGTAATGCAAGTTCAGTTTCAAGTTCCGTGATATCGAAAAGCACAAAAAATTGAAATAAAGCGCATTTTCATTTACTCTTTGAATTTAACGGATGCTTGATTTGGCGAATGTAATAAAAAAAAAAAGTACATCTTGGATTACATTAATGAAAATCGGTCTTGAAATTATTGTGGAACTGCATTAGAGGCGATTTAAGGTAAAAGAAAGATATATATAAAGGCATATAAAAAGGTTTGTTTTGGTGACGATTATAAAGCAAAGACTTTCAGCTTTCGAGCCTCGAGCTCCCGAATTGTAAGATCCTCAACATCAAATACCTACTAATGAATTTTTCTAATCTCCTGACGAAGGTTATTCCGAGAAGGTTCAGGAGTCTCTCGCAAGAAACGATCTCTTCCATCCCCATCAAAAATTCCTGGTTATCGGCAGATCCGAAAGAAGGTTGAAATGGTAAGAGATCAGTTTATCAAACACCGAGAGATAATTATGTGCACATCTGTTTGTCTTTATTTTCTCTCGTGTTTGTTTGGTTGATTAGACGGCTGGCTACTCCCCTCTTCTCTCCCAGACATTAGACCCAATTAATCTTTGCCACTTTAATTAATGAATAAGACCTCTGTTGTATTTACCTCTCGGCTTCCTGAAGAAGACAGTCAATATCGTCGATTCATATCCTAATTCTCTCATATTTCACGAGCGTCTCTTTTGTAGAAATAAGGGATTACTTTCAATTCAATTCCAGTTTGATGTCTGGGTGCGTTCCATTTGAAACTTTTGCAATAAACAACCGAGTTAATGGAATACAGGAGGCCTTCGTATCGCTGGCAGAGAAAGCGGAAACATTTCCATTTCACAGCTTTATTTCTCTCGCCTTAAAAAGATATCAAGTTTTATTCATTTTCGGGGAAAACCGGAAAGGAATTCAGATACATTTTGTTTTAATGGTCTGTCTTCGTAGCAGCAAAGGAACTTCGATTTCATCAGAGGCCTTGAAGAGAAGCATTAGTTGTAATTGCACTGACATCAATTAATAGATGGAATCTTTCGTATAACTCTTCTATGGGTATTTATTGCTTAACATGACAAAGGAACCAATGATAGTATTATAGTTGTTATTTTTTCAGGAATTGTAATCATGAGCCGATATCTAATTTCTTAATTTATATTAGATCAAAGTTAGTTTCAGTTACTGTTAAGAGTGATGTAACATGAAACCTAAGCAGTAAAAAAAATGGCAACATTGCAATGTAATTTGGTATCCTCTGTAATTTTGCTACCCACTGTAAGTAAATACCAACTTTATCCTATTCCATACAAAAAGATTGAACGAGTTTTTAACTGTCGTAGCACGATGTATTACAATGCGTCCTCGAATTGAAAGCCGCCATCTACAAAATGCAGCAGCCAATACCTGGGGAAGGTTATATAAACTGTGGCAGCCACAGAGAGCGAGAATTGGCTTTAATTTCTAATTCCATTGATTCCTGATGACATGAAAATTGCTCGTTCGGTTACCTCGAGTTTTCTTCGCCTTTAATGATCAATTTATATTCAGTCTTTTCTTTTTAATCTGGTTTCTTTATCCATTATTTCCCTCATGTTATGATGATTTAAAGTTATCGGAGGAGAATATATTTGAAAAGGTAGTAGTAGAAGAAGAAGAAGAAGAAGAAGAGAGAGAGAGAGAGAGAGAGAGAGAGAGAGAGAGAGAGAGAGAGAGAGTTAACATTCATCAGATTTCATGAGGGAGATATTGTAAGTCATATTAGTTAAAGGAGAGAGAGAGAGAGAGAGAGAGAGAGAGAGAGAGAGAGAGAGAGAGAGTCAACATTGATCGGTTCTGATGAAGGGGATCTCATATGTTATACAAGTTATTTTCCATTAATATGTTGTAATAAGTTATTCACTGTATCTTCCGCAGCCTATAATCACTGACGAACCAGATGGTTGATTTATTCCGTAATTAAATTATTTTATCCCTCCTTCTCGAGTTCGAAACTTTCCTGTTGACATTAATTAGTGAAGTAATGAAAAGCCATACCTTAATTAAGAAGCAGTGAACCCAAAATAATTAGAAGTTTAGTTGCAGGATCTTATATATATATATAGATATATTATATATAATATTATAATATTTATATTTTATATATATAATATATGATTATATATAATTTAATATATATAAACATATATAATAATAATAATATATATAGATATACTGATAATATTAAAAGTATAAAACATATTATAGTATATTAATAATTATATATATATATTATATATAATATAATATATAGAACCAGGAATACTTATCACATCACCGTGATTCATATAAATCATTCGAGCTACAAATGTCCTTTAATATCTAATTCGCTCTACCTCGGAATTGATATATTTTCATATATGCACCGAGGTACATGTATGAAAATATATCAATTCCGAGGTAGAGCGAATTAGATATTAAAGGACATTTGTAGCTTGAATGATATATATATATATATATATATATATATATATATATATATATATATATATACATTAGTATTATCTATTTATTTGTGTGTATCATAGTACAGTGAAAAAGTATAAAATTCCAGCAAAGAATTTACCATCATGATGCAAATTCATCAAGAAATGTCTGTAAAAAAAGCCATCTTAAACATTATGGTGAGAGAGAGACCTTACAGACCTTACAGTTCGTTAGGGTTGCCCCAGGTCCCTCAGTGTGAGGCGCCTCTAATGTCTACCAGAGAGTTGCTAGTACATCTTCCGGTATATTTTGCATCTTCCAATCTTGGATGGTCTGGGATGCAGTTTAGATATTTGTCGAGCTTATTCTTAAACACATCTACGCTCACTCCTGATATATTCCTCAGATGAGCTGGCAACGCATTGAATAGACGCTGCATTATCGATGCTGGTGCGTAGTGGATTAATGTTCTGTGTGCTTTCCTTATTTTTCCTGGTATAGTTTTGGGCACTATTAATCTACCTCTGCTTGCTCTTTCTGATATTTTTAGTTCCATGATATTTTCTGTTATTCCTTCTATCTGTTTCCATGCCTGAATTATCATGTAGCGTTCTCTTCTCCTTTCTAGACTATATAATTTTAAGGATTGTAGTCTTTCCCAGTAGTCTAGGTCCTTAACTTCTTTTATTCTAGCTGTAAAGGACCTTTGTACACTCTCTATTTGTGCAATATCCTTTTGATAGTGTGGGTACCATATCATATTGCAATATTCAAGTGGACTACGAACATATGTTTTATAAAGCATAATCATGTGTTCAGCTTTTATTGTTTTGAAGTGCCGTAACAACATTCCCATTTTTGCTTTACATTTTGCCAACAGAATGGCTATTTGATCATTGCATAACATGTTCCTATTCATCATCACACCAAGGTCTTTAACTGCTTCCTTATTTGTGATTGTCTCATTATTAGGTCCCCTATATGCATATAGCTTTCCTTCTCTGTCTCCATAATTTATTGATTCAAATTTATCAGAGTTAAATACCATCCTATTTACCTCTGCCCAATCATATACTTTGTTAAGGTCTCTTTGTAGAGCGTTCCTATCTTCATCACAAGTAATTTCTCTACTTATTCTTGTGTCATCAGCGAAACTACTCACTACCGAATCCTTAACATTACTGTCTATGTCTTCATCATAATAACAAACAATATTGCAGCTAGCACCGTACCTTGTGGCACACCGGATATTACCTTGGTTTCATCCGATTTCTCATCGTTTGCAATAACTATCTGTTTTCTGTTGTGTAAAAATTCTTTTAACCATCTTCCTACTTTATCTACGATATTGTGTTTTCTAATTTTCTTTGCTAATATATTATGGTCTACTTTGTCAAAAGCTTTTGCAAAGTCTAGATAAACCACATCTCTTTCATTTCCGCTTTTCATATTTTTGAATATGTTCTCACGGTGGACTAACAGTTGGGTTTGTGTACTTTTTCCGGGTACGAAACCGTGTTGTCCTATATTAAACAAATTATTTTTTATTAAATGTTTCATAATATTTTTCTCATTACCCTTTCATACACTTTCATAATATGTGATGTTAGACTCACAGGCCTATAATTACTTGCCTCTAGTCTTGATCCACTTTTGAAAGTAGGGGTGATATATGCTAATTTGTGCTCATCATAAATCTTGCCTGTATCTACACTTTGTCTTAATAATATTGCAAGTGGCTTTGCGATAGAATGAACTACTTTCTTTAACAAAATAGCAGGGACTCCATCCGGCCCTGCAGCAGCTCCATTTTTAATTTCATTAATTGCCTGCACAATATCAGCTTCATTAATTTCTATGTCAGCTAAATATTCACTATTTTCGTCCCTTACTTCTATATCGTTATCTTCATTATCTATTCTAGGGGTGAATTCTCTCTTATATCGTTCTGCCAGTATGTTGCAAATTTCCTTTTTTTCATTCGTTAATCTCCCTTCAATTCTCAGAGGGCCTATTTCTATTCTTCTTTTATTCATCTTCTTCGCATATGAGTATAATAGGGTTTTTTCTTCCAAGTCCCGTTTTCCATTTTATTTTGATTGTATAATCTTTTGTTCTGCATTTTCTATCTTACTTTTTAGTTCTATAACTTTCCACGCATTTTTTTCTTTTGCAAGACCTTTTTTCCACTTTCTGATTTTCTGGAACTAGATCCTTCTGTCTCTTGGTATGCATGAATGATGTTTACTTTTCTTCTTCGGTATATATTTATCCACTATTTTCTCCAATATTTTATATAATATCTCCGTATTTACCCTTATGTCATCACTTACGAAAATGTTATCCCAATCTTTGTTTAATTCTTCATTAATTTCTGACCATTTTATATTTTTACTATAGAAGCTGTATTTTCCATATCCTTCCCACTTTTTCATTTCTTGCTTATCTCTATTTTCACTTGCTTTGGAATGAACTGTTAATTCTATGACATTATGATCTGAAATACTCGCATTATAAACTATTATTTCTTTAACATAATCCTTTCTTGTTGGCAGGTGATTTATTTGTTGAATGTTGTATTCTAGTAGCATATCTAATAGCTTTTCAAATTGCCTCTTATCTTCTGCACTACTATTACTCTCTTTTTTATATGTATAAGTACAACCACAGTCTCCTATTCGTTCTTTCCATTCTACGAAAGGAAAGTTGAAGTCACCAGATAGAAGAATAGTCCAGTCCTTGTGATTTCTACATATATCATCCAATTTTTCAATTATTAAGTCAAACTCTTTAGTATTAGGAGGTCTATATATTACTATGTTCATCAATTTTTCAGATTCAAATTCTACCGCTATTAGTTCACATTCTGAGTTACTATATTTCTCATATATTTTTCCTTGTTTTTTGTCTTTCCCATATATTGCGGTTCCCCCTTGATTCCTATTTTTTCTATCTGATCTATAAGTTTGGAACCCTTTTATTTGATCATCATTCCCAGTCTCTTGGGAATACCAGGTTTCACTTATATTCATTATATCTATTTTCTTTTCATTTTGGGTTAGTTCTTCTAAGTACTCTATTTTTCTTTTTGAGTTACTCGTAACTAAACCCTGCGCATTCATCACTATGATGGTTTGCGTGTTTTCTCCTTCATTTAATATTGGTAGTAATAAGGATTTTCCCATGTCTCTTTCCTGTTCTGGCATGTTGTTCTTTTTTTCATTTCCAGAAATTCTGACATTAAAAAATCCAACTTTTCCATAATATTTGATCTTCC
>NC_061110.1:84705884-84728384 GCF_015104395.2 Macrobrachium nipponense | reverse complement strand
CCAGCAAAAACGTCACTGTCTTTCCTGGCCAAGACAAAATGGCAGGAGTAGATGTGATTATAATTCCCTTTGTGAGCAATTATTTCCACGATAAGAGGAATTCGATAAATGGGTATTTTTGGATTAATATTCGAATGTAAATGATGCGTGTTTTAGCGTGAGTATGTGTATATACAGTGTCAAATTTTGTGAATACTAATTAAAAAAAACCTCAGTATAGAGAATTCTCAATGACAACAAGTATTCTCCAATCGTTAACATGTATATGCCTTACGGTATATGTATGTAATATTACACACACACACACACACATATATGTATATACTATATATATATATATATATATATATATATATATATATATATATAGTATATTGCGCCGAAAGGGAAATTTAAATATAGAAAGGATTGAAAGGTGTAACAGGAGAAAAACCTCAAAGCAGTTGCACTATGAAAGAACTCATACGTACGAGACAATGGTGAGAAATATAGAAGAAAAAAATATGAAACGGAGTTACAGCAAATGAAATGAAAGCGGCATATAGGAGCCGTGGGGGCACTTGCAAAGACCCTTAAGTAATACCTACAGTACACCGCATATGGTGCACTGACGGCACTGCCCTATTACGGGGACATTACCCGTGATTATCTTGATATTATACTTATCACAGCGACTGGCGACCCAATCTCTCTCTCTCTCTCTCTCTCTCATCTCTCTCTCTCTCTCTCTCTCTCTCTCTCATCATTAGGCAGTTCATGAAAATATCGTAAATTACAATGATTGGATTTACCTCTCGATATCCTCCGTTTGAAGAAATTATCCCAACTCTTTATCGATAAATGTCTGTTCCCTTTGTATTTGCCATTAATGTTTATTTCCGTGCAAAGTTTATAGCGATCGGGCTGAAGCTTTGATAATAAAAGATTTAATTTAGTTTCCCATTTGCGAAATACGAATGCTTTATTGGGATGTGGTTTAATCCTCTCCCAATGTCGTTATCTCTCTCTCTCTCTCTCTCTCTCTCTCTCTCTCTCTCTCCTTCTAGTAAGACTTTCGTTAGTATATGCTGGTACGGTACTGTATATGCTTAGGAGTTTCATTCTAGATTCATACATTAAATTACCAACGTGGTAGTGTTTGTTTTTTCGTTTTTCTGTGAAACCAATCTCTCTTTAACTTAAGTATATATATATATATATATATATATATATATATATATATATATATATATATATATATATATACGTATATATAAATATATATATATATATATATATATATATATATATATATATATATATATATCACACCACCGTGATTCTTACACACACATTAAGTTACAAATGTCCTTTAATATCCAATTAGTTATACCTCTGCCCGCTGGTCCGAATCCGCGAGAGGACGAAATTATCATTATTGTCAACTAAAAAATTCACCTTCGGTTTACATATATGAAACTATTATTAATTCCGAGGTAGACCGAATTGGATGTTAAAGGACATTTGTAACTTAATATATATATATATATATATATATATATATATATATATATATATATAATATATATATATATAATGTGTGTGTGTGTGTGTGTGTGTCCATCTATAGGTTAGTGCAAGCTTAGTGAAACTTACAATACTAGTGACAGTGGTACGCAATGCCGGTCTATATACACTTACAAACACATGCACACATAATAATATACGTACATATAAGTATGAATGTATGTAGGTCTGTGTTAGGTATAAAATGATCTTACCCTTAGGAGAATCTTACAAGAATTAAAATGAATTACGAAATGACAAATACTCGCATCCCAGCTGCTGAAAGTGAAGAATTTAATATTCATTGCTTTAGGAATAAGACGATATGAGCAGCTGAACTTAAAAAGAAAAACTGCTTACCAATCCATCACCTGAAGATATGTAAAGATAAGCTGAATATTTTTGGAATTCTCTGTTTCCGATTTTAAAACTTACTAAACATACGAGTTATATTATTAGTGAAGATGATTGCTGAGAAATATGCAAGAAAATGGAAAACAGAAGGAAAGTTAAATGTCCTTATGCAGCCAGAATCAAAATAGATCATGAAAAAATAGAATGAAAAAGAGAGCAGGTCTTAACCTTAGAATTCCTGGAAATCGGCTTCTCAAAGAGAGAAGATTGTCTCACTGAGAGAAAGCAGGAGTTTCAAAGGAAGTCATCAGGAGGAGGAGGAGGAGGAGGAGGAGAGGCCACTCCAGATGTTATTGGGAGGGAGGAGAATTAAACTCGGAATGGGGAAGTCATTCGAGATTTAATCACGGTTAACTTAAGTATTTCTTAGTTTAACCAGACAGCTGAGCTGATTAACAGCTCTCCTTCGGCTGGCCCCAAGGATTAGATATTTCTACGTGGCTAGGAACCAATTAGTTACCTAACAACGAGACCTACAGTTTATTGTGGGTTCCGACCAACTTTATATCGAGATATGAATTTCTAATCTCCAGAAATAAATTCCTCTGACTCCACTTTGGCAGAGCGGGGAATCGAACTTCGGGCTACCGAAACGGTGGGCGAGCACGTTAACCCCTCGTTCAATGAGGAATTGCTACATGAAGTTTAATAAGGGAGTAATACATCTTTAAAAGGAGGTTAGACTGCCTAGAAAATCCTGGCTTAACGTAACCGTCTGATAGCTATGAAGTGGATAAATTTGCATGTGTCGTTATGATATTTATAATATCTGTTATGAACTTTGAAATATAAAGATCTTAGAGATAACAAGTTGATCATCATTTCATTAAAATAAGAGAAAAGTCGATAGCCTTACTAATTTATTTATATATATATATATATATATATATATATATATATATATATATATATATATATAAATGCTGCGACGGGAAACAGTCCTGGTGAGAGCTTGTCAAGACCCGAACTGCCGTTGAGCGGTCTACCATGTCCACTCATTACCTTCCCAGTGTTTATAAAGCACCAAAGCAAAGCAAAAAGAATAAAACCAATCGTTTAAAACGATAGCTTCACTAATACACAAAGGAGGAGGAAGAGGCGCAAAAACACTGACTAATCCACTTAACTTCACGGTAACGTAAAGAGTAAACATACTCAGCAAAAAGTTAACTTAACAGTAAACAAGGCTGATTTAAACCAACAAAAGTAATAATTAATTTTACGTAGACCTAATAATACACACACACACACACACACAACACACACACAACACACATCATATATATATATATATATATATATATATATATATATATATATTATATATTTATCACGTTCCATAATTTCGCGATTTACTTATACATACACACACACACACACACACACACACACACACACACACAATAATATATATTATATATATATATATATATATATAATATAATTATATATATATATATATATATAGATCATGTCCATTCATTTAAAATTTAAAAGATTAATTTCTGGTCAGCACGTTCTAATTAAGGTATATTTTTTCCTTGCCTCACTAATTAATGTCAACAGGAAAGTTTCGAACTCGAGAAGGAGGGATAAAATAATTTAATTACGGGATAAATCAACCATCTGGTTCGTCAGTGATTATAGGCTGCGGAAGATACAATGAATAACTTATTATAACATATTGATGGCAAATAACTTGTATAACTTATGATAACCCCTTCATCAGAATCGTTCAATGTTGAATCTCTCTCTCTCTCTCTCTCTCTCTCTCCTCTCTCTCTCTCATCCTCTCGTCTCTCTCTCTTCTCTCTCTCTCTCTCTCTCTCTCTCTCTCTCCTATAACTAATATGACTTATAATATCACCCTCATGAAATATGATAATGTTAACTCTCTCTCTCTCTCTCTCACTCTCTCTCTCCTTTAGCTAATACGATTTACAGGGTGAAATCTGATGAATGTTAACCCTCTCTCTCTCTCTCTCTCTCTCTCTCTCTCTCTCTCTCTCTCTCTCTCTCTCTCTCCTTCTTCTTCTTCTACTACCTTTTCAAATATATTCTCCTCCGATAACTTAAAATCATCATAACATGAGGGAAATAATGGATAAAGAAACCAGTTTAAAAAGAAAAGACTGAATATAAATTGATCATTAGAAGGCGAAGAAAACTCCAGGTAACCGAACGAGCAATTTTCATGTCATCAGGAATCAATGGAATTAGAAATTAAAGCCAATTCTCGCTCTCTGTGGCTGCCACAGTTTATATAACCTTCCCCAGGTATTGGCTGCTGCATTTTGTAGATGGCGGCTTTCAATTCGAGGACGCATTGTAATACATCGTGCTACGACAGTTAAAAACTCCTTCAATCTTTTTGTATGGAATAGGATAAAGTTGGTTATGACTATTTACTTACAGTGGGTAGCAAAATTACAGTGGATACCAAATTACATTGCAATGTTGCCATTTTTTTTACTGCTTAGGTTTCATGTTACATCACTCTTAACAGTAACTGAAACTAACTTTGATCTAATATAAATTAAGAACTTAGATATCGGCTCATGATTACAATTCCTGAAAAAATAACAACTATAATACTATCATTGGTTCCATAGAAGACTTATAGGAAAGATTCCATCTATTAATTGATGTCAGTGCAATTAAAACTAATGCTTCGCTTCAAGGCCTCTGATGAAATCGAAGCTCCTTTGCTGCTACGAAGACAGACCATTAAAACAAAATGTATCTGAATTCCTTTCCGGTTTTCCCCGAAAATGAATACAACTTGATATCTTTTTAAGTCGAGAGAAATAAAGCTGTGAAATGGAAATGTTTCCGCTTTCTCTGCCAGCGATACAAAGGCCTCCTGTATTCCATTAACTCGGTTGTTTATTGCAAAAGTTTCAAATGGAACGCACCCAGACATCAAACTGGAATTAAATTGAAACTAATCCCTTATTTCTACAAAAGAGACGCTCCTGATATATGAGGGAATAAGGATATGAATCGACGATATTGACTGTCTTCTTCAGGAAGCCGAGAGGTAAATACAACAGAGGTCTTATTCATTAATTAAAGTGGCAAAGATTAATTGGGTCTAATGTCCGGGAGAGAAGAGGGGAGTAGCCAGCCGTCTAATCAACCAAACAAACACGAGAGAAAATAAAGACTAACAAATGTGCACATAATTATCTCTCGGTGTTTGATAAACTGATCTCTTACCATTTCAACCTTCTTTCGGATCTGCCGATAACCAGGAATTTTTGATGGGGGTGGAAGAGATCGTTTCTTGCGAGAGACTCCTGAACCTTCTCGGAATAACCTTCGCCAGGAGATTAGAAAAATTCATTAGTAGGATCTTACAATTCGTGAGCTCGGGCTTGAAAGCTGAAAGTCTTTGCTTTATAAGCTTCATCAGAACACATCGTACCTCTCTACTATGTGCTTTTCTTCTCCCTTAAAACGCTTCCAGTGAAAATCCAAGACAATGTCAAGGTTGATTTTTATGAATGTAATCTAAGATAACTTTCTAGTAAAACATTCGCCAAATTAAGTAGCTGTTAAACAAACGTTGCCGCTAATGTCCTACAAAAAGCAAGTGAAAAACGTTCCATTTCTATTTTTCGGTGTTTTTTGAAACTGGATTTGTATTACGATAAATGTAAACAGAAAGTGCGTATATTAATTCAATGACTGCGAGAAGTGACGTACCTAAAAGCGTTTATTGCAGGTTGTAATTTTGCGAAATCCAACTGGATTCGAGTCCCAGCTGAAACATTTCATATGGAGTAAGCCTAAAAGAACGTTAACATGCCTTTATAAAAGGAATTGATGGAAACAGATAATAAACAAGTAACAAGAAGAGATATTCTAACAAATATACAATGCATTTAACAGACCAAGGAAATAAAGTATTGGTGCATGGTATTTGAGTCTCCATTAAACTTAACAGAAACGGCATCAGTATTAATTCCGTCAAAACCTTTCTAATGTTTAACAGGGAAAGGAATAAAAAGCCTCTGACGCGCCAGGTAGATGTTGTCCTGCAAAGCTATTGGCAAGTATTAGATCTCCGGGTTGCTAGCAGTGAAATCATTTCTTGAAGGTCCCTTCCGACATTTTGTATGGCAGATGGCCAAAAGAATAATTACTGAGGTGGTCTAAATCCAAGTTTTTGAGAAGAGGAAACCACCACTAAAGCGGGTTTGTCCAAACAATTAAAAAGCCGAGAGTTTAGAGACTTCCAGACAGAAGAGTAATATTCCAATCATAGAGGGATGAAATTTGTTAACGCCATTAGATGAGGCCCTTTTTAACAGCAAAAGCAAAGACTGCTATGATTTATAGGAGACATTGAACAAGTTTTAATATTTATAATAATTAAGTACAATCCTAAGTGAATCACGTTATAGGAACACATTAGAAGGCTGGATTAGTCTTCGAGGAGTTCTAACTCATGACCATCTGGCTATGCAGCCTATTGATTCTTCTTGGGTTTCCGTCAAGGCTATGTAGAATTCATTTTGCAGTTGGGGGCCTAATCACTCCTGAGAGTAGCATCGTTTGTATGCTCTATTAGGGTACTTTGTGTTCCATAGAATATCACTGGTAAAGGCTAAAAGCTACGCATGTTCCAGAAAACTACTCCGTGACATGTAAGGCAAGATAGGCTAATCTCAAATCAAATCATACACTTTAGCAACAACTTAATTTATAAACGCGTCATCAGTAAGCCTAGACTGTCATCATTTGTCAAGATAGACTATCAAATAGCAACCGTTAAAATTGGAAAACACAAACACTGTTAGAATTCAATCACATCTGACTGACTACATGATATTACCAATCAAAACCGATATCCCACAATACTATAGTGCTTGATCTGAGTCATTGCATTTTATATCTCAAAATCTTTTTAGAGTATTAGATACAGACATTTTATTTCTCAAAATGGCAAATTAGTGTAACAGAAGTGACTAAGAATGATCGGTTATAGGATGGATTAAATACATAAGGTTTTTAGTGTCCTTACCAAGATTTTAAACAATACTGACGTCTATCACAGTTTATAAATACTAGAAAAAAAATACAAATGTTGGCAGTGAACACACCTGTGATCTTTACAAATAGGTCAAATTGAAAAACACTTGAGGAAAACACGCCAACGCCAAGAGGTTCATCCCAATGAGTTTCCTAAAAATCATGAATAAATAAATTTACGGCTTTTAAATCCAACCTGTGACCTTCAAAAATATGTCAGAGTAACGTAAGATATTTTTGGAAAGGCAATTTGTAGGAAAATAAACTATTGACCTTTAAACTGAACTTTAGACAGGAAAAAGTATTTCCAAATAAAAATAGAGAAAACGCAAACATTGCAAAGTAAAATTTTGTCCTATAGCGTTTCAAAGGTCATTCTTTTGTAATATGGTGACCGTGTAGGTTACGATGATGACCATCTTAAGAATAAAGAATAAAAAAAAGCGTTGTTAGAAAAAGTAATTGTGCAACTAATTTTCTAAAAAATTTCATTTGTAAACATATATTATTAACTATACCTATTTATACAGACGTGTAAAATGTGAGACCTTCCTCTTTCTCCTGCCATCATTATCATGATCATCATATCATCTGATTAAGAAAGCTCAGGGACATTTTCTCTCTCTCTCTCTCTCTCTCTTTCCTCTTATCATCATGTTAATCATCATCACTAGTGGGATACATAAAGAGGCAGTTCAAATACAGAAACAAGGAAACGGTGCTGTAGCTCTACACATCGATAGTTAGACCCCATCTTGAATAGGCAGTACAGTTTTGGTCACCAACACTGAGAAAAGACATAAATAGATTAGAAGAGGTACAAGCAAGAGCCACTTAATTCCAAATAAGTTACCGAAGACAACTAGAGAACCTGAACATGTATGGCTTAGAAGCACGACGATTGTGAGGACAACTAATAAAAACATCGAAAATACTGAAAGGTATAACAAAAATAGTTAGTAACCTATTTACGTTAAACGATAACCAGGCAAGAAATAATGGATGGAAACTAGAACTGAAGAGATACAAGACATCTCACCGTGGGAACTTCTTTACATACAAGATGTGACACGTGGAATAAACTGCCACAAAAAGTTATAAACAGCAACAGTGTGGAAGAGTAAAAGATAGCTAGACAAAATCATTAGGACACTGTGAATGAACAGTAAAACCTGCTCCTACAGATAGTGAGCACACGACGTCTCCTCGGATGGACTAACAAGTCTTTGAGACATCCTAATCCTTGTAACTCCTTGTAACATCATCTGATAAAGAAAACTCAGTGAAATTCTCTCTCTCTCTCTCTCTCTCTCTCTCTCTCTCTCTCTCTCTCTCTTTATTTAAAATGGCGGTCTGGTAAGTCTCGATATCTTCATAACAAAACATTCACGTAGCATTACGTCAAGCGTCAAACTAACCGTCTTTAATGAAACCCTTCGTCACTGTATCCAAATTTAACCCCCGGAATCCACAGGAGACTCACCCTACACCCCAATTCTCCCCAGATGTGCCCCAACGCTAATTGTTAATTAGCTATTAGTTGTAGGTATAGTAATGATATCCTTAACAAGCAGGACACGCCTCAGCGCCGGTCGTGAACGGATGATCGGCAACATTACAGGATCCGTGATCCGAATGGGGAAGGTCGGAAGATAGGATCTCTTTGAATAATTATCTCGCCCCAGGATTAAAGGGCGGCGTCTGTAATGAGCCCTCCAGCGAGTTGCGTAAGTGCTCCTTCGCTCACTTACGGTTGGCAGTATTTCTGTTTGTTTGCGCCCGGGGACGTATAGCGAGATGTGATTAGGACGAATCCAGGTAGAAAAGTCACAGGTAATAAGGTCACAGGTAAAAAAAGTTACAGGTAAAACAAAGTCACAGGTAAAAAAAAGTCACAGATAATAAAGTCACAGGAAAAACAGTCACAGGTAAGAAAAAGTCACAGGTAATAAAGTCACAGGTAAAAAAAATCACAGGTAATAAAATCACAGGTAAAAAAGTCACTGTTAAAAAAAGTCGCAGGTAATAGAGTCACATGTAAAAAAAAGTCACAGGTAATAAAGTCACAGTCATGTAAAAAAAAGTCACAGGCAAAAAAAAGTCACCAATTTTTTCTAGCTGTGACACCCAAGGGTTTTGACCCTGGTCTGCATCCCTGTATCCACCTTTGCGAAGTGTTTAGTATAAGCGCATTGGGATTTTTTTTTTTTTACTCAATATGTATCCACCTTTGCGAAGTGTTTAGTATAAGCCCGTTGGGGATTTTTTTTAACTCAACATGTATCCACCTTTGCGAAGTGTTTAATATAAGCCCGTTGGGGATTACCGTTTAGTATAAGCTCGTTGGAATTATTTTTTAACTCAATATGTAGCCACCTTTGCAAAGTGTTTAGTATAAGCCCGTTGGGGATTACCGTTTAGTATAAGCCCGTTGGAGATTTTTTTTAACTCAATATGTAGCCACCTTTGACACGTATTTAGTATGAGCCCGTTGGGGATTACTGTTTGGTATAAGCCCATTGGGGATTTTTTTTAAATTCAATATGTGGCTACCTTTGCAACGTATTTAGTATAAACCCGTTGGGGATTACCGTTTAGTATGAGCCCATTTGGGATTTTTTTAAACTCGATATGTAGCCACCTTTGTGACGTGTTTAGTATAAGCCCCTTGGGGATTACTGTTTAGTATAATCCAGTTATGGATTACAGATTTGTGTAAGCCCGTTTAGGATTACCGTTTCGTATAAGCCCGTTGGGGATTACCGTTAGTATAAGCTGGTTGGGGATTATTTTTTAGCTAGATATGTATCCACCTTACTGACGTGTTTAGTATAAGCCCCTTGGAGATTATCGTTTTGTATAAGCCCGTTGGAGATTACCAATTAGTATAAGCTTGTCGGGATTACTGTTTAGTATAAGCCCGTTGAGGATTTTTTTTAAAACTAAATATGTAGCCACCTTTGTCACGTGTTTAGTATAAGCCTGTTGGCGATTTCCGTTTTGTATAAGTCCATTGGGGATTACTGTTTAGTATAAACCTGTTGGGGATTACCATTTTGTATAAGACCGTTGGGGATTACCGTTTAGTATAAACCCGTTGGGGATTACCGTTTTGTATAAGTCCGTTGGAGATCACTGTTTTGTATAAGTCCGTTGGGGATTACCGTTTAGTATAAGACCATTGGGGATTACTGTTTTGTATAAGTCTGTTGGGGATTACTGTTTAGTATAAACCCATTGGGAATTACCATTTTGTATAAGACCTTTGAGGATTACCATTTAGTATAAGTCCGTTAGGGATTACCGTTTTGTATAAGTCCGTTGGGGATTACCGTTTAGTATAAGCCCGTTGGGGATTACCGTTTTGTATAAGCCCGTTGGGATTACCGCTTAGTATAAGACCGTTGGGATTACCATTTTGTATAAGCCTGTTGGGGATTACCGTTTAGTATAAGCCCAATGGGGATTACCGTTTTGTATAAGACTGTTGGGGATTACCGTTTAGTATAAGCCTGTTGGGGATTACCATTTTGTATAAGTCCTTTGGGGATTACCGTTTAGTATAAGCCCATTGGGGATTACCGTTTTGTATAATTCCATTGATGATTACCATTTAGAATAATCCTGTTGGGGATTACCGTTTAGTATAAGCCTGTTGGGAATTACCATTTTGTATAAGTCCATCGGGATTACTGTTTTGTATAAGCCCATTGGGGATTACCCTTTAGTAAAATCCCATTGGGGATTACCGATTTGTATAAGTCTGTTGGGATTATCGTTTTGTATAAGACCGTTGGGATTACCGTTTAGTATAAGCCCATCGGGCATTACCGTTTAGTATAAGACCATTGGGGATTACCATTTTGTATAAGACTGTTGGGGATTACTGTTTACTATAAGCCCGTTGGGATTACCGTTTTGTAAAAGTCCTTTGGGGATTACCGTCTAGTATAAGCCTCTCTTGGGGATTACCATTTTGTATAATTCCGTTGAGGATTACCATTTAGTATATGCCCGTTGGGGATTACCGTTTTGTATAAGACCGTTGGGGATTACTGTTTAGTATAAGCCTGTTGGGAATTACTGTTTTCTTTAAGTTCGTTGGGATTACCGTTTTGTATAAGCCCATTGGTGATTACCGTTTAACATAATCCCGTTGGGATTACCATTTTGTATAAGTCTGTTGGAGATTACCGTTGTGTATAAGCCCGTTGGAGATTACCTTTTAGTATAAGCCAGTTGTGGATTACTGTTTTGTATAAGTCCGTTGGGGGTTACTGTTTGTATAAGTCCGTTGGGGATTACTGTTTGTATAAGTCCGTTGGGAATTACCGTTTTGTATAAACCCATTGGAGATCACAGTTTTATATAAGTCCATTGGGATTACCGTTTTGTATAAGCATGTTGGGGATTACCGTTTAGTGTGAGCCTGTTGGGAATTACCGTTTAGTATAATCCCGTTGGAGATCAACTTTTGTAAAAGTCCGTTGGGGATTACTGTTTAGTATGAGCTCTTTGGGATTACCGTTTTGTATAAGCCCGTTGGGGATTACTGTTTTGTATAAGACCGTTGGGATTACCGTTTAGTATAATCATGTTGGGATTACTATTTAGTATAAGCCCATTGGGATTACCGTTTAGTATAAGTACATTGGGGATTACTGTTTTGCATAAGACCATTGGGGATTACCGTTTTGTATAAGCCCGTTGGTGATAACCATTTTGTATAAGTCCGTTGGGGATTACCATTTAGTAGGAGCCCATTTGGGATTAGTATATCCCCGTTGGAGATTATAGTTTTGTATAAGACCGTTGGGATTACTGTTTAGTATAAGCCAGTTCAGGATTACCATTTTGTATAAGACCGATGGGGATTACCGTTTTGTATAAGCCCGTTGAAGATCACCGTTTTGTGTAAGTCAGTTGGGGATTATCGTTTAGTATGAGCCCGTTGGGGATTACTGGGTGTATAAGTCTGTTGGGGAATACCGTTTTGTATAAGCCTGTTGGAGATCATCATTTTGTATAAGTCCATTGGGGATTACTGTTTAGTATGAGCCCTTTGGGGATTACCGTTTATATAAGCCCGTTGGGATTACTGTTTAGTATAAGCACGTTGGAGATCAACTTTTGTATAAGTCCGTTGGGGATTACCGTTTAGTATGAGCTTTGTGGGGATTACTGTTTTCTATAAGCCCGTTTGGGATTACCGTTTTGTATGAGACTGTTGGGATTACCATTTAGTATAATCTTGTTGGGGATTACTGTTTAGTATAAGCCCATTGGGGATTACCATTTAGTATAAGTACTTTGGGATTACTGTTTTGCATAAGACCATTGGTGATTACCGTTTTGTATAAGCCTGTTTGTGATTACTGTTTTGTATAAGTCCATTGGGGATTACCATTTAGTATAAGCCCATTGTGGATTACGATTTTGCATAAATCCTTTGGTGATTACCGTTTAGTATATGGCCATTGGTGATTACCTTTTTGTATAAGACCCTTGGGGATTACCGTTTAGTATAAGCCTGTTTGGGATTACCATTTTGTATAAGAGTGTTGGGGATTACCGTTTTGTATAAGTCCATTGGTGATTACCATTTTGTATAAGACCGTTGGGGATTACCGTTTTGTATAAGCCCGTTGAAGATCACCGTTTTGTGTAAATCCATTGGGGATTACTGTTTAGTATGAGCCCATTGGGGATTATTGTTTTGTATAAGTATGTTGAGATTACAGTTTGTATAAGTATGTTGGGGATTACCGTTTTGTATAAGCCCATTGGGGATTCCTGTTTAGTATGAGCCCTTTGGGGATTACCGTTTTGTATAAGCTCGTTGGGGATTACTGTTTAGTATTAGCCCGTTGGAGATTACCGTTTTGTATAAGCCTGTTGGAGATCATCGTTTTGTATCAGTCTGTTGGGGATTACCGTTTAGTATAGGTCCATTGGGGATTACCGTTTTGTATAAGTCCATTGGGGATTACCGTTTAGTATAAGCATGTTGGGATTACCATTTTGCATAAGTCGTTGGATTTACCGTTTAGTATATGCCCGTTGGGGATTATGGTTTTGTATAAGACTGATAGGGATTACCGTTTAGTAAAAGCGTGTTGGGATTACCATTTTTTGCAAGTCCGTTGGGGATTGCCGTTTTGTATAAGCCAGTTGGGGATTACCGTGTAGTATAATCCCATTGTGGATTATCGTTTTGTATAAGACCATTGGGGATTACCATTTAGTATAAGCCCATTGGGCATTATCGTTTTGCATAAGCCCGTTGGGGATTGCCGTTTTGTATAAGACTGTTGGCGATTACTGTTTAGTATAAGCCCGTTGGGATTACCATTTTGTAAATTTCCTTCTGGGATTACCGTTCAGTATAAGTCTCTCTAGGGGATTATCGTTTTGGATAATTCTGTTGAGGATTACCATTTAGTATATGCCCGTTGGGGATTAACGTTTTGTATAAGACCGTTGGCGATTTCCGTTTAGTATAAGCCTGTTGGGAATTACTGTTTTGTATAAGCCCGTTGGGATTACCGTTTAGTATAATCCTGTCGGGATTACCATTTTGTATAAGACCGATGGGGATTACCGTTTTGTATAAGCCCGTTAGGGATTAACGTTTAGTATAAGCCAGTTGTGGATTACTGTTTTGTATAAGTCCGTTGGGGATTACTGTTTTGTATAAGCATGTTGGGGATTACCGTTTTGTATAAGCCCATTGGAGATCATGGTTTTGTATAAGTCCATTGAGGATTACCGTTTTGTATAAGTCTGTTGGGGATTACTGTTTAGTATGAACCCATTGGGGATTACCGTTTAGCATAATCCTGTTGGAGATCAACTTTTGTATAAGTCCGTTGGGGATTACTGTTTAGTATGAGCTCTTTGGGGATTACCATATTGTATAAGTCCGTTGGGATTACCGTTTTGTATAAGACCATTGGGATTACCGTTTAGTATAATCATGTTGGAGATTACTGTTTAGTATAAGCCCATTGGGGATTACCGTTTAGTATAAGTACATTGGGGATTACTGTTTTGCAGGAGATCATTGGGATTACCGTTTTGTATAAGCCTGATTACCGTTTTGTATAAGTCCATTGGAATTACCATTTAGAAGGAGCCCATTGGGATTACTATTTTGCATAAGTCCTTTGGGGATTACTGTTTAGTATATGCCTGTTGGAGATTATAGTTTTGTATAAGACCGTTGGGGATTACCGTTTAGTATAAGCCAGTTTGGGATTACCATTTTGTATAAGACTGTTGGGGATTACCGTTTTGTATAAGTCCTTTGGGGATTACCATATTGTATAAGTCCATTGGGGATTACCATTTAGTATGAGCCCGTTGGTGATTACCGTTTAGTATAATCCTGTTGGAGATCAACTTTTGTATAAGTCTGTTGGGGATTACTGTTTAGTATGAGCTCTTTGGGATTACCATTATGTATAAGTCCATTGGGATTACTGTTTTGTATAAGACCATTGGGATTACCGTTTAGTATAATCATGTTGGGGATTCCTGTTTAGTATAAGCCCATTTGGGATTACCGTTTAGTATAAGTACATTGGGGATTACTGTTTTGCATGAGATCATTGGGATTACCGTTTTGTATAAGCCTGTTGGTGATTACCGTTTTGTATAAGTCCGTTGGGATTACCATTTAGTAGGAGCCCATAGGGAATACTATTTTGCATAAGTCCTATGGGGATTACTGTTTTGTATATGCCCGTTGGAGATTATAGTTTTGTATAAGACCATTAGGGATTACCGTTTAGTATAATCATGTTGGGGATTCCTGTTTAGTATTAGCCCATTTGGGATTACCGTTTAGTATAAGTACATTGGGGATTACTGTTTTGCATGAGATCATTGGGATTACCGTTTTGTATAAGCCTGTTGGTGATTACCGTTTTGTATAAGT
The DNA here is from genome assembly GCF_015104395.2 of Macrobrachium nipponense. NCBI lineage: Eukaryota > Metazoa > Arthropoda > Malacostraca > Decapoda > Palaemonidae > Macrobrachium > Macrobrachium nipponense. The sequence continues at coordinate 84,713,449 of NC_061110.1, read as the reverse complement.
CCGTTGGGATTACCATTAGTAGGAGCCCATTGGGATTACTATTTTACATAAGTCCTATGGGGATTACTGTTTAGTATATGCCCGTTGGAGTTTATAGTTTTGTATAAGACCGTTGGGGATTACCGTTTAGTATAAGCCAGTTTGGGATTACCATTTTGTATAAGACTGTTGGGGATTACCGTTTTGTATAAGTCCATTGGGGATTACCATTTTGTATAAGTCCGTTGGGGATTACCGTTTTGTATAAGCCCATTTAAGATCACCATTTTGTGTAAGTCTGTTGGGGATTACCGATTAGCATGAGCCCGTTGGAGATTACTGTTTTGTATAAGTCTGTTGGGGATTACAGTTAGTATAAGTCTTTTGGTGAATACCGTTTTGTATAAGCCCGTTGCAGATCATTATTTTGTATAAGTTCATTGGGGATTACTGTTTAGTATGGGCCCTTTGGGATTACCATTTTGAATAAGCCTGTTGGGGATTACTGTTTAGTATAAGCCCGTTGGAGAGCAACTTTTGTATAAGACCATTGGGGATTACCGATTAGTATGAGCTCTTTGGGGTTTACCATTTTGGATAAGCCCGTTTGGGATTACCGTTTTGTATAAGACTGTTGGGGATTATCGTTTAGTATAATCATGTTGGCGATTAATGGTTAGTATAAGCCCATTGGGGATTACCGTTTAGTATAAGTACATTGAGATTACTGTTTTGCATAAGACCATTGGGGATTACTGTTTTGCATAAGCCCACTGGTGATTACCGTTTTGTATAAGTCCGTTGGGGATTACCATTTAGTATAAGCCCATTGGGGATTATGATTTTGCATAAGTCCTTTGGGGATTGCCGTTTAGTATATGGCCATTGGGGATTATAGTTTTGTATAAGACTGTTGGGATTACCGTTTAGTATAAGCCCATTCGGGATTACCATTTTGTATAAGACCATTCGGGATTACCGTTTTGTATAAGTCCATTGGTGATTACCATTTTGTATAAGTCTGTTGGGGATTACCGTTTTGTATAAGCCCGTTGAAGATCACCGTTTTCTATAAGTCTGTTGGGGGTTACCGTTTAGTATAAGCCCATTGGGGATTACAGTTTTGTATAAGTCTGTTGGGATTACAGTTTGTATAAGTCTGTTGGGGATTACCATTTAGTATAAGCCTATTGGGGATTACCATTTTGTATAAGACCGTTGGGGATTACCGTTTAGTATAGGTCCGTTGGGGATTATCATTTTGTATAAGCCCATTGGAGATCATCATTTTGTATAAGTCCTTTGGGGATTACTGTTTAGTATGAGCCCTTTGGTGATTAACGTTTTGTATAAGCCCGCTAGGGATTACTGTTTAGTATAAGCCCGTTTGATATTACCGTTTTGTATAAGCCTGTTGGAGATCACCGTTTTGTATCAGTCCGTTGGTTATTACCATTTAGTATAAGCCTATTGTGGATTACCGTTTTGTATAAGACCGTTAGGGATTACCGTTTAGTATAGGTCCTTTTTGGATTATCGTTTTGCATAAGTTCATTGGGGATTACCGTTTAGTATAAGCATGTTGGTGATTACCATTTTGCATAAGTCGTTGGATTTACCGTTTAGTATATGCCCGTTGGTGATTATCGTTTTGTATAAGATTGATGGGGATTACCGTTTAGTAAAAGCGTGTTGGGATTACCATTTTGTTTAAGTCCGTAGGGGATTACCATTTTGTATAAGACCATTGGGATTACCGTTTAGTATAAGCCTGTTGGGAATTACCGTTTTGTATAAGTCCATTGGGTTTGCCGTTTTGTATAAGCCAGCTGGGGATTACCGTGTAGTATAATACCATTGGGGATTACCGTTTTGTATAAGTCTGTTGGGATTATCGTTTAGTATAAGCCCATTAGGCATTACCGTTTTGTATAAGCCCGTTGGGGATTGCCATTTTGTATAAGACTGTTGGGGATTACTGTTTAGTATAAGCCCGTTGCAGATTACCATTTTGTAAAAGTCCTTCGGGGATTACCGTTCAGTATAAGCCTCTCTAGGGAATTACCGTTTTGTATAATTCTGTTGAGGATTACCATTTAGTATATGCCCAGTGGGGATTACCGTTTTGTATAAGACCGTTGCGGATTACCGTTTAGTATAAGCCTGTTGGGAATTACTGTTTTGTATAAGTCCATTGGGATTACTGTTGTGTATAAGCCCGTTGGGGATTACCGTTTAGTACAATCCCGTTGGGGATTACCGTTTTATATAAGTTTGTGGGGATTACCATTTTGTATTAGCCCGTTGGGGATTACTGTTTAGTATAAGCCCGTTGTGGATTACTTTTTTGTATAAGTCCATTTTGATTACCGTTTTGTATAAGCCCATTGGAGATCATGGTTTTGTATAAGTCCATTGGGGATTACCGTTTTGTATAAGTCCGTTGGGGATTACCGTTTTGTATAAGTCCGTTGGGGATTACCGTTTTGTATAAGTCCGTTGGGGATTACCATTTTGTATAAGTCTGTTGGGATTACCTTTTTGTATAAGCCCGTTGGTGATTACCGTTTAGTATAAGCCCCTTGTGGATTACTTTTTTTATAAGTCTGTTGGGATTGCTGTTTTGTATAAGCCCGTTGGAGATCATGGTTTTGTATAAGTCCATTTGGGATTACCGTTTTGTATGAGGCCATTGGGGATTACCGTTTAGTATAATCCTGTTGGAGATCAAGTTTTGTATAGGTCCATTGGGGATTACCGTTTAGTATGAGCTCTTTGGGGATTACTGTTTTGTATAAGCCCGTTGGGGATTACTGTTTAGTATAAGCCCATTGGGATTACCGTTTTGTAAAAGTCCTTCGAGGATTACCATTCAGTATAAGCCTCTCTAGGGAATTACTGTTTTGTATAATTCTGTTGAGGATTACCATTTAGGTATATCGCCCCAATTGGGGATTACGTTTGTAATAAGTTCCATTGGCATTACTGTTTTATATACGTAAGCCCGTTGGGGATTACTGTTTAGTATAATCCCGTTGGGATTACCGTTTTGTATAAGTTTATTGGGATTACCGTTTTGTATAAGCCCATTGGAGATCATGGTTTTGTAAAAGTCCATTGGGGATTACCATTTTGTATAAGTCCAATGGGGATTACTGTTTTGTATAAGTCTGTTGGGGACTACCGTTTAGTATAATCCCGTTGGAGATCAACTTTTGTATAAGTCTGTTGGGGATTACCGTTTAGTATGAGCTCTTTGGGGATTACCATTTTGTATAAGTCCGTTGGATTACCGTTTTGTATAAGACCATTGGGGATTACTGTTTAGTATAATCATGCTTGGGATTACTGTTCACTATAAGCCCATTGGGGATTACCATTTAGTATAAGTACATTGGGAATTACTGTTTTGCATGAGACCATTGGGGATTACCATTTTGTATAAGCCCGTTGGTGATTACCGTTTTGTATAAGTCCGTTGGGGATTACCATTTAGTATAAGCCCATTGGGATTACGATTTTGCATAAGTCCTTTGGGGATTACCGTTTAGTATATGCCGGTTGGGGATTATAGTTTAGTATAAAACCGTTGGGGATTACCGTTTATTATAAGCCCGTTCAGGATTACCATTTTATATAAGACCGTTGGGATTACCATTTTGTATAAGTCCATTGGGATTACCTTTTTGTATAAGTCCGTTGGGGATTACCGTTTTGTATAAGCCCGTTGGGGATTACCGTTTAGTATGAGCCCCATTGGGATTACTTTTTTGTGTAAGTCTTATGGGGATTACAGTTTGTATAAGTCTGTTGGGGATACCGTTTAGTATAAGCCCGTTGGAGATCATCATTTTGTATAAGTCCATTGGGGATTACTCTTTAGTATGAGCACTTTGGGGATTACCATTTTGTATAAGCCTGTTGGGATTACTGTTTAGTATAAGCCCGTTGGATATTACCGTCTTGGGGATTACCGTTTTGTATAAGTCCGTTGGAGATTACCGTGTAGTATAAGCCTAATGGGATTACCGATTTTGTATAAGACCATTGGGGATTACCGTTTAGTATAGGCCCATTGGGGATTACTGTTTTGTATAAGCCTGTTGGGGATTACCGTTTAGTATAAGCCTGTTGGGATTACCATTTTGCATAAGTTCATTGGGGATTACCGTTAAGTATATGCCCGTTGGGGATTATCATTTTGTATAAGACCGATAGGGATTACCATTTAGTATAAGCCTGTTGGGGATTACCGTTTTGTATAAGTCCATTGGGGATTACCGTTTTGTATAAATCCATTGGGGATCACCGTTTTGTATAAGCCTGTTGGAGATCATCGTTTTGTATATGTCCGTTGGGGATTCGTTTGTATAAGTCCGTTGGGGACCGTTTTGTATAAGTCCGTTGGAGATCACCGTTGTGTATAAGTCTGTTGGAGATCACCGTTTTGTATAAGTCCGTTTGGGATTACCGTTTAGTATGAGCCCGTTGGAGATTACCATTTTGTATAAGCCCGTTTGGGATTACCGTTTTGTATAAGACCGTTGGGGATTACTGTTTAGTATAAGCCCATTGGGGATTGTCATTTATTATAAGACCGTTGTAGATTACTGTTTTGTATAAGACCGTTTGGGATTACCGTTTTTATAAGCCCGTTGGGGATCACCATTTAGTATAAGCCTGTTGGTGATTACCGTTTTGTAAAAGCCTGTTGGGGATTACCGTTTAGTATAAGCCCGTTGGGGATTATCATTTAGTATGAGACCGTTGGGGATTACCATTTAGTATAAGCCCGTTGGGAATTATCATTTAGTATAAGCCCGTTGGGGATTACCGTCTAATGACCCCCAAGAAATATAGCGAATTTTTCCCTGTGACTTTATTTTCAGTCACCGATTATGACGGAGGAAACTAATCCTGGTTGCCTGTTGTTCCTTAGATATTTGTGAATATAATGCTTTTCATCATCATCTTCTTCTTCTTCTTCTTTCTTACTTTTTGTTTAACCATGCGTAAGAAGCTAAAATAATTTAAGTCTAGTTCAAGAAAGAAGTCTCAACCCAGTAGACGTTACGTACCTCGGACCTGGGTAACTTCATTTTACCTATGGTGAACGAGGCCGGTCTTTTCTCGACTCAGAGATAAAACCTGGATTTCGTTCCCGTAGACTGGTGCAATTAAACAGTTTGGGTCGATGTATTATTAAAATTCGTAATCTATATAAAATGAAAAGTGAGGAGCCTTCCGAAATGTTTAATTAATGATTTTTATATAAATGATATAAGAGATATTTTACGTTGCTCATCGCAATAAATAACTCAAATAAGAAGCGCAACAAATCTTGAACTTTGACCGCTGTCAAATCCTGATTCCCCACTAAGGTTTAGGCAAAACCTCATCTGAGGAACGAATCAAGGGCCTGTAAGGGAGATTGGTATTGCACAGATCATTCAATAATAAAACTCACGCTGACGTGAGAGAGACGACCTGGATACGAAGAACCGTAGAAATCGTATGACGGGACGTAGGCGTCCTGGAAAACCAATGGAGGTGTCTTATGAAAGGGATGCAGCCATCATATCATAGTCGTGGGCGTCTTGTGTCAAGAGCCAGGCGTCTAGCGATGAAATGGGGTCAAAGAAAGTGAGAAGTCTTAGAGAAAAAGGAACGCGTCTTGTGAAAACAGTTCTTAATGAGACGTGTTGCTGGAAGACACAGGCGTTCTACATTTGAATATGTCATAGATTAAGACTTACAGAAGGCCTGAAGCATCTCAAGAAATGTGAGTATTTAAAAAAAAAAATAACGGAAATAAACTTCTTATGGTAGATGAAAGCATTCTGTGGGAGTCATAAGAAGGAACTTGTCATATTTTACATCACATAGAAGAATACCATTATTTATGAATGGGAATGTCATAGAGAGCCCCTTCACGATTGTCGTACTAGATACGATGAAGAGGCCTTTCAACAACTGCTTCATATACGAAGGTAATAATTTGATCTGTGGTGGGATCGTCAACCTCTCGAAATGTTCAGACCTAAGAACTATCACAATGATTATTCGTGTATTGATAAATCCTAGTGTGAAGACTTGTAGATTCTAGTGGTAGGTTTGTTTGAGAGTAAGACTTCCAACATTCTGTCTGGTTTTCCCAATGATGCAATTAAAGCAGAGATAGTTGTAGTCTTATTATACTCTCAGTACCATCAAATACGATTGGCCTATACCTAAGTCACACTAATTTTCTTTATGCCATCCCCTTGTGGTCGGTGAGGAATAGAATATTAGGGAGTCAGCTCTCACTGGTGTCATTAATGAAGAGATTAAAGATAGGAATATTCTGCTCAAACTTTTGAAACGTTTACAGACTTAACAGCATTTTCTTATCTCATTTTCTTCGTAATCAAGTGCCATGATCAAGAAAGTACTCTTTCGCCCAAGATACATCTGGAAAAGCCAGTCATTACAATGTTGCAAGTGGAATGGAATGGAATGTAATATAAAATTTAGGGCAAAGGGCAATCTCTGGTATCTATGAGGTCATTCAGCGCTGAAAGGAATACTGATAGGAAAGAAGGTTTTAAAGGGGTCATATGAGGAAATCCTCGCAGGTGCACTAGAAATCAATTGTTAGAAGTGTGTGGAAAGTAAGATGACAGAAAGAGAATATATGCGGAGGTACAGTAAACTGAATGAAAGAGGTTGTAGCAATGCCAGAAAGGACTCTGCAAAGTATGTGGCTGGTGTTCACCTCTAATTATAAAGTTATGGTATAAGGGTATGCAAAACCTCACGTGGTAAATGGCCATCTCCAGTCTTCTGGGTATGTTACTCTACTACGAAGGAAATATACGAGAATTCCAGTGTCGATGTCTTTAATGTAAATTAAAAACTATTCACCGAGAATAATATTTTCAGTATACCCACAATTTTAAACAGGGGGCGAAATAGCTTCTGATTTGAACAATAATCTGTAGCTGTGATTAACATTAACATTCAAGCAACAATGTTAACTTTTGATGTATGCTAAAGTATTAAGGTTAACTTCCCTGCCAATGTACTAACATTCAAGGTAGGCGAAAGCTGGCAATTCAGTGACGGAAATGAATAAAAGGACTATCACTTCGTTTATTTTTCTCCTCACCTTAAGAAGAAAAAAAATAAAAAATTCCCGATTAGGAACAAAGGCCAACACGACGGGCTCTGAAATCCACGGTCTGGGAATCGGTGGCTATGACTTCAGTCAGTGGCTTTATCAGAACCCATTATCCTAATAAGATTGTCTTGCGTATCTCCATTATCGCTCCATTAGCTGCCTTTGGTGTGAATTTCACTCCGTTGTGGAGGACTGGGAGAGGGAACGAGCGACAGTTAAGGTTTGCATAAAATCGCCTCTCGAGAAGGTGCTGACTATATCACGCTTCTAGTGCGACGGGAAGGCGGTAGGAAACTCTTGTACTTTTTTTCTGTCTTGCACGGGCACGTTTGAAAAACTGATATATTCCTTTCAGCCGCATAAGTTCAATACATATTACCAAGCCACAGTAGCAATTGGCTAATTTCCCTTGAATTTTATTTCAGTC
>NC_061110.1:84680884-84700884 GCF_015104395.2 Macrobrachium nipponense | reverse complement strand
TAGACCAGACGTAATTTTAATTGACAAAATCAAGAAGAAAGTCTCACTCATTCATGCCGCAATACCATGGGACACCAGAGTAGATGAGAAAGAGAGAGAAAAAATTGATTAGTATCAAGACCTGAAAATAGAAATAAGAAGGATATGGGATATACCAGTGGAAATTGTACTCATAATCATAGGAACACTAGGCACGATTCCAAGATCCCAGAAAAGGAACCTGGAAAAACTACACGCCGAAGTAGCTCCAGGACTCATACAGAAGAGCACACTACTAGAAACAGCGCACATAGTGAGACAAGTGATGGATTCCTAAAGGAGGCAGGAAGCAACCCGGAACCCCACACTATAAAAACTACCCACTCGAAATAAGAATAATAGAATTTTTATTTTACTCACTTCCTTATAAAATTAAATTTCTATCTTACTCACTTCCTTATAGAATTAGATTTTTATTTTACTCACTTCCTTATAGAATTAGATTTTTATTTTACTCACTTCCTTATAGAATTAGATTTTTATTTTACTCACTTCCTTATAGAATTAATCTAATGAAGCTATTTTCCTTGACAGTCATTTTTCCATTGGTTCCCTCTTTCCATAGTATCCATTTTCCTATGTAAACCATTTTTCTATAAAATCCGTCTTATTGTAAATGCTTTTTTCCGGTTGAATCCATTTTTTCATCAAGTTCCTCAGTCTATAAGATCCTTCTTCCTATAAGATCAGTAATTCTTAAAGTCTATATTTCTACACGAATCTTTTTCCCATGGAAAGACGAATGACCCGATAATATAATCTGTTTACATCGTGGGTATAGTAAAAGCATTATCGAAGAAAATAATAAAAACAAAAGTGACAACGCTGTCATATAAAACCAGCAAAGAAAGTTTAATAAACTCCTAAAACTTTATGAGGGCAGTGAACCGCTGAGCCCTGACACTGATGTATTGTTATTTTGGGATTTATGAATAAAATACCAGATTTACCAATTCAACGATTTTCTAGAGATCAGTAGTTTACGTGACGAGGAGAAGGCACGACAACCTTCATAATGGCGCAATAAATCAAAATATATTAAAAATCTAAAGCTTCGCCACCTATTTCATTTTGCCCGACCTTTTGATCTCCCGAAAACCATCGTGAAAAGCTCTCTCTCTCTCTCTCTCTCGTCTTCTCGCTTATTTGAAACGACTTCCCCTGCTCTGTCTCCCAATCTCCACCACACCCCGTAATCCCCCCTCCCCAGGGAAGAACTACCAATAAAGGATATTTCGGTGTTGCTAACATTTTTTATGATCTCATAAGCAGTGGCGAAGTGGCACCTAGAGAATGTCGATATTGGTGCTGTTGGACCTTCGCTATATATGAAAGACGGAGCGGGCGATCTCGTCCCTTCTGGGTTCGGAAAGACAAAAGATCTGTCATCAACAATAGATCGCGGCGGGAATTATGACGGACGTGCCGCGCTTTTGACGCGGATGTTTTGCTTTTTCTTCTTCTTCTTCTTTTTTCTACCTTTGTGCGCATAGCTCTGCGTTTTTCTTTTCTCTGCTTCTCTTCACTTTGTCTTTGGTTCATTTATAGTCTGAATTATACCTATCTAACATTGGACTTATAACTCAAGCAACGCTTTCATTTCTCCCTCTTAGTCGACCCATAGACACAACGTAAAAAAAGGAGTACCAAGATGGCGGTAAAGAAGCAGCGGTCTTTATGGGAAATGTGAAGAAAAAGGCAAGACATGAGAGCAGAAAAAATTGCAGGAAAACCTGACTAAAAGGCGCAAAGCTGGCAGCGGAATTACGTTCTGAATTGGTGATAGTTCGGGTAAATCATTTCCTTAAGTGATTACGCTACAATTCCTAAGTGTTATTTGCTATGTAGTACGTCACCTTCCAGACTACTACGAGAGACTTCCTTTTAAGAGAAGTGTTTAAAATTTGTTAGTTTATTTCTGGAAAGGGATTATCCACGAGCCACTGGTATAGCTACCTTTGAATTGGAGCGAAAGTTAGCTCACATTTTATCAAACTAAACCAACTGCATTTATCCACACTAGGTGGTAAAGTATTTCTCCTAAAGTAAAGCACTGACTAAGCTATCTCTGAAGTAATGGTATTGAATAATCTTTTTCTGTAACCTACAGGTCATATATTTTTACCTGTAATTCTAAGGTGCTGAGAATAGCAATACTCGAATAATCAAGCTGTAATGGCTATTGGTAAAGCATGTAGTTCCCAATTCTTAATTCAAAATTATATATATATATATATATATATATATATATATATATATATATATATATATATGTGTGTGTGTGTGTGTGTGTGTGTGTGCTGTGCGTGTGCGTGTGCGTGTGTGTGTATGTATATATAACTCATTATATAATTCTTGCAAGTTATTGTGTTAAAATCAAGACTATGTCGGAATTTTGAAGTTCCCAGTTATCTTACTTAAAGGAACTGTTTGTTACTCATTTGATACCTTAAGGGGTCAACAGGATACTGAAGATTCTTTGGGAATAGAGAAGTTCCTTGAGAAACATTCTCTAGGAATTCTTTGAAGGAGATGCAAGCAGAAGGGTTGCCTCGGCTCATTATATAGCTTGAGTTTGAAGAAGAAGAAGAAGAAGAAGAAGAAGAAGAAGAAGGAGAAGAAGAAGAAGAAAATGGAAGAAGAAATAGACCTAACTTTGAAGGCAGCAATAGACCCTTCTCTTAATGATGGGCAAGTTATGTACAGTCATTACCATCATTATAGTCATTAGCTATATCCTTATGCAGTCGTTAACTGTACCCTTGCTGTATTCTCAAGGAACCCACAATGCTTTGTTGCAAGTATAATTATTCCAGATATGGGTTGAACGCCTTAGTAAGGATCCCCCTAATATACATAACTGCCAGTTTCGTATTATGAGCTTAGAGAACTACTGTGAAATGGCAGTTGGTGGGAGGAGACTTATCATTTTTATGTGCTGTTATTTACGATCTACCTATGTCCGATATATTGTTAGTTATTTGTTTCATTACTTATTGATGGAGAACCCAATTAGGGAGCTGTATAACTTAATTCAGTTGATTTTTATTATTATTACTGTTAATATTCAGAAGATGAAACCTATCCATATGGAAGGAACAAGCCCACAGAAGACATTGACTTGAAATTCAGGCTTCCAATGAATATGGTGTTCATTACAAAGACGTAAGACGAGGAAGAGAGAAATTCGGAAAGAAAGAACACGCTCTTTCTATAAGATGCCATATATTCGCGCACTGCCAAGCAGCGCTCCAGCAAAATAAAGTACTATGGGAAGGCATCGTAAGATTTTTCATCTTATTATCCCCCTAAGGATAAGAGCTTCGTGGGGACAAAAGAGGAGAACTGCCGCAGAGTTGCCATACATTTCAGGTTGGAGTACGATTCACTTTACATTCATTCTCTTTATTTGTTTTTATCTGATAAACCTTTCTTGACTCTCCTGTCAATCTGTGCCTTTTTTCCGCTTTTATCCAGACTTTCCTCTTCTTTATTCAACTACATTTTTTTTAATCCCTCTACCATCTTGGAATCTCCTGTCAATTTCTGCCTTTTTTTTTTTTACCCAGACTCGCCTCTTCTTTATTCAGCTCCTTTTTAAAAATTTTTCTTACCTCTTTACCACCTTCCCTCTTTAACCGTCCTTCCTTTACTCTCTACTCTTCTTCTGTTTCCGCTCGTACTTTTCTCAGATATCTTAGCTTTATCTGCCTATGCCAATCTAATTCTATTTTTCCTCCACGCGTCTTCCTGACATAAAAATTTTTTGGTGTTCTTTCTGTATACACTGAATGGCTATTTTAGATTTACGCTATATAGGGGATTCCTAGACCCTTTTACCAATTATATTTTATTACCTGGTTCAAATCATCTCTCATTAGTTCTTATCTTTATATTATATTTTTGCTTTTCCTAATCAAAAACCCTTTACATAAACATTATCTTAATGTACGTTTATCCCCTTTAGTTAAACCAGTGGTCTCTCAACCTATTTTGGCCCATACACCCTTATACCATAATGTCAAAATGTCATTTCTCCCCCACCCCCTTTCAAAAATTGTCTGCCTCAAAAGGTGCATTCCAAATTATATGTAAAAAAATACTAACACAAACACAGAAGCTAGCGGGAGAAAGCCCAGCGTTACCTCTAAGTTGTGTGGACCGATGCACACTGCGTTTTGCGTGGTCTTAACACCAGTTTGAGCCTGCCATACTCTGAAATGCCACCTCCATCCCCCACCAACCCTCCCCCTGGTTAAGGACCGCTGTCTTATACATTTTTCTTATCTTTGGATGTACTTGTAGTTTTATGTGCTTCTTAATTCGGTACCTTATGTTGGAGTAAATTGCATCCTTAACTATTCGTAATTATTTCTATGTTTTTGTGCTGTAGTTATTGTTTCCTGCATTATCCAAGATGAAACAGATGAACAGAAGAAAGATATTATATATATATATATATAATGATATATATATATACAATATATATAAAGATATATATATCTATATATATATATATTATATATATATATATATATATGTATATATATATGTATATATATAATGTATATGAATACACACACACACACACACACACACACACACACACACACACACACACATATATATATATATATATATATATATATATATATACATATAGTATGTGTGTGTATGTATGTATGTACGTATGTATACATCGAGTGAGAAAGAGAGAGAGAGAAAGAGAGAGAAGAGAAAAGAAATTTAAAAATAAACAAAAAAATTATCTGAAAACAAATATGAAAATAAGAGGGTAGATCGAGTAGAGGGTGAAAGGAAAGTGAAAGTGAAGAGGCAGGGAAAGGGGAGGAAGTGCAAAGGCAAAAGAAAATAAAAATAATAATGAATAAAGTTAGAAAACGCAGTGAGGAGTACAAGAAATTATGCATAGTGTGTGGATCTATTCAGTTACGCTTTTATACCCCTATAGTGTGCACACCCTTTCCTTCAAGAGTTCTCGAGGCTCCTCTCGTCTTAGGAAATGCTCACAAGGCGAGGGGCCTTCTGGAGCAATTTTTATTTTGATAGCGTCTGCTCTCTCTCTCTCTCTCTCTCTCTCTCTCTCCTCTCTCTCTCCTTTATTATCCCTTCCCTGATCTCATCTCTATCTCTCTATTTCTTTCTTTCTTTTTTTCTCTCTCTTTCTTTCTCTATCTCTCTCCTTTATTATCCCTTCCCTGATCTCTCTCTCTCTCTCTCTCTCTCTCTCTCTCTCTCCTCTCTCTCTCCCTTAATATCCCTTCCCTGATCTCTCTCTCTCCCTCTCTCTCTCTCTCTCTCTCCCTTATTATCCCTTCCCTGATCTCTCTCTCTCTCTCTCTCTCTCTCTCTCTCTCTCTCTCTCTCTCCTTTTATTTATTATCCTTCCCTGATCTCTCTCTCTCTCTCTCTCTCTCTCTTATTATCCATTCCCCCATCTCTCTCTCTCTCTCTCTCTCTCTCTCTCTCTCTCTCTCTCATCCCATCTCTCTCTCTTATTATCCATTCCCCCATGTCATCTCTCTCTCTCTCCTCTCTCTCTCTTCTCTCTCTCGTCTCTCTCTCTCTCTCTTAACTACCATCATACCAATTAAGTAACTTAATTCAGTTGCACGGTTCACAGCAAGTCACTTATTTTATCAAATCTTCCGGTATTACTAAAGTGTAGTTCTAAATAGGTAAGTGTAGATTTAGCTTCATTCAATAACTGTATCCATTTAATTCAACGCCTAAATTCAGATAATTTGTAGCTCCGATTACATTTACACACACATACACACACATACACACACACACACACACACACACACACACACACATATATATATATATATATATATATATATATATATATATATATATGCAATTTAGATCATTCAAAGAATCATTTAAACTGAAGTATCAAGTCAGTTAAATTAAAATAACCTAATTTTAAAGATTCTAAGAAATATTTTAATTCACATTACTGTTTAGATAATACTGAGAATCATTTAAATCTATTTAAAACTTAAGAATAACATACATTCAAGAACTAGGAATTATAGCTCGCCATAACATAGCATTCCTAGACTCGTTCAGGTATTCTTTCCTTCTATTTTGCCTAACTTTCTTCATGTTAGAATAGTTACCCATACCGGTAAGTTATTCATTCCATGTCTTCGTTAATTGAATTTAAAGCTCATGTCCCCTGAATCATCGGTTTCAAAAGTAAATCCAATAATTCTATATCGCTATAACCCACAGGGCATCATTTCGGTCGAGCATTGATAGAAGACTATAGAGCGTGGCTAATTACAGATATCTTGTTCCCAGGATGTACTGTATATTGATTTTGGATAACAGATACCCTTCGGTTATTTCTTTTCATCGATGTATTTAGTGATTATAGAGTACGGATCATAAACCTGCAGTTTGTTCTTTAGATATATTCAGTAATTATGGAATTTCAGACGAATAAATAAAATTTTTTACTGATGCATTCAGTGTTTGAAGATCACTGTTTACGGCATTGTATTATTATATAATACGAACCGAAACTTGTTATTTGTTCTTTACATGTATTCAGAATTATAGAATTTTTACTCGACGTAAAGCATTTAGCACTGATGTATTAATTATGGAATACGGACCGAACCCTTTAATTTTTTTCTTTAGATGTATTCAGTAATTATAGAATTTCTATACAACGTAAATTCGACAATTTTTACAGATGAATGAAGAACAGTGCTTGCAGTAGAGCATTGCATGTAGATTAAGAAACCGAAACCTATAATTTGTTCTTTAGACATATTCAGTAATTATAGAATTTCAGATCACAATAAATGCACTTTTTTTTTTACTGATGCATCCAATGTTTGATGATCACTGTTTACGCCATTGTATTGTGCATTGGTGTATTTAGTAATTGTAGAATACGAAACCGAAACCTTTAATTTGTTTTTTTAGAAGTATTCAGTAATTAAAGAACTTCTACTAAACGTAAATTAGACACTTTTCAACAGACGATTTCAGTGGTTTAAGAATAATGTCTAATTTACGTTGAGTAGATTAGACATTATTCTTAAACCAATGAAATCGTCTGTGAAGTGTCTAATTTACGTTGAGTAGAATAGACACTTTTCACAGACGATTTCAGTGGTTTAAGAACAATGTCTAATTTACGTTGAGTAGATTAGACATTATTCTTAAACCACTGAAATAGTATGTGAAAAGTGTCTAATTTACGTTGAGTAGATTAGACACTTCACAGACGATTTCAGCGGTTTAAGAATAATGTCTAATTTACGTTGAGTAGATTGGACACTTTTCACAGATGATTTCAGCGGTTTAAGAATACCGCTAACGGCAAGGCATTATAGCTCAGCATTGTACTAAGCATTTCCAAAAGACTTCCCACAATGATTACTCTCTCACAGAGACATGTTCGGAAGTATTTCCAAACTCGTGAAACTTTCCGCCCCCCCCCAACACCTAGTGACTTATTAAGGCAGTCTTTCAGTGTCCAACCGAACCTCCTATCTGCAATTACCAACAAGTTTTAGGAGGAGCCGGAGGTATTTGGAATTATCTCCATTCCCGGCTCGGGAATCTTTTATATTAACTGGGCAGGGAATCGTGACTGCTTCATCCGGTGACGCGGCTCCAAATCCAGATGCAGGTATTACCTGTTATATATAGATATATATATAATATATATATATATTTTTTTTATATATATTATATTATATATTATATATAAAATAATGTCTATATAATATATATAAATTCTATATTATATTATATATATCTATAATATATATGATATATATATAATATTATATATAATACAGATATAATATATATAAATATTATATATATATATATATATATATATATGCATATATAATAATATATATATATATATATAGATATATATATATAATATATATATATATGTGTGTGTGTGTGTGTGAGTGTGTGTATATATATATATATATATATATATATATATATATATATATATATATATATATATATATATATAATGTTATCAATAGAAAGACCCACCGTAATACTCTTGTGTGGGTCATTATTGTTATTATTGCTATAGCTGTGTAACGAGCACGTTCTACACCAATACATGAATGGCCAATATTTACTTACAGAAACTGGCTTATCCATTGAGTAACTCAATGGATAAGCTACTTGTACCAATGCGGTAATTAGCAATATTACCACTATTAATCTGTTATTGACTTATAATTAAAAAACGCATTTTTTTACTTTATAAATGTAATTAACTAGCAGTAACTAGCTTCATTATCGTGTTTACGAATGGTTCGTTATCTTACTAAATGAAATTGATGATTTGTTTGTCAATCTTTCGGAAGTAGATATCGACGCAATTAGTACGCATTGTGTACGATATTTTGCGCTTAAGTATTTAAAAAGAAATGCTTAAGTCTCCCTTGTATGACAAAATGAATGCCAGTAACAAATTATGAATAGCGTATAAACTCGCATTTTGATGTCTATTACATTATAAGCATGAATAGCAGAGTAGCGTATGAAATCGCCATTTGATGTCCATTACATTACAAGCATAATCCACTAGTTAGTCATTTCTGACCCATAACAGAAAACTACTAGTTCATATATATCATGATATTACAATTTGTGTTGTAGAATAAATGGACACTCGTATTTAGCATAGTATCTGAACAACCATTAATTCTGATTACTTATTATTGATGGAATCTTATTTAGTACTTATTTGTTCATTCACGGTTTATTAACCTATCATAAGATTGTCATAAGATATTAGTTTATTATCATTTTTTATTTTGAACTCGGTCCTCTTAATATTAGAATTCTCGGAAGCAATTTAGGCAGCGCTTAATTATTCAGGCTTAATTTACTTCTTTTTTTTCAAAGCACTGCTCATTCAGACTTTTTTCTTCTTAATGTTAATTTTTATCAAACCTCTGTATACTGGCTTTCCTTTTTTTGGTACACTGTCTTAAGATAAACAGGAAAATGTGACAGTGGTTGGTAGACTGACAATAGATTATAAAATCTTATACAGATAATTAGGATATATCTCTAATGATTATTATTTAACATCAGTAATCCTACAACTTTAATCCTCACGTTTTATGGAATGGTTCCAAGGCATTAAGAGACATTAATTGCAACAAAAATTTCTGAAAAATGGAAGGAAGGAAGGAAATTCAAATCGTGCCAAGTGATCACCAATGTCTCTCATTTCAGCCCGTCGCAAGTCCCCCAGATCCAAGAGGCCGAAATAATATTTAATATTCGTGCAGAACCTGCATAACCTCCTCTGGGTCCATGTCTGTGTCTCATCCCGTTTACGATATAGTTTATTTATGATGAGAGTAGCGACAGGTACTTTGTTTTGTCTCTCAATTTGGGCGAGATTAGTTATTTGCAAAGGAGCCGAGCAAAAAGAATTAAATATCACGAGAAATGAATAAAAAACTGTTTTTTAATCTTAATTGGAAAAAATAAACCAACCTTCAATTTCCTCTAGGCCTATGTTCTTATTTAATTTGGATGAAAAAT
Organism: Macrobrachium nipponense; assembly: GCF_015104395.2. NCBI lineage: Eukaryota > Metazoa > Arthropoda > Malacostraca > Decapoda > Palaemonidae > Macrobrachium > Macrobrachium nipponense. The sequence continues at coordinate 84,691,260 of NC_061110.1, read as the reverse complement.
CTCTAAGTCCCATGTATATTTGAATTACTGACTGTTCTATTCAGTAGATATGCAATTCCTGTTGAGGGTACCTCTGTAACAGCGCATTCAGCACTGGATTCCTGTAATAGGAATGAAATACCATTTTGGTTGCTAAAACAAATAAATAAATAAACGCTCTATGGCACACCAAATAGTCATTAAAGGAACATTCTCCTAGTATTTATCTTGCCCGTTTAGAGCTCCTTTTCAACTTGGAATATGCCAGTCATTTTCCTGGTATCTATATCTGTGTGTTTGTGTAAAGCATATGCGCTCTCTAATGACCTATGCACGTTCGTATACGTGACCTATTCCATATGATAATCACAGAAACACACTGAGAAGAAACACATTTCTGGGATCAATAGGAAAACGCAGTCCTGATCCCCGAGTGAGGATATTTTTTAGCAGAGCGAATCAGAGTGGTTTCATTTTCCGTTTCACTCAATCTGTTGGCGCTTACTGAAACGTGCAGATGGACTTTGGGAGATACCTGATGTCTGTTCAAATAAATATTTTCGCTCGCGGATCACCAGCTCGAATTACTGGCGATCTGCTGACTGGTATTGATTGTGATATGATAAAAATGGCTTTGGCCAGTCACTTTTTATGTAGTATACATCGGATTCTGTCGTGGTCTGCAAGAGACCAAGTAACTCGTTCTTCGGGTACTAGCGAGGTTATCGAACATATTTCTTTCTCTTCGTAGAATGTTATCAGTCTTCTTGTGATTTACGAGTGGACTTATTTTTTTCCAGGAAAGGAGAACAGGGAAGAGATCCTATTTATTAGAACATAAAACACACACACACAATATATATATATATATATATATATATATATCTAATAAAAGGAGCCCATAAAAACACCAAAATGTAGAGAGAAAAGTACTATATTTCAGAGACTGCTGTCTCTCTCTTCAGGTATATGAATGAGAAAAGTTTACAGAAAAGGTGGTATATACCAAGAGATTCGTCCACAAGTAAGCCCCAATTTAGGTCACCCCCGCTGATAATCTTCCTTTAATCTTCTTAAGCGTTGGTTGAATGAACACTGCGTCGACGATGTCCGAGGTCCAATTCCCTTTTGAGATGTTCATTACCTGCTTCTCTTTTATTAAGGCCGATTCCATCATTTGACTCTTGTACCGGCAGTTGCTGCTATAAATTACACGTGACATATTCCAGTTTATTCTATGGTTATGTTCATTTATATGATTGAAAATAGCCGAGTTCTGTTGTCCATACCTAACTGACCGTTTGTGTTGTATTAATCTCTGGGGAAGTGATTTACCTGTAAATCCGATGTAAGATTGGTCACAGTCCTGGCATGGGATCTCATATACCCCAGAGTCTTTGGGCGATGTCTTTTGTTGGACGTTAATCAGGGATTTGGCTAAGGTATTTGGGTAGGTAAATGCAAAAGGGTTGGATTTCCCAAGGGTGTGAGTTACTCTCTTAATCGTCTCCAGGTGGGGAATTTTTATTTTATTGTTGGGTGTGTCTCTGGTCTTGTCTTTAGGGGGTCGGTAGAAAATTACGTTTGCTTTTTGAATTGCTTTCTCAATTATATGGTCAGGATACTTTAAAGATGAAAGTTGCTTGCGAATTAGTTCAAATTCTTTTTCCAGGAAATCTGGGGAACAAATTCGTAAGGCTCTTAAGAATAGGTTGCTAGCTAGACTTATCTTGATAGTATTGTCATGATAGCTAAAGTAGTGAATATATGAAAGTGAGAACGTTGGCTTTCTGTATATGGTAAATTTGTATTCTGTCGTGTCTCTGATTATTAAAACATTAAGAAAAGGAATTTTGTTGTCTGTTTCCCATTCAACTTTAAATTTGATGCTGGGCACTAATGCGTTTAATTTTGAGAGGAATTCATTAAAATTACCCCACTTATTATCCCAAAATGTTAGTATGTCATCCACGTATCTCATCCACAGCATGTTTTTGGGTTTTATTGCATTTATTACTGTAGTTTCAAAGTATTCCATGTACAGATTGGCTAAAATAGGACTTAAAGGACTACCCATACTACACCCGAATTTTTGCTTGTAGAATGATTCCCCGAATGAAAATACGTTATTAGATGCACATAATTCAACTAACTTTATTATTTTGTCAAGTGCCAAAGGGAAATGATCTGAATAGGGGGATAATTTTTCCCTTAAAAACTGAAGAACGTCCTGTACTGGTACTTTTGTGAATAGGGAGTCTACGTCAAGGCTTAAAAGTTTATGTTGTGAAGTGGTATATGTGCTTCTCTGAATTTGTGACAAAAGTCTTCCGAGTGTTTGATGTGACTGGGAGAAAAAGTGCCTAAAAAAAGGAAAAAAGGGAAAGGAGGCCAGCTAACCATTTAGAAATTTTGTAATTGAAAGCTCCGGCGCATGAAACGATGGGTCTGAATGGAAGATTGTCTCTTTGTGAGTTTTGGGAAGACCATAAAAGTAGGGTAATTTAGGATAATTACTTTAAATTTCTCTAATAGTTTCAAATACTCTTTTTTTTTTAGAGAAATTTAAAGTAATTAATCCTAAATTACCCTACTTTTATGGTCTTCCCAAAACTCACAAAGACAATCTTCCATTCAGACCCATCGTTTCATGCGCCGGAGCTTTCAATTACAAAATTTCTAAATGGTTAGCTGGCCTCCTTTCTCCTTTTTTAGGCACTTTTTCTCCCAGTCACATCAAACACTCGGAAGACTTTTGTCACAAATTCAGAGATGCACATATACCACTTCACAACATAAAACTTTTAAGCCTTGACGTAGACTCCCTATTCACAAAAGTACCAGTACAGGACGTTCTTCAGTTTTTAAGGGAAAAATTATCCCCCTATTCAGATCATTTCCCTTTGGCACTTGACAAAATAATAAAGTTAGTTGAATTATGTGCATCTAATAACGTATTTTCATTCGGGGAATCATTCTACAAGCAAAAATTCGGGTGTAGTATGGGTAGTCCTTTAAGTCCTATTTTAGCCAATCTGTACATGGAATACTTTGAAACTACAGTAATAAATGCAATAAAACCCAAAAACATGCTGTGGATGAGATACGTGGATGACATACTAACATTTTGGGATAATAAGTGGGGTAATTTTAATGAATTCCTCTCAAAATTAAACGCATTAGTGCCCAGCATCAAATTTAAAGTTGAATGGGAAACAGACAACAAAATTCCTTTTCTTAATGTTTTAATAATCAGAGACACGACAGAATACAAATTTACCATATACAGAAAGCCAACGTTCTCACTTTCATATATTCACTACTTTAGCTATCATGACAATACTATCAAGATAAGTCTAGCTAGCAACCTATTCTTAAGAGCCTTACGAATTTGTTCCCCAGATTTCCTGGAAAAAGAATTTGAACTAATTCGCAAGCAACTTTCATCTTTAAAGTATCCTGACCATATAATTGAGAAAGCAATTCAAAAAGCAAACGTAATTTTCTACCGACCCCCTAAAGACAAGACCAGAGACACACCCAACAATAAAATAAAACTTCCCCACCTGGAGACGATTAAGAGAGTAACTCACACCCTTGGGAAATCCAACCCTTTTGCATTTACCTACCCAAATACCTTAGCCAAATCCCTGATTAACGTCCAACAAAAGACATCGCCCAAAGACTCTGGGGTATATGAGATCCCATGCCAGGACTGTGACCAATCTTACATCGGATTTACAGGTAAATCACTTCCCCAGAGATTAATACAACACAAACGGTCAGTTAGGTATGGACAACAGAACTCGGCTATTTTCAATCATATAAATGAACATAACCATAGAATAAACTGGAATATGTCACGTGTAATTTATAGCAGCAACTGCCGGTACAAGAGTCAAATGATGGAATCGGCCTTAATAAAAGAGAAGCAGGTAATGAACATCTCAAAAGGGAATTGGACCTCGGACATCGTCGACGCAGTGTTCATTCAACCAACGCTTAAGAAGATTAAAGGAAGATTATCAGCGGGGGTGACCTAAATTGGCTTACTTGTGGACGAATCTCTTGGTATAATACCACCTTTTCTGTAAACTTTTCTCATTCATATACCTGAAGAGAGAGACAGCAGTCTCTGAAATATAGTACTTTTCTCTCTACATTTTGGTGTTTTTATGGGCTCCTTTTATTAGATGGAATTCTGTTGTTACAGAACACTTTTACCAGTCATATATATATATATATATATATATATATATATATATATATATATATATATATTTGTATATGTGTGTGTGTCTGTTTGTGTGTTATATATAGGTACACACATTGTTATGTGTGCGTGATATATAATATATATATATATATATATATATATATAATATATATACATAGATATATATCTATGTATATATATATATATATATATATATATATATATATATATATATATCATATATATATATATATATATACACAGATAGCTAGGCAGATACTATAACTGCAGATAAGGCCCTCTTCCTGCAGCCTTTCCCGTTGGAATCACAATGGATTGGAATGAAAGTTTTCAGATATTGAATTTTCCGTTCGATCCTTTGGCTCAGAAATTTCCAATTATTCGTCTGCAAGCCTGAATAAGCTCGCAAAGACTGCACGCACAAAAGGGTCAATGAAAGCGGAGATGTTCCCTCACTATCACTCCATCCCCATCTCAAGCAATATCTATTTTCTTTCAACGTTAAAGGAGGGAGATTAATCGAATATCAGTTGGACTCAGAAACTGCCACTCAAGAAAATCATAGCGTGAGCAGAGCACCTTCTTGTTCGTTTTCTGTACCTCTCTGTCTGTCTTCTCTTCCTACACTCTTCTCTCCCCCTCTTCTCTCTCTCTCTCTCTCTCTCTCCTCTCTCTCTCTCTCTCTCTCTCCTCTCTCTCTCTCTCTCTCTCTCTCTCTCTCCCAGTGCAAAGAATGCATAGTAAAACGATAGGTTTTACTTCTCAAGTGTGCTCGGGCAGAAGAGATCCTCACGGAAATAGTTTCATAGCAAAAGCAAATAAAAATAGATTGGTCAGCCTCGGAAGCCTATGGATATTGCAAGAGAATTTTGAAAAATAACCACTTTTATAAATATGTTAGACAAATTTAACCTGGAAACGAGGTTACATTAAAGGCCAGCTTATTCATCATCTAACTCTTTCTTTAAAATATATGCAATTTATTCATAAATCGACCAACATTTTCTTGTCAATGTTTAATATACATTAGACTGAATAATTCTGAACTCAAATTTATGCAAATGGTCCGCTGGTATAGCGGTTAGTGTCGTGGTAGGCATGCCTCTCAGTTTTTAGCTGGTTCGCGTCTCCCCTTGGCGATGAAATATCACTATCTCTGTATCATGATCAGTTACTTCTGCAGTGTGGGGTCTGTGGCAGGAAGTTGAAACCAACATTCTTTGGAAGTTTGAGTATCAAGCCAATGGCCCCTTTGGAGCGCTTGTTCAATGTGAATAGGTTTCATCTGCTGAAATTATGATTATGATATAGAATAATGCCAGGTATATGTATGTAATTTAAATGCAGCAAAACAAACCGCTGTCACTCGTCACGAGATTGAAAATACCCTGTCTGTACTTCTAAAGTTATTGTTTATCTCTACGAGGTCACAACATAATATACTTTAATGTCTATCTTAAAAATCCATAATTATATATAATGAGTATATTGTTTTACATAGCAATATACGCTAATATATAATTGTGGATTTTTATGACAAAGATTGTTCTTCACGAGATTGTGAAGTTATGAACATATACTTGAATTCTTTACTTAAGTGGTGACAAACTTGAGTGGAGACATATGCAGGCAGGTTTTTAGACTTCTGAAGAACCCTAAGGAAAGATTAAAATGCATTCAGCACTAATAAATGCAGTTAGCACATTTACTTTACAAGTTACTCCATTTGTCAAATGTATATAGTATTCTCACGCCTAATAACTTCTGTCAAAGGTGAGTAGTATATGTATGTATATATGTATGTATGTATGTATAAAGTGAAACACTGGGGAACCTACAAGATCTTTCGACTCAACGTCCTTTACTGCTAAGTAAAGGACGTTGAGTCGAAAGATCTTGCAGCTACTCCAGTGTTTCGCTTTCCTTCGTGGCTTATACCTTTATTTATGCATTTATCACGTTCCAAACTTTCGTGATTCAGTTATACATGTATGTATGTATATGTGTGTATGTGTGTGTGCTTGTGTGTGTGCGTGTGCCTGTCTGTGTACGTCCATGTGTGTGTGTGTGTAATAGAGAAAATACACTACGAAGACTTTCACCGAAATGGAATAGGGATTACCAAGTAAAGGCACTCCTGTAATGTTGCTATGTATTTTGACTGAGGCAAGACTACTCAAGTTTTACTATTATCTCTTTTCTTTTCCTCTCCTTCTCTCTTACCACCCTAGATGTGAATCTGCAACAGGCTTCTGGAAACCAGGTACATAATTCATCGCCTCGGTCAACAAAGGCTTTCTGGATTTTAAGGAACGAGGCCATTCGTTCCTCCTTTTCCGGATCGAGAGTAGCACATAGGACCCGCCACATAGGACCCGCAGTTCCTAAGAGAGAGAGAGAGAGAGAGAGAGAGAGAGAGAGAGAGAGAGAGAGAGAGAGAGAGAGAGAAGTCGGTGAGACGGGCAGGAATACTAACATATAAGCATCGCAAGAATTCTTTTCATTGATTACGGTGACGCTGTTATTATTATTATTATAATTATTAGGAAAAACAACACCAAAGTTATTTATATGTAAGTATATTTAAAGAGAAAACTGTACATATTCTCGAAAGCTATCTGTTGTACAGTTCTATCTTTAAAAATATGTGCATATACATACCTAGATTTGTTTCTCCATTTTAGGACTCATGCTATTATTATTACTCTTTTTTTTTCATTTTTGGTCTATCACAGTCCTCCAATTCTGGGGTTCCGGGTTGCATCCTGCCTCCTTAGGAGTCCATCACTTTTCTTACTATGTGCGCCGTTTCTAGGATCACACTCTTCTGCATGAGTCCTGGAGCTACTTCAGCCTCTAGTGTTTCCAGATTCCTTTTCAGGGATCTTGGGATCGTGCCTAGTGTTCATATGAATGGGTACAATTTCCACTGGCGTATCCCATATCCTGCTTAGTTCTATTTTCAGGTCTTGATACTTATCCATTTTTTCCCTTTCTTTCTCTTCAACTCTGGTGTCCCATGGTATTGCGACATCAATGGGTGATACTTTCTTCTTGACTTTGTCAATCAACGTCACGTCTGGTCTATTTGAACGTATCACCCTACCTGTTCTGATACCATAGCCCTAGAGGATCTTTGCCTGATCGTTTTCTATCACTCCTTGAGGTTGGTGCTCGTACCAATTATTACTGCAAGGTAGCTGGTGTTTCTTGTAACTCTAGTAGCCAAACAATAGAATGTCACAGTATTAATTGTGTTTTGTAAAAGATTTTCGTGTATTAAATATCTTTGAACAGGAATTTAGTATACAGCAAATTAATTCGAAATACGGAAACCATATTCACGCCATATGAGGAATTAAAATCACATCACCGTATACCTACTTTCATCATGTACAGGCGTCTCTATGAGAGTGGATTTCCTCATCACAATTCGAGAAAACATCGTTTTCACCACTATAAGTAGATTCACATTAACCGTGCATGTGATGTCTAGGCCCGTCCCTTACGACGCCCCTGATTGGCTGTTGATAAGCCAATCACAGGGCTGGAAACTCTCAGTGTGTCTCGAGAGTTCACATAGGCAGGATGTATGTTCCACCCCTTTTGAAAGACGTATCCCTATGGAGAGATGGAATATACACCCTGCCTTTTTGAACTCCCTCGAGAGACTGAGAGTTTCCTGCCCTGTGATTGGCTTATCAACTGCCAATCAGGAGCGTCACATGTACGGTTGATGTGAATCTACTATAGCAACATTCATCAGGTTCTCTCCTGTTAGATAGGATACTTAAGAGACGTTTCCTATATAGTGGTTTATTTTCGACTAAACATATACACAAAAGATATACAAAGGTGAGCTTCCGTAAACACTGTAACTGCTCAACTACATAACAACCTTGTTGAAGGTCTGAGCACTAATTACATTTAAAATACATTTTTAGCCGGAAACATATATAACATGTTTCCGCCCTTCTCTGTTTGTTTAAATTTTGAAAAAAAATTAAATAAACAAATAAGCATGAGAACCAAAATACTAATATAGATAACACACGCTGTCAAAACTATAAGGCAATGGATTCATACATGAGTTAATATAAAATTTACATTACATGAGTAAAATATTAGTAAATACTTTCATTTATACTTTATTTCTTTTTCCTTTTTTATAAAGAAAACCGTTTCGTCCGTTGTCCACGTGCCACATTTATATAATTGTAAAGCTTGATGTCCTCCATCAGTGTCGTATAATTGAAATTTTCTTGACTTGTGTAAATTAATGACCATAACATTATTATGCATTATATCTACGTTCCATTCCTTTAGGGTGTTTTTACCAAACAAAAAAGGTATATTCTTGGCGTTAATCACATATGCATCCACCAACATTTTCACAAAACCATCTTCAGTATCTTTCTCTTTCCATGAAACTGGAAGACTAATTATTTCTGTACTGTGAATAACCGGTCCATCTCCAAATCTAAAATCCTGAGAACAAGACTTACTTTGCAAATCCTCCTTCGTTATGTTATTTGAAAAGAGATGTCTATTTAACCATTCCCTTCCTACGAGAGTTTTTGGACACCCAGTGTCAACAATCATAGCTTCCACTTCTTCAACTTCTTTTGTGAAGTGCACTTCCATAGTACGACCAATCAATATCTCCTTGTTTTCTTCGGACACAAATCTGACATTATTTGCATTCTTTATCAATTCTTTTAATTCATTCATTTCTTTCATAAGCTTCTCACAGCATTGTTCAAGATTTTTTAATCTTTCATCAACTTTCTTATCTGATTGCGATCTAAAGTTAGGTGATCTATCGAACCTTCCTGCAGAATTATTACGCGTTTTTGAATATGATCTAAAAGGCGTTCTTGAGGACGATCTAGATTGCGTTCTGGAAGGTCCTCTTCTATAGTTAACGGATTCTGTTCTCCAATATCCAGGATTCGAAGTGGACCTCCTATACCTGTAGAAGTTTGGCGATTATTTAAACTCCTTCCAATTCTGGTAACGGCTTCTATTATCCGTGTAAAACGTAGAAGAGCTGTCAAAAGATTTAACAGCCATCGAATCTCTATTATTTTCTATTTTTAGCTTTCTAAATTCCATCTTCAATTTATGAACAACATTTTCTTCATCAACAGGTTTCCTTTCCAACCCATCTTAAATTCATCTTCTTTGAGGCGGGTCTTTTCATCCGTTGTTATTTTTCCTCCTTCATAAGCTGCCTTTATCATTAACAAACTCATTACATAATTAAGACAAGTATTTATTTTTTCCCTAGATATTTCAGCCATCAAACTTTCGAACTTATCTAGGAATTTCTCGCAACTCTCTGATTTGTCAGTTGAAAAGGCAAGAACTTTCTGTATAATGTCATTACACTTTTCAGCCTTAGTTTTTGCATATTTCTCTGCCAGAACCTCTAAGACATTGTGAACGGTCTTCAAAGAACTGTTAACTGTACGATCTATTACGACTGTAATCACATATTTCTTAACTCTCTCATTCTTCTTCAAGCTTTCAATTAATTCATTATATTTATTATACTCACTATCTTTGTTATTAGTGCTCCAATCTTCAATTTCAACCTTAAATCTTTCAAAAGTTTGTCCAACCCAAATCGGTGGTAGTTTGGCTTTTGTAATCTGAGCCGTTGTATCGGGAAAAGATTTTCTTTTCGAAGTGCTATCTAAAAGCTTTGACAAAATCTCTGTTTGTTGTGTCAACACATTTGTCAAATCGGACCCATAGCCAACATTTTCCACTGAGCCATTGACTCGAGAATCACCAACCTTTGTCTTGTGAGTTGACTCCATATGCATAATGTAATCCAGTCTGGTTCCGATATTCACATCGCACGCATCACAGTAAGTTTGAGATATTCTAGTATCCATTGTGAGCATCTTGAGCTTGAAACAGGTCATATTTCTGAAGTGATCCATCAAAATCTTTGCTTCCTCATCTTTGAATTTCTTAGCTCTTGTCTTTCTTACACAGTCATCATCTGTACCTATATGACCAAACAGGGGACCATTGCAAGTCTTACATTTTAAGAAATCAAATTCTCCTGTAATCTTGTTTATTATTCCAAATTTTTCAAGCTTACTAATATCATCAGAAAGATCACCATCACTTTTATATCCAGAAGTGT
>NC_061110.1:84670884-84675884 GCF_015104395.2 Macrobrachium nipponense | reverse complement strand
CTCTCTGTCGATTTTTCTTAATACTCCTGACATATAATATCAAACATCTAGCGAATATATAATTGACCAAACCTTATTTTAAAAATGGAGAGATTAATATTTCATCTACATGTTTTCACCGAACAATCATTTTTATGACTAAAATGTAAATAGCTATCTTTTACTTATTTCCTAACAGCTCGAACGTTTGGGTTTCAGTCAGTAAAAACAGCTATTATTTCAGAAATAATTTTATTGTTGTTGATACAAATGTCTATGAAACTACATTTCAGGGAGTTTAGCCGAATATCTTTAAGTTTTTTAATTCTCTTCTTTTTTCTGAAAGATTGAATATGAGTAATTTGTATAGTCAGTGTTGCTCCGCCTGCTTAAATATCATAGTTCATAATATGTCTACAACATTAATGAATAATAAAGGTCTGCAAAGAATTCCGTGGAATTAAAGATGGATCCAATTTAAGAATTAACCTTTCGATACTGAATGATTATATGATTTGTGAATCCTTACGGACATTCAGTATTATTTTAAATAATTATCTATTCTTAGAATACATTATTTTTAACTTTAGTTTCTATTTGAACTTATCTCGGTGATGCACGTTGAATCCTAGACTTGTGGCCGTAGCTCCACCAGACCGGTGATATTTGTAAAGCTGGAAATGTTTCGACCTTCGCGCTAAAAGAGAGAAAAAGAGAGGAAGCAGGCTGCCAATGAGAGAGAGAGAGAGAGAGAGAGAGAGAGAGAGAGAGAGAGAGAGAGAAATCATGTCGGCAACAGGAAATTACATCTCTCAAGGTTTATTACTCTCTGAATGCAGGCTTAGCCACTGGACACCAATACAACTTCGTTAATAATGTCAGTAAGTCACAAAGGCATCCTTTATACTTAGAGGAAAGAGTCAGGAATTATTTCTGTTATATATATACGCTTTCTCTCTCTCTCTCCTTTTAGCTCTCATGCTCTGCTTGCGCTTGGTTATCATTTGTATGAGATATTCTCACTCTCTTTAAAATACATAGCATTTTTCAAAACTTGTCAAGGGTTAGTCTTAGTCATTTCAGCTGTTTCAGGGATAATTCACAACAAGTGCAGCTCATTTCTTCATAGAATAACATTATAACAGTCATAAAATTCATCGAACCTCTCTTCCAACCTTTCACTTAATCGCTTCTGGTAAATATTTGCCGGACTGTATAGTTTATAGAAGTGCCGAGTTAGGAAGGTGGATGGGGCATCCAGTTTTACTAATATACATAAAGAGCTGAGAATAATATCAGGGAAGTAAGCTCTTTTTTGGATCTGCTGGAGTTCCGGACCTAAAGTCTAGAAATTATGGATGATTTCATGAGAACTGGCATTATACGTGCGGACCAATCCTTACAGAATATTCATTTGTAAACCCTATTACCAAGAACAGGCATCGGTTTTTGTGAAGGGTCCTTTTTCAACTCAAGTTGGGACCACATTCATTCCGGAAAATTGCCAGTTTACAGAGATGAAAAACAAGTAAATAAAACGCTAATGTTTTGAAGGCAATTCTTAAAATCCAGCTCTCAAGGACGTTACATTTCATGTGGAACTTACCACATTAACGATCTAGATCCCTTTAATATTGCATGCAATGTTGCTACCACCACCACGCATGCAAATCCCGCAGAACGTAGATCCTAGGAACGACTGCAGGATCTTCTGACGAAGGAGGAACTCTTTCATTGCATGACGTTAATGAGCGGTTAACCAACCGGACAATGGCGCTGAATGGAGGGTTTTACCCACTGTAATCAGGTCTGATATTTAACAAGCAAACAATGGGTTCTTAAATCACCAGAAACCGAGAAACGGTAGTATTTCAGCTATTCTACCCTTGTGATGAATGACATTAAAAATAACGTCATCTTTAGTTTTCTGTAAAAGAAAAATATTGAGATGTCTTTGTCTATACGTTCGCACTTTTCTTGTCCGCCCTACGAGCTTAAAGACTACGGTGGCTAGAGGGCTGCAAATTGGTATGTTGATCGTCCACCCTCCAATTATCAAACATTCCTAATTGCAGCTCTCTAGTCTCAGTAGTTTTGATTTTATTTAAGGTTAAAATCTAGGCATGATCGTGCTTCTGGCGCCATAACAACACGTTTCATACAGCATAATAAGCTGTACAGAAACCTCTATTGCAATTGCGCCGTTACTTGTTTAATGTTAAGGCCAAAAGGATGGGCTGGCTAATAACTTACTCTGCATTGACTCGGAGGCTTAGTACACCGTCCTTTGTGAAATATCGATAAAAAATGGTAATTTTCAAACATCACTTGAATTATGATATCTGTTAGCGTGATCGTTTGAACTTTTGCAATAACTTTTTACTTTAATCTCTGTGCCTGTAACGCAAAGAATTTCTCTTTTAACTATTTTGTTTTATTCGTCAAAAAATCCCATCATTTTGACTGGTTTTTCTTCAATACCCATTCTGAAATAACAATACTGATCTGAAAGGAGTACGTAGAACTATTCGGAAAATATAATTGATTAATTAAATCTAATGGTATGTCGAAATTAACTTTGGTGAGTTTTTGGAGGTGCACAAAACTGCAGGGCTTTTTTGTGCTAAGAATAGAAATAAAGCGAACTATTAAAGTAAAGCATTGGTTATCAAAACGAAAAAGCTTGGATGAAAATATAGTTAATCTATTTTACAGTTTTTTTCATTAAATTTAAAACATTTAAGTGTCGATAAAATCGTGTATTTTTGCATTAGCAACATACGAATTTGGAAGAAATGATTAGTATCCACCATCAAATCATTCATATTTTTAGCTATTTTGACTTTGAATTTTGATAATATTGGAATCTTGAGTGAAGAGACCGCTAAGGATCCAGTCCTTGACACAAGTATGAGTGACCTTGACCTATTTTTCAAGGTCACTTTTGTACATTACTTGTCCGCTACATTGATTTAAAAATGCTGAATTATTACGTGATTTAAATAAGGTTTCAGTCCAGAAAAAATGGCAATTTGCGGAGCTTTAGCAGATAGGCCAGGTTCTTTAATAGGGAGACATTTCGGTAAGTTCAGTAAGTAGGCCTTGATTTGATAATAACAGTGAACATATATAACCTGGAACCTTTAAGAAAATGTTCTAATTTATATAATATATATATATATATATATATATATATATATATATATATATATATATATATTCACTGTCAATATTACTTCAATTATTATCATCGATGTGAAAAGCACAGTAGAATATATACAGAGTAATAACATGAACTATTGAAAGGTTCATAACAGATAAAGGTTATATAGGATATCATCAAATAATGAGGAAAATTACGTTAAGTACTTACCAGTTCTATTCATTATAGTTAATATCATTATTGTTGTAATGAGCAAAGGTTTCACTTCAAATTATATGAATATTCGCAGAGTCATTTTCTAAAGTGTGACTACTAATGATGTACAACAAATCATAGGTGACATTGCTAACAGGAAATCTGTTACCGATCTACGCGGCTTATTTGAGTAAAGCTTTCTGGATGTACAACGAATATCTTTACGCAGAATATCACCACATTATCTACTGACTATGCAGTCCAGTGAATAATTCAGAAAACCCAAGTCTTGTAGATTTACTTTAAAATATATTCTTAGTACCAGTTTTTTGCAGTCATATACCATTAATGTGTTTAACCATTTTTTCCTCTCTCCTATCTTATTGACTGTTCCTATACTTATTTGTAAGTACAATTTCTTTTGAATATGATGAATATAAATAACTGAAAATATGAATTAAACAGTAAACGATCTCGTTACACACACTGGCACACCTACACATACATACATACACACACACACACACACATATATATATGTATATATGTAGTATATATATATATATATATATATATATATATATATATATATATATATATATATATATATGATCAGTCACTGACCTTAGGTATCACCAAAGCAGAAAAAATTTACTGTTAAAAGAGAAAACATACACAGTATAATTACGAAATATTACTTGGTATCACCTAAAAGTAACGAGGGTTTTATAAACTGAGGGAAATTTCTCCATTTGGATAAAGCTAAATCTACATTCATTAATAACGAGATTTTGCAGCAATAACTTATGTTTATGATCAATAAAATTTTATTATTCTTCGTTCGAATCTCAACTCCATAAAATATTGCTCACCATCCAAAGAAACGTGTTTGCAATCATGGTCTGGAAGGTTTGGTAAAAAACAAGCATAAATTTCTCTCTCTCTCTCTCTGTTTCTCTCTCTCTCTCTCTCTCTCGTTTTTGCCCCCCCCTCTTCCTCTTCTCTCTCTCTCTCTCAACATACTGCCGATATCAGTTGAACGTACGCTTTCCTATTATTCGACAGATCTTCCAATTTGCATAATTTTTAGTTGGTCAGTGCTTGGTAGGGTGACCATTTAGAATGCCATGTACTGGGCACATACATTGCCTGAACGTCCTTGAGGCAGGGCGTCCAGCTTGTAAGCTCACCCGAAGAAGAAAAGGTCAGTAGACTTTGATTTTCTATATATATATATTATATATATATATAATAGATATATATATATAATATATATAGATATGTATCTATATTATATATATGTATGATATTTTATATTACATATTATATATATAATACATAATAATATATATATATATATATACATACACAACATTTTTTTGTTCACCATGACATTTTTATTTTCATGAATATTGAGCCACAAATGTCGTTTAATATATAGCTCACCATACCTCGGGAAGAACTTACACCTAAGAAGAATAATTATGATTAATGAAGTCCTCTGTCATAAGTGGAATTCGTATCATTGCCTAGTTTAGGAACAGCGATATACAATGACTTTGACCAATGAGCCATCAACGAAGGTATAGTGAACTGGATATTAAACGAGATTTGTGGCTTGATATTTTTAAATGAGTATTTATACACGTGAGAATTTATACAC
>NC_061110.1:84640884-84668384 GCF_015104395.2 Macrobrachium nipponense | reverse complement strand
ATTTATGTTAAAAAGCTTTAAAATTCTAGGAATATCTAAAAACCTCTCATCATAAGGTAATTTTAGAATGTTATGCTTACTAAATTCAAGTTTGTCATTAGTTGAATAAAATGTTTTTCTAGCTCTTTTCCATGCCACATCTACAAAGTCCTTGGGTATTTAAGTTTCAATGCAATATCATAAATAGTTTTAATTTCAGCGTCAATAAACTGCGGGCTACAGACACGTAAAGCCCTTAGGAACATCCCAGAAAAACAGAGAATTTAACATTTTGATGGTGATTGGAGTAGTAATGAACAAAAGAGGCAATATTAGTTGATTTTCGAAAGACTGAAAAGGTGAAATTTCTATCATTTCTATGGACAGTTACATCAAGAAAATTCAAATTACAATTTCTTTCTTCCTCTACAGTAAATTTTATAGAAGGGACTAAATTATTGAGATTATTAAGGAATTCCTGGAGGTTTTCGTGAACTGGCCAAATACAGAAGATATCATCCACGTATCTAAACCAAATAACTTTTTGGGGCAAAATTCTTGGTAAGAGTTTTGTCTCAAAAAATTCCATGTAAATATTGCTAAAGGACAGGAGATAAGGGATTACCCATGGCCATGCCAAACTTTTGTACAAAAAATTCCCCATTGAAACAAAATTTACTATCTTTGATACATAACCTTATGAGACTAATGAGATTTTCTACACTTAAGGGAATGTCATGACCTCTAATTCCTCTTCCAAATATTCAAGTAAGTCATCTACAGGCACTTTTGTAAATAAAGAGACAACATCAAAACTAACCATATTAAAATCATAATTCAAATTTAAACTATTCAATTTGTTTATAAAATCAACATTGTTTTTAACATTCGTGTTAGAAATATTTCCTACCAAAGGAGTAAGAATTTTTACAAGCCATTTAGATAAATTATACGAAACTGAGCCCACTGAACTAATGATTGGTCTGATAGGGTTATTGATTTTATGTGTCTTGACTAAACCATACATGTAAGGTAGGGAGGCGCATTGCGGTGTAAACTGTTTAATTGAATGGTCCAAGCCCTTCAAATGGATTTAATTTGTTTATTAAAATGGGAGTTAACTGTCTGTGTAGGGTCAGACCTCAGTTTCGTATAAGTATCAGTGTCATTTAGCAATGTCATTATTTTACTTATATAGTCACTTTTATTCATAATTACCACTGCATTAATTTTATCTGCTTTTGTCACCTTCACTGTTTCGTCTTCTTTAATTTTCTTAAAAGCCTGGAGAAATCTCACGGGTACATTAGGGGGAGAAGGTTTACTCATAGCACCATACACAATACCTTTACAAATATTGATATCATCAGGGCATAGGTTTTGATTCAATTTTTCTAAATAACAAAAGGATTTTGAGATGTCGACACAGTCCAGGTTACCATTAAATACACCAAAGCTTAACCCATATCCCAAAGCCGCTGTCGTAGCACTATCCACTGGTTTGTCAGATAAATTAATCATGAAGTCCACGTTGGCATGCTTAGTCCAGTCGCTTTCACCATCAAAATGTTAAATTCTCTGTTTTTTCTGGGATGTTCCTAAGGGCTTTACGTGTCTGTAGCCCGCAGTTTATTGACGCTGAAATTAAAACTATTTATGATATTGCATTGAAACTTAAATACCCAAGGACTTTTGTAGATGTGGCATGGAAAAGAGCTAGAAAAACATTTTATTCAACTAATGACAAACTTGAATTTAGTAAGCATAACATTCTAAAATTACCTTATGATGAAAGGTTTTTAGATATTCCTAGAATTTTAAAGCTTTTTAACATAAATGTTGTTTTCAGTAATATTAATGTCAAGAGTTTAGTAATCAAAAATTCTCCTAAAGATCTTCCAGGCTGCATATATGAAATTCCTTGCAAAAAGTGTGATAAAATCTATTACGGACAGACTGGCAAATCTCTTTCACAGCGTCTTAAGCAACATCAATATTCTGTGAGAACTGGGCAAATATCGAATGCATTATTTGTACATATGAGAGATTTAGACCATCCTATTAACTGGAGTCAAGCAAGAGCCTTAGTCCCATGTAATGACACAGTTAAAAGGAATATCATTGAATCTTGTTTTATCAAGTCAAATAATAGAAATGTTCTAAATTTAAGTCTTGGTTTATTTAAACTTGATGCTTTCATAATGAAAAAAGTTGTAGATAAATATAAGCAACAAAATTAATATATTCAGCTTTTACATGTTTTGAACTGTAAAGATACTTTGTAATTTCGGTTAGGGTCAGAATCTGTTTGTGACCGTGTGATATCCGATAATCCTGGATTATCCCTTTTAATTTTTACCTTTTGATAATTAACCATCTGGTATTCCTGATCTTGTTTGTACCTGAGGCCTTCCTCTCCGATTGTACTTTAGTAGCTCCTTGACGATGTCTGAATAAAGACGAAAGCGCTTGGATTCCTGACTTTCATTTCCCGTGGTATTCGCTTATATATATAATATATATATATATATATATATATATATATATATATATATTATATATATATATATATATATATATATATAATATATATATATATATATATATATATATATATATATATATATATATATATATATTAGTCCTAGGGTTATAATTAATGATATATTGCCAATACGTTCATTGTGACCTTTTTGAATGTGGGGAACAGAGCCAAAGCAATAAAAACCAGAGAAAAGCTGATAAATGATTTCTGTGGATGGCATGATATGAAACTGACATAGTAGACGAGTCAATGTTCGTCAGTTCATGGGCTCTTTTCAAAGTGCCTTTGGGAAACTGGTTGTAGCCAGTAATATGAGACGCTAACGAAGTGTGCATTCGTATGTGTGTGTGCGCCTCTTCTATTCTTAATGTATCCTAGCCAAGTCTATGGAGGACTTGGATAGAGACGTCTTTGGGAGAAAGGCAAGATGGCGGGGGAGCTCTGTGAAAGTCTCTTTATATTTATTGAGTGAAATATTCCGGCTGCATGAGTGAGTCTTGAACTATTTTAGCCAAAGGGGTGGCTTGTTGTCTGTTTGACATTTAAAAGAATATCTAATCTTTAATTTTTGTCTTTAAACTTATGTGTACTTACGAGGTTTTTCTCATGTCTTTGAAACAGACGATTCTAGCAAGAACTATGGGTTCTGGCAAGGGGGGGACCGGGGACGGAGGGTCCAGATGGGAGAATAGACATTTGGTGTGACTAATTACTTTTTAGACATTTTAATGTTGAGGGTAACTGAGTTAAGTTAGTCTGTGAGACTTGATTGATTCACTATCTTTCGTTGTTAAATAAATAGTTATTTTTATATGACTTCATCTCTCATTTTGATTACCTGACAGAGTGGAGAGAGAGAGAGAGAGAGAGGTATCGCTTAGAGAGAGAGAGAGAGAGAGAGAAAGAAAAGCCGCGAGCCGTTGCTTCTTATGTGTTGGTTTGCCTGATGCTCGAGTTACATGTTTACCAAATGAATAACGAGATTAATATCCCGTTAACAGATGTGGTGATGTGGTGGCTTAGTGGTGGTTTTTGAGGGCTACATATATATATATATATATATATATATAATATATATATATATTATATATATATATATATATATATATAGTATATATATATATATATATATATATATATATATATATATATATATATATCGCGTGTATAAATTCTCACACAGAACCTTTCATATTTTTTATTTATAATTTTAAGTTTGTGAAATCGCACTTGCTTACAAATAAGTATGAGAAAGAGACAGGGAAGAAAAAAAGACAGAAACGAACAAATAATTATACCCATATATATCCAATCTTCAAAGATACCTCGTTGCCAGACGTATGGAAACTTAAGGCATCACGTCTGAAAGGCGAAGCACTAATAGGGCTTTCTAAAGAAGGCGGGCGTGACGCAAAAGAAAAAAAAATAATCGATCATTCGTCCACGACTGCGTCAGCTTCTCTTTCTCCTTCGCTGCCTACGAAGCGTAACGGAGGCACCGGGTTTCGAGGAAGACGGTTTTTAGCTCGCTCATGCCATTGTTATAGAACGAAACGAACGTTCACGAAAACAGTGTATTAATAGCACGGATGTTTTATGGCCACAAATCCCGCAGTCACGCTGCTTGATGGGGCTCTCTCTCTCTCTCTCTCTCTCTCTCTCTCTCTCATTAGTAATAATGTAATAACTTCGTCTGCTAGTACCATACCCAGTGCCTAATTATATACTTTTTATCTATAAAAAGAGGCTATCACAGCCGTATTTTGTTTGACAAGTATAGCAAAGAGAGAGAGAGAGAGAGAGAGAGAGAGAGAGAGAGAGAGAGAGAGAGAGAGAGAGAGAGAGAGAGGAAATCTTTACATTTTTAAAAATACAGTGCCAGTCATGCTACCGATACCTGATACAGATCTACATACGAAGATTTGAGGTCAAGAAAATCAAAATAACGCTTTAGTCTGAACTCACTCGGTGTTGAAAAACCAACCTAAGATGAAAAAAATGCATTCATTAGCTGAGTATTACAGTATCCCCACATAGCAGGAAAAAGCTATATAATCTTCCCAGATGGTCAGAGTTTCACTCGACGCTTTCGCTGAACCTGGCGTTTCTGCTGTGGCGACGGCAGATCACCCTTGTGTACATACGTGGGACAGATTTATGTAAGCTCGATATCTATGTAAGGGCGAACGCCGGCTGTCTTTATCGTTGGGGTCTTTATCGTTGGGGTAAATTTAGATGTCCCCATTGCAAGTAATGGACGTTTAGTTTAGTACATGAGAATTATACTGCAGACATTTGTAAAAATCTATGCAGCAAAAGAAAGGAAAATTTTGAAAGTTCTTGTTTTTTTTCCTTAATTTTTGTTTCATATCCTGGGCATGATATGTATTCAATATAGAAATTGAACTGAACATAGAATTTAGGCCGAAGGCCGAGCACTGTGACCTATGACCTAAATTCTGTGACCTATGAGGACCTTCAGCGCTGAAACGGAAATTTACAGTAAAAGGTTTGAAAAGTTTAACAGGATGAAAGGTTCGCAGTTGCACTATTAATCAATTGTTAGGAGAGGGTAGAAGGTAAGATAGAAGAAAAAGCATATGAAAGGCGGTACAGTAAAAGGAATGAAAGGGGTTGCAGTTAGGAGCCGAAGGCACGCTGCAAAGAACCTTAAGTAATGCCTACAGTGCACCGTTCGAGGTGCACTGACGGTAGCCTACTAGCCCACTACCGGGTGTATTTGATATAAGATACTTTATGGAAAATGGTAACGAACAGTTGATAATGACTAGCAGGACCACCTAGTGCAACTGAATATCAGCTTAAGCAATGTCGTATTTCTCATTAACCACGTAATAAAACACAAAGATTTATACGACGTAATGTACAGCTTAGTCGTAAAGCCCGAATATTAATCATTTTCCTTTTTATCTTTCCAAAACAATCACACAATACTCAAGTATATGTATTTTAAGGATATGGTGCGCTGGTGTCTTGCAGAGGAGCGTTCTCGGTCTCTCGCTGTTTTTGGTCTGTACCGGGTCTTTTACTGACGGACAAAATAAGACAGGGCAAATAACGTAGCTGTGTCATTTCTATCCACTAATTCAGAAATACAGTTGCCTGTAGCCTTAATAGAGTTTGGGAGTGAATGTAGCGATGGGTATAGTCAGGGGAACGTCCAAACAACATAAGGGACCCATACGAAAGAGATAATGATAAGGGTTTCGACTTTTGCTTCAGCAAAATCATCAGAGCTTGGCTTGTTTGATGGTAATCATTTATACTTCAATACTTATTTTCTCATGTTAGTGACGCTTCTGCGGTGGAAAATGAAAAG
Organism: Macrobrachium nipponense; assembly: GCF_015104395.2. Lineage (NCBI taxonomy): Eukaryota > Metazoa > Arthropoda > Malacostraca > Decapoda > Palaemonidae > Macrobrachium > Macrobrachium nipponense. Next base: position 84,662,520 of record NC_061110.1, on the reverse strand, counting down.
AATTACTAGAATCTACGGAAAGACTTCTCATTATGACGTTTACCGAAAGAGCTGATATCCATTTGCGGCTTATTTTCTGATAGGATAAGCTGGAATACCGATGTTATTTTTTTCTGCCTAAAATATAGAACTTGAATGTACGAAAGCAATGTTGAACTATTCTTCTTATGTGACTGACCTTTAAAATCTTGTGAACAGTTTCAAGAACAAAGACTCGTGTCCATCATCTTAGTCCGGAACTACAAAATATTGTTTCAGTTCTTTCACTGAAATTTTGGGAGAATCAGTATGACTAAAGAATTTAATTTTTTTTCAACAGCAGAGGCCAATAGAACGGCAACTAAATGAGAGAATAATTTTGAGATTTTAAGAAATTATTGTAATGACATGGATGAGCTTCCATTTCAAAAGAATTTTTTTTTTTTTCTGTACAGCGTATAATGCCATATGAAACTCTCAGCCATGCCTCATGAAACTTTTATCCACGGCCCATACGTTCAGCCACGGATCGGTGATGGCCCTTGTTGTTACCTATAGCGGTGCCACGCGCATGATCATGTCACAACTTTAACCTTAAATAAAATGTAAACTACTGAGGCTAGAGGGCTGCATTTTGGTATGGTTGCTGACTGGAGAATGGATGGCCAACATACGAATTTGCAGCCGTCTAGCCTCAGTAGGTTTTAAGATCTGAGGGAGGACAAAAAAAGTGCGCACAGACAGACATAGCCATCTCAATAGTTTTCTTTTACAGAAAACTACAAAGACGGAATTTTTTAGACTCTTGAAGAAGGGATGCCAATATTTCAATTTGATTTATTTGCTACCTTTTTAGATTCAAAATTAGTTTTTAAAAAATGAATTCTATGTACATTTGCCTTTTAAAGACACAAATTTTAATAATAGATACTGTAAGATAAGAAAAGCACGTTTTCTTTGAGAAATACAAATATTTTGGAGATATACGTAAGTGGGGATTGAGAGAAGAAAGTTCGTTGCATTCTATTTAAAGCTGTGGACCGTGGGTGGTTTCTGAAGACTGGACTTCCAATATCCAAGGCAAACAAAACGTAATTACACTGAGACTTGTAAGTAATCAGTACGGTACTTGTTATTGGACTCACTCCTCTATACAGCTATTCTAAGTAATCATTATGGTAAGCTATTGTTATTGGATTCATGTGGCAGCTGGTGGCGATCTCATCAATTTTCTTATTCTAAAACATTCTGCTGAAGCTCTGCAATATGAATGAAGAAACTCAGCAGTATTTTGCTTAATCATGAATCACCGAACTGCCAGCAATATTGCTTTAGGAAAAAGACCTTTATATCTGAGGTCTCTGAGTAATGGAAGTACCGTTAGGCGCGAGTCGTAGAATTCCCTGCATTGACCTTATGCTTCTATGTGACCTTTCACTCTCCGCAAACCACCAAATTCACGCATCTATGGAGACAAACACTGGAAAGTTTTTGCTTCCCTCTAAAGATCAGAACGATTCCTAAAAGGTAGCCGTTGCCTTGCAAGGTCACTGGGCTCCTGAGGTAATGCACTAGCCTGCTTTGTGATGTGCATCCATCAAATAAAGTGTAATGGGAATATGGGAGGAGATACCGTAAAGAAATGAGTTTTGGAAATATGGCCATAGGAGATTTGGATGTATCATCTCAGAGAATGATTAGCATTAAGGAATGCTTGTCTACGTGTGAAATCAATCGATAGGCGAAAAAGTAGATGTGTGTGTTAAATGTGATAAAAAAAAAGCTGAATAGGAGTAAAAAAATGGGAAAGACAGAAATTATTCAAACGCCATTTTAATCATCCACACGTCTATGGTCGTTGTTCCTCGTCAGAAATATGCCGTTTCCCTAAGAACGTATATACTAAGCGCTTTATTAGTTATTCCATTTAAATAATGCATTCTTTCACTATATAAAGACAATTATAACAACTGTAATTAATACCTTATTTTAATTGTGTCATTTAGTGTTATCAGTAGTAATGGCCTTGAATGAATATACATAAAATCTTCAGCACTCGATCACAAAGATTTTTTGGTCACAATGAAGAGCAAAGTTCGGAAGTGGTCATAATAATGAATTGTGCCCGGCAGCGGCAGCAAAGGAAAACCAATTAATTTAAGCTGCAGAAAGTTCTGCTATTTGAAAAATTAACTTTTATCGTTTATTCAGTCGCATATTTCTAAAGGGCTCAGTTTCTGTTAATAATTGGGTTTCTTATTTATTTGTAATTTACTTTTGATTATTATTTAACGACCGAAACGTTAATGATTAATCTTTTATTGTAACTAATTTCTTTGATTAATCAATTTACTTATCTACAATTAATTTTTTGCAATTATTAGATCGCTTATTTATACCATTACTGCGTATTTCATAGCATAAACTCAAAAACAGAAAACATAAATTTCTTCTACTAACAATAAAATATAATGTATATACATATAAGCACATTTTTAAGCTAATGGTAACATCAAGGCCGAATCACCTGTTAAGTTGAGGTGGAAGTTACCTGATCCTTAAACAATTAACATTAATTGTCTCAAGCAATCAGGTCTACCGTTAGATATCTCTTCTCAACACTCACGTTAGATATCCTGGCATTTACGCTTGGCTTATGAATGGTTCCCAAGTCAGTACGTGGTACCGCGTCGGCATGACCATATAATTCCTCTTATTTTGTGGTTTTTCCTCTAATTCTTTCCGCTTTCGAACTGATGTTCCTCTATGGATCAGCTGAGCAACTGGATCCATTTAATGCACTTAAGTTTGACAAAGAAATTTGTATACGAATCGAAAGTATCGCTGATTTTAAATTTCGTAGGAAATAGTTACAAAGTAGCTTGACTCAAGGTAAATCCAAGAGAGATATCTAAGAGAAAATATAGAAATTCATTTATCACCAAGGTCTTTACAATATATGTTAATATATTCTAGTAACATATAAATCTATAAATCTATATACGTATTGTTTTGGTTTATTTTTATCATGGACTTTATGACGATGATGATAATGACATGATTATTTATATTTTTAATAATTAACAGAGGATAGGTTGCGTTTAGTTTGCTGGTCGAATTCTCTCCAAACAGAGGCTGATTTCACAATACTAATTTTACAATGCAAATTACTAAAATATGGTAAATTTCTTCTTCAGTCCTCTGACAAAGGCTATTTCATAGCTGGACGACCGCTAAGAATTACACACACACACACACACACATGAATATACATACATACATATATCCATATATATATATATATATATATATATATATATATATATATATATATATATATGTGTGTGTGTGTGTGTGTGTGTGTATGTGTGTGTGTGTGTGTGTTGTGTGTATGCATGGGTGTATATATATATATATATATATATATATATATATATATATATATATATATATATATATATATATATATATTTATATTTATTTGCTTGTGTCTATGTGTGTGTGTAATCTCACTATTCCCAGTACTCGCTCAACTGTTATCTCAAGGATTCACTCCTCCATACAGCTATTGTTTCGTTATATTCCTGTGGTTCCAAAAATTCTTTTCTCGTACTTTCGTGAATGTCGACTAACGGTATACATAGATGGAAGCCTGCATTTCCTGGAGAGAAGAGAGAGAGAGCAGAGAGAAGGAGAGGAAGGAGAGAGATAGAGAGAAGAGAGAGCCGAAGGGAGTAGAAACCAAGCCCTATTGTTCATATTTCCCCCCATAGGTTTTTCATTGCTGGTAAATTCGAGGGTGGTAATTGATTAACAACTACAACGATAACGACGTTATTTTATATGTATATATATATATATATATATATATATATATATATATATATATATATATATATACACTTCACACTTAAAAAAAAAACCTAAAATAGTTACAATTTTACTCAGACAACAAAGAAGAGAATAAGAAAATTAAGACACCATTAAAAGAGCACTTGTTCCATCAGAACATATAGATATATATATATATATATATATATATATATATATATATATATATATATATATATATATATATATATATATATATATATATATATATATATATATATATATATATATATATACGACAGTGTGCGCATAATCTTAGAATATTGTTCATTACGAATTAAAGTAAAAATCTCGTACTACAAAGGCTAAAGCCTTCAACTAAACAAACGCCCGCCCCACCCCTCCTCTTAGAAGTATTTCTCATAACATCGTTCGACATGGCATCATAGAAAGGATGCAGCTATCCCACTTGGCATAATTACAGTCTCCACTAATCATAAAGTTATCAAACTAGACAGTATTTCTGTTGACAGAAGTTCACTCTCGACGGGGTTCGGAAGTCACGTAAAGCCGTTGGTCCCGTTACTGAATAACCATTGGTTCCATGTAATATAAAAACAGCATACAAACAAACAATCAATACTAGACATAAGTCATTTCTGCAGGAGAATTTAAAAGTAGGTTTTGAATTAATGGTTTTGGTAAATCCACTAATTTTGAGTATAAATCAGTTAGATTATTGACATTGATGTTCAGAAGCTGTATATCGGATTCTACAACATAAGTCAACCTACACTATCACTCATCTCCTTTTTCAAAAACCTGACTGCCTGACATACGGAAGATCAAAATGACCCTACTGAAGTCAGAGCTCTCGGTTTTACTATTCCTGCGGTCCGTAACGGCGCCCGTTTTGACAGAGGGAATGGTATCAATCATAACCTTAATGGCTTCCGCAACATTTCTGGCCCAATGTCAGAATGACAAAGGGAGATTAGCTACGCAAAGGCTGGCTATAAAATGAAGAGTGAAGGGATGTCTGATACAGTCTGATTCAGCCCCGGCAGCTGACAGCATCCAAGGATGGAGATGAGGAATCTGGTTTGTAGTTTATTCGGTAAACATTTGTTGTATGGGAATCAAGAATCTTGGCGTCATTTCTAATCAATCTTGAGGGAGAGATTAAAAAACGCCTATCTGTATGTTTGCACAAATACGTTTTCCTTCTTGGAAATATTTATATTTTTCATTTATATCATGTTTTGTTAATTTTTCGTCTAAATCGTGTTTTAATTGACCGATTTTCTGTAGTAATTGAAAATACAGATGCACTTCTTCCATACTCGTATCCTGGTATTGTTATGTAAGGCTCTCTCTATCCCTCCAATTCCCTCATACGCACATAAACACACACACGCACGCACACACACACACACACACACACAGATATATATATATATATGTATATATATATATATATATATATATATATATCTATAGAAGGTTTACATTAATTAAAATCTGACATCAAATTAGCTTTTGTGTAGGTATTTCTTCCCCATTTTTCATATTATGTTTTAAATTTCATACAAATCAATCTATGCACATAATTCGCATTAAAGAAGAGAGTTGTTATTTAGTCTGTAGTCTTTGGGTCAGAATATCTGTACAATTTCAAAAGGAAAACATACACTATCAAATATAATTCAGTGTAAAAACTGCTCAGCTGCATAACAAATATGTGAATCCTATTTTCATTCATATTATTCTGCCTTTTCTGTCAAACATAAATGAGAATAGATTTTGCTGAATTTTGTGATTAATTTACTCACTTTTTAGTTCATTTAGTTCTTGTTATGGCTGTTGTCTAGCTGCACTGACAAGTTGTTCTATACTCCTGCCTGTTAATACCTTTCCAGTTGTTATTTTATGTGTAGCCATATCCTTCTGTAAAAAGATATGGCAGGTACATGAAAGTAGAATGTTTAAGATTCTAATTAGGAAAACCACTACATATTTCTCTTTCCAAACATTACATCAATCTTTCAGTCTACGAACATCTTCAAATTTAATAATAAATGACAATGAATTTCTATTACCTAAGAATATAAACAATTATTGTTGATAGGGTTATCGGGGAAAATCAACGGTAAAGGAATATAAGTCTAACAAATATACAGAAGTCATTTTTGAAGGTTTCATAAAAAATATCATAAGTATTTCCAAACTTTCAGGTATTTGTGCTCTTCTTAGCAGTGGTATGCGCAACTGGAATTAGAAAGTGTGAAGCAGAGCCAAGTCACCAGGGACATGACCAAATATCACAACGAGGGAGTCACTTCCATGGACAGCAGCATTATCAGCCACTGATATATGGGCAAGGACATCACCATGGAAAGAGAGCCGCTGACCCACAGCCAGAAGCACTGAGCCACGGACACCACCATGGAAAGAGAGCCGCTGACCCACAGCCAGACGCTCTGAGCCACGGACACCACCATGGAAAGAGAGCCGCTGACCCACAGCCAGACGCTCTGAGCCAACGGACTACCACCATGGAAAGAGAGCCGCTGACCCACAGCCAGAAGCTCGAGTCACGGACACCACCATGGAAAGAGAGCCGCTGACCCACAGCCAGACGCTCTTGAGTCACGGACACCACCCATGGAAAGAGGCCGCTGACCCACAGCCAGAGCTTCTGGGGCCACGGACACCCCCACCATGGAAAGAGAGCCGGCTGACCAGCCAGAAGCTCTGAGCCACGGAACACCACCATGGAGAGCCCTGACCCTCAGCCGAAGCTCTGAGCCCGGACACCACCATGGGAAAGAGAGCCGCTGAACTCTCAGCCAGAAGCTCTGAGCCACGACAACCAACCATGAAAGAGAGCCGCTGGACCCAGCCGGAAGCTCTGGCCGGGGACCACCATGGAAAGAGAGCCGCGACCCACAGCCAGAAAGCTCTGAGCCACGACACCACCATGGAAAGAGAGCCGCTGACTCAGCCAGAGCTCTTCCACGGACACCCACCATGGAAAGAGGCCGCTGACCCTCAGCCAAAGCTCTGAGCCACGGACACCACCATGAAAAGAGGCCGCTGACCTCAAGCCAGAAGCTCTGGAGCCACGACACCACCATGGAAAAGAGAGCCGCTACCCTCAGCCAGAAGCTCTGAGCCAGGACACCACCAGGGAAAGAGAGCCGCTGACCCTCAGCCAGAAGCTCTGAGCCACGGACACCACCAGGGAAAGAAGCCGCTGACGCCAAGCCAGAAGCTCTGAGCACGGCACCACATGGAAAGAGAGCGCTGACCACAGCCAGAAGCCTGAGGCCACGGACACAACCCATGGAAAGAGCGTCAAGATCGCACGGACCCACAGGAAGAGAGCCGCTGACACCTCAGCCAGAACCTCTGAGCCACGGTACACCACATTGGAACAGAGAGCCAGCTGACTCACAAGCCAGCAAGCTCTGAGCACGGCCCCACCATGGAAAGAAGCCGCGACCCTCAGCCCAAAGGCTCTGAGCCACGGACACCACCATGGAAGAGAGCCGCTGACCCTGCAGCGATGAAGCTCTGCCATCGGACACCATCATGGAAAGGATGAGGCTGATCACCTGCAGCCATTGTAACTCTTGAGCCACGACACCACCGGAGATGAAGAGAGCCGCTGACCTCCTCAGCCAGAAGCTTGAGCCACGACACCACATGGAAGAGAGCCGCTACCCAAGCCAGAAGCTCTGAGCCAAGGACACCATGAAAGAGAGCCGCTGACCCACAGCCTGAGGCTGATCATTCCCACAGCACTGGCCATGGTACACGCCTAGGACACTTCTCTGGACATCACTCATTCAGTCACGGACACCACCATGGAAAGAGAGCCGCTGACCCTCAGCCAGAAGCTCTGAGCCACGGACACCACCATGGAAAGAGAGCCGCTGACCCACAGCCAGAAGCTCTGAGCCACGGACACCACCATGGAAAGAGAGCCGCTGACCCTCAGCCAGAAGCTCTGAGCCACGGACACCACCATGGAAAGAGAGCCGCTGACCCTCAGCCAGAAGCTCTGAGCCACGGACACCACCATGGAAAGAGAGCCGCTGACCCACAGCCAGAAGCTCTGAGCCACGGGACACCACCATGGGAAAGAGAGCCGCTGACCCTCAGCCAGAAGCTCTGAGCCACGGACACCACCAGGAAAGAGAGCCGCTGACCCTCAGCCAGAAGCTCTGAGCCACGGACACCACCATGGAAAGAGAGCCGCTGACCCTCAGCCAGAAGCTCTGAGCCACGGACACCACCATGGAAAGAGAGCCGCTGACCCTCAGCCAGAAGCTCTGAGCCACGGACACCACCATGGAAAGAGAGCTGCTGGGCCACAGCCAGAAGCTGGTCATTCTCATAGCACAGTACAAGGTGCGCCCCATGGACACCTCTCTGGTAGCCATTTTAATCACCGTCTCCATCAAGGAAAATAATTGGTAACAAATCCAAAAAAGTACATGCTTTCTTTGCATTAGATATGTTGAATTTCTTCATCATTCAATATTCTATTGAATATAGCTAAACACTGTACTTTATACTTTATCTTTCCGAGAAGTTGATTATTTTATCTTTTTGTATAAAATGGCTATTGAACCTTTGTTTATTAGCTTAAAATCATATTAATCAAACCATGACACCCTAGCTCTAATTAGTAACTTTATTAATTCTAAAGAACATTGATTGAGTAATGTACGATTACATATATTTTTCACTGTGTTGTCAAATAAACCAGTATTCTATTACTTATCGACTGAAGGACCAAGTTACCCTGTTTAATAACAAAATGAAAGAATGTAATTAGGCACTATTTTTGGCCTCTCCTTTTCAACGTATTACCTCTGAGACGCATTGCTATAAATTTATATTGCCCATAATTATTTTCATTATGCTGTATTATTATAGTGTAAGGCATACACCCCTATCCCTCTCTGAATATCGACAATACAGTTCTGTCCATCTTTCTTCGTTCTTCTGGGTAATTAATTAGTCTAACAACGTACACACACGCATGGACTTCGTACACAATAGGCTAAACACACCACTTCCCAGAATGACTTCCTTTCGCGCAACGAAAGAACTTCCATTGCACCAGTCGTCAGTGTTGATCGTTTTTTGTATTTGTTGATACTGGCATTGTAATTCATGTCTTTATTTTCAGTCTCTCTAACCACATTCCTTAATGGTGTCTCCCTTACAAGTTATTCGCTTGCATGACGATGTATATTTGTAGGCTTTAAATAAATCATTTAAAATGGCACTCGTTTTGCATATACTTTTTTTAACCTTATGTGAATCAGGTTTTGATGGTGGCATAAACAACCAACCAGGTATTGTTGGGGTTATTATAAAGAAAAGCTTCCTTTATAGACCTGAAGTATAAAGATAGTAAAGGACTGTCAACTAAAAAACAATAGAGCTCTTTTGCCTGGTGATGAGGAACTTATATGAGTGATGAGTTTGCCTAAAAATACATAAAACTCTCATGTAGTATGCATAAATTGCTGTTTTTAACAACTAAAGCGAAGCAAAGATATTTCATCAAGTAATGATAATATAATTCAATTGTGTCATATTTCATTCAGGTGTTTCCTAGGATTAATATGTGTAAACTTATGATCCATAAAACAATGGGGTTTAAATATTTTGTTAACTTTTCCCCATGTGCTTGAACGGTGTCGCTAGTCACCTCGGCCTAAAGATCAGAGAAAGATGACTCCATTTCAGTTCGTTATCATCAAGAGACAACATTCGGCCAAGAGTTGCGCAATAAGAAAATAAATACCTAACTTACGCTGCCATCTAAGTACTAGTACAATATAGAGTCTGCCCTCATGTGTCTTCAACTGTCTTGTCATGATTTTGTATCTGAATAGTCATCATTTGTACAAATGATCATTTCGCCACCAGTTTTGTTAAAACAAAACACTTTGTCTAATCACAGATGATAATACCGTAAATGTCAAAGAACTGTTTCTTACAAATAGACTGCAAATGCAGAGAGCGAAAGTACAGAAGTAAAATATGCTCTGCTTGGGAGCAAAAATGCAACAAATGTTGAACCTTTCGAAGGTTAGTTCCTTTTGAGATGCAGTGACTGGAGCAGGAGCAAATCTGGAAATCATACATAAAATACCATAGTACTGCTGGAAAAGCAGAACTAACCAAAAAATATATATTGTTATTGTTATAAAATTTACCAGTATTTCTGTTCCTGAAATGGTAAGAAAGGAACATCTTACATCTAAGAATGTTAGGTCAGGGCTTATTCACAGTGATTGTAATCACTACGAATGACCTTAAACTGACGATGGTATTTAGGTTAATGTGTGACTTCAAGATTAACTACAGGATAAACAGATTTGTTGCCTTGTAAGTAGGTATGGACACTTAAATAAACATTCTACCGTCAAATGCCTTCCAAAAACTTCATCCTAATTGTAAGAACTTGCAATAGTGATAAAAGTCGTAATAAAAATCCAAAAATATGGCACGATTCCTTTCCCTTATTGATATGGCGACAGTTATTGGAAATCTACTAATTTTCACATAGACTTCTGTATGTACAGTAATACAATCCGTAGAAATAGCAGCTTTCAGGGGTTTTCTAGTACTAGATGGCAGTAAGTTAAATCTATCAAGGTCAATCCAAAGGTATTTTTTAAAGCATCACAGCAAACAGAAATTAATTTTAGATGAAAGTGCTAAGACTTCTTTTCAGTAATTGAGCGAGATTATACGTGAAGTAGATTACATGATGTCACTTTATGCTTCCATATCTGTTAAACTTATGAAATTAGAGTCGGTTTCTAGCCTAACTTGTGTGAATAAATATTGCTTTTTTTAGGTTTAAGCTTTTGAATGAAGTCATAAAAGGAATCTAACACCGCATCCCTGTTTTAAAAAAAAAAAAAAAAAAAAAAAAAAAAAACCTAACTCTAGCTATAGAACTGTGCAACAAATCTGTCAGTTCATATGGTTTTAGTGCTATTGTTAAGGGACTTTCGTTTGGTCTAAACACTAGCTAAAACCTCTGTAGCGAATAATGAACTAAATTTAACTATTTTTGTCCTGTATACTCTACACCCGACGTAAAAAAAAAAAAAAAAAAAAAAAAAAAGTAAAACATCATCGAGTCCACAGTAGCTAATGTAGTGACCTAACACAAGGGAACCACTTTAAAACTCATTTTTTTTTTTTTATTGAAGAGAAGACACAGACCTCCCTGAGACCATCTAAAATGAAATTTTCATTATCTCTGATTTATAAAATGCTTGCTAATACGTCCATGTGCTAATTACTGTTGAGGAATCATAAAGATTTTTCTGACATGATTCGTAGCTTATCTAACGCCTTGCATAATTTACACTCTATATGGCAACTTTACCTAAGGAAACCTAAGGACAGTGGCTGTCAAATTAGGTTTAAAAACCTGAAATACATAATGATTAGTGTACGCACTTAATAATAATTTAAGAGCTTGTACTATTGAAAAATTAGTTTGACACGATACAAGAACAGCTCTCCGTCTAAACTACGAAATTTATGACATACGTCTAATTCTAGATCCGCCACTGACTCATGAAGTGAAAAATAACTTTCATTGAAAGCATTTACTGTATCCATTATGTATAAAACTTAAACTGTTCTACCCAGGTAAAGACCACTCATCTGTATACGTATATATATATATATATATATATATATATATATATATATATATATATATATATATATATATACACACACACACACACACACACACACACATATACATACATACATGAATAACTTGATCACGATGTATACATATATGAATATAAATTTTCAACGAAAATACGTAAATCATCGCTGCGTTGCTCTATATGTATTACAATTCATTTAGCTGTTTCAGCCATAAACGTATGAATGAGTAGTATTTAGTAGACAAAAAAAAATTTAAATTATTAGAATGAGTTTCCCCTTCATCGTTTACTGGGCTACACTTCTTCTTCTATCCAAGGGGAAATACTTAAAATTATATGAATAACAATTAAAACTTAATCACGCAGCTCTGAAACCCAATAGATTCAAGTGTCTAAAACTAATAGAGTACTTGCTCTATGCATATGCCACGGGCCTTTACCCTATCTCTAAAATTCTCAGTTGTGCATGGTGTGACGGTCAGAGAAAACGGATAAAAATAATGTAACAGAAAATGGTAACTTATGCTGGACTAGTACATATTTAGAGTTATATCACGCTTTTTCATGTAAGACCTCAGCTGTAACAATTGGCAGTCTTTAAACCCCTATCCAGGGCATTAAAACTTATATAGACCAAGAAAAGAGAGTACAGTTACTAACAGAATTATTAGTAGTATATTAATATTCTAGTTTTATTTGTCTAATTTCATGCGTTAATGACTGACCCGCTATGACATACATAATGGATTTTATAGTTACTTCACTTATTGCTGCTATTTACGGTTTTACTGTTATAGATATCGAATTAGTTATTCATTGAAAATATAACAGAATTAACCTGAATCTATATAACCCTTTCAGTTTAAACATTATGACTGAGCTCTAGCAATCCACTGATTTTTATTACACAATTATGAACAACTTTAGCAATCTCGCAAGATAGGCTACAGCCTTCCAAAAAGCGTTTGCCTAATTGCCCCGTGCTATGGGTGTAAGGTATAAACACTATATTAAAAAAAAATCTCTACTGTAAATCACAATATCGAAATAAAAAAATCAAGCTCAAATTTGAGTAAATTCAGATAATTGATATGGTTTCGTTTCATAGCGAATTCATCAGCGCTTGCATCTGTTTACTAATTATTTTCTGTTCTAATAGTAGCCTAGAAGTCGAATAGATGTCAGCAGCGACAACGTATACTCCACGAACCTGGCTATAGGCCCAGCATTAGATTAGCTCCTATAGGTCCACTAATTTATGTGACCAATCGTATTAAAAGCCACTCCGCCACGCAGATGTTCATAGAAAACCACCTGGACAATTTAAATATCATTGTTAGGCGAACAATGTCCAGTCTGGTAACCCGAGTGAGAAACAGCAGCAACTCGCTCATACAATGCATCCTAAGGAGTGAAGCAAGAAGATCTAAATTGTGGGAAAGATGGGAAAAATGAGGTCATTGTCCCGTAAAGGACTTAATCTCTGTATTGGCAAGATGTCATCTGCAGATTCTATCATGATTATTATTATATTTATTGCTGATATTTTACTTTTTCATTATTACTGTGAATACTATCAAGTTAAAGTTTTTTTTTTTTTTTTTTTTTTTTTTTTCGTATTTAGCTCTCTGGAGCTGACTACTGTAACCACCCAAGGTCTCTAGATGAAATTTAAGTTATATAATCTGCGCACTAACTGTTTTTTTTCGCTCTCACCAATATTACTACTGTTATTACCAGTATTATGATTACTATCTTTTATGCTACCTCAGCTATTTGGTGGATAAGTACCGATTATTTTTTTTTTTTTATCATGTTGTCTCATGTATCTAGATTGTGTATGTTACTGTCTGCATTTTGTATATTCCATTATATTGGGCCCTGGACGCGGAAATAAAAGGATATTATTATTATTATTATAAAACCTAAGGGGACGAAATCACCGAACCGGAGTAGTATATCACAAGCTGTTGCCTATAAAACATTTTCAGCTATATAGTATCGTGGGGGCCAGCAGAATTTTTTTTACCTAGAGGAGTCAAATATATATATATATATATATATATATATATATATATATATATACATATATATTATATGATAAGATATATATATATATATATATATATATATATATATATATATATATATATATTATATATATATATATATAATATATATAATATATATATATATATATATATATATAGATATATACTAGATATATATATATATATATATATAGTATATATATATATAATAGATATATCTAATATATATATATATATATATATATATATATATATATATATATCTATATATATATCTATTATATCTATATATATCTATATATATATATAGATATATATATATATATATATATATATATATATAATTTGACTCCTCTTGGAAAATATTCTGCTGGCCCCCATGATACTATATAACTGAAAATGTTTATAGGCTACAGCTTGTAACATACTACTCCGGTGAACTGCGATGCCAATAATTTAAGTGAAACAAGATGCGATAAAGAAAAACTACAATGTTACATTGACTTTTTTTTTCAATAGTTCCATATACTCTTCAGCTGAATTCAAATACTTCTGGAAAGAACGACGCAGTTATAACTATAAACAAATATTATACAATACATAACGATACCTTTAATTTACTTAAACTGATAGAATATATTGTAAAATTGAAGGAAAAAAAGTGATGCAGTTAAATGTAATATATACAAAAATTTTCTGCAGGATAACAGGGGGTGGGGGCAGGTGGCCTCTCTTGCCCCTATGTGCGGGCGCCCATTTATAGTATAAGAATCAGGGGTCGTTTTAACCATCTAATGGTCGCTTCCGTAGCTAAGGTTGTCAAGCGAGCAGCCTACTTCTGTAATGATTAAGACAGTATGCATGAAGGTGACTTCACTTATAAAAATTGCATATTATTGAATATTATTGATAACATTAAGTAAAGTTTTATTGCAGTTTAATAAATCCGTTAATTTTCACTAAATTCTGCTTGGAAACTGAAGTCCCGAAATAAATACAAACCAGTTTTGCAAGAATACCAATGACAAACAAATGTAACTTTTCCATTGAGGGAAAAAAATCTTCATTAACATAAATCTACATTTTGCATAAAAATGTTCCAAAGCTTACGATTTTTCAAACAGAAAACCTTCACCACCAGCTACAAGCTTTAGTAAATTATTATTGAATCCAAGTTCTTATATTTCCGTAGATTTCTTTGATTGAATTCCAGTTACACGTCTCAGCGATTCACCATTTTATCATATAACAAATTTATGTCTTCATCTGGATTCGGATAAAGAAACATTCACAACATCATACAAATAGGGGAAGAGAGAGAGAGAGAGAGAGAGAGAGAGAGAGAGAGAGAGAGAGAGATGTGATATTAAGGCAAGAGAAAGAAACAAAAAAAATAAGTAACAACATGAACAAACGAGACACCATGACTGTAATTGTGAAATAGTACAGGGACGCAACCAAAGAGAGCAAACAAGAACCTCAATGCAAAGAAAACAACAACTAGTATATGATTTACATATTGCCCATTACCAGAAGCACCAAATGACTACCCTCCTCGGAATAGTAGGAGAATGCATTATGGAAATCTATTTTTGTTACGCTTTTTCCACCACATGTCCATAACTTTTGTTACTCCATAAGGAATAAACGGACCTAATTACCTACGCGCTTCTCAGATAGGTTTGTTATTGTAGGGAAATCCGTCAGTAAAATTTTATTATTTTCCCCTCTTTATTTATTTATTTATTTATTTATTTATTTGTTTGTTTCCATTCCAACTGAGTAAGTTTTATTGATCTTTGAATAAGACCTATGATATCTATGACACCTTGTCTTTGGGATTAGCGTTTCCGGGAAAGAGATGCAGTATCATGTACAATACTCTTTTTGGCCTTAAAACTAAATTTCCTTTATTATAATAATTAGTGTTACCCATTTTATTTTCATTTTAGACATTACTGCAACGCCATATCAAAAACCACCTGCCTTCAAATAGTACGTTTTATATTCTCTAACTCCGCTGATAAAGAGCAAACAATTATCTTTTGGTTACAAATGAAGGTGACAGTCTCGCCAAATATAGACAACGAGGAAGCAAAAAATTGTTGTCTATTATCATTATTTGTTTGGCGGAATCTCCTGATCGCCACTGCATAATGAGGATTTTAATTAATCAATCTTCTTAAGTTCATAAATATAATGATTCCTTTAAAAATGTGTATAGGAAAAGGCTACAACACTCGTGTTATCATAATGATAAAATGGAATATACAATTTACGTAAAGACTTTCTTGGTCTACCCACTCCGATGACAGTCATATGGATTTTTGTTCCAGTTTCTTTTAACAAAAGATTTATCTCTTTTAATGTATTCAGCTATCTAGAAACGTGAATTGAAGGATGCGCCAGCATCCCTGGCCTCTCTGAACGTTATAGCCCGGATTCGGTCAATCCATCTGATTTCCTCCGAGTCGTTAGCCATGGCTGTATCTAACTTCGTCACTCAGTCTGAAAATACAAGAAATGTAAAATGATAAATAGCTTATTAGAAACTTAAGATAATGTACTTGGAGATAGGCTATAGCAGAAAACTTCATAACTTTCCATTTGTTCTGTAAAGGGGGGGCTCTAATTTCGAAACACCCGGAATGTATACAAACACACACCGATATATATATATATATATATTACTATATATATATATATATATATATATATATATATATATATGTGTGTGTGTGTGTGTGTGTGTATATATATATATATATATATATATATATATATATATATATATATATATATATATATATATATATATATATTATATGTATATATATATATATTTATATATATATAATTCGAAGAGGTGACCTATCTGAAACCTTGAAATAAGAAATACATTACATTATAGCTTATAACAAGATTGCCTTCACAAAATGAATAGGTGCGCAATGAAAAGTAAATACAACGGAACAGAGATATTGGGAGAGGCATATTGAATGTTGCATGTCGCTTTCAGTGTTAATTTGAAAGAAGATGATGCACTCGTAAAGCTGACTAATTTTACCAATGATAAATAATTCACCTTTCGTGTCAGTTAAAAGTTGCCAGTAGAATTCTACATAAAATTGTATTTCAAAACACAACGTTGGAAAAAAAGTGAAGCTTATCTCTAATTGAAAGAATTTGTAGGTGGTATTAGTGGTATTACCAGTTACCATCCCAGTTCCCAATATACGTAGCGCCTACAGACATAATTAAAATTAAGTATATCCAAAACCTTGAGGCGGCAAATGATTGTAAGATCTTTGGCTCGGTTTCCTTGCCAAAATTTAAGGAGCACGTTCCTGACGATCGAACGAGTTATACTACTTGTGTACAGAGGCTTACTATAATCGCACATTTGTTTTGAACTAATAATAATGATATGATCAGCAACAGCTGGAAAAATATAATACAAAATAATCTCTCTCTCTCTCTCTCTCTCTCTCTCTCTCTCTCTCGTAAGCGCTGTAAGGTCCTTCGATAGCGAGAGTGTGGGTTTCTCTTGAAATGTCGTAATGCAAGTTACGTAAGTCATAAAACGAAATTGTAGGAATATGCTTACGTACATGAAAGTTTTCTCTCGCCTCGCAAAAATAAGCACGAAAATAAATAAATAAAATAAATAAATAAATAAATAAATAAATAAATAATTAAATAGAATGAAGGATATCCTAGAAGTTTAAGTAACACAAAAAAATCACCTCGAAAAATAAATAAATAAATAGACTGCAGGATATCCTAAAAGTTTAAGTAACAAAAAAAAAAAAAAATCACCTCATAAAATTAGATAAATAAATACATAGACTGCAGGACATCCTAAAAGTTTAAGTAACAAAGAAAAAAATCACCTCGTAAAAATAAATAAATTGATTAATTAATTAATAGACTGCAGGATATCCTAGAAGTTTAAGTAACACAAAAACAAAACAAAAAAAAAGGGGGGAAAAAAACCAAAGTCATCAAGATGAACTTTCCCCGCCCCCGACATGATGCTGGCAGACGAATGACGACAGTCATTAGCTATCGCATTCATGACGGCTGAGCCGCAAAACCTTTTGCGGAACACTAACATTCCGCAGACGGAGGAGCGCGCCATTTAGAGTTTGTTAAGGCCGGAGACTTTTGCCGGGTGTGGCTGCAGTGCGGTTTGCTATTTCCAGTTAACATTTTACCGCAAGGCCACGGCCAGCCTCGGCGCCGCTTGGGAACTCTCTTTAGCCCGTCAGGCGACGGAGAGTTTGCGGGGAAGGAGAGAGGGACTCGGGAGATAACGCCGTGAGTAGAAGTAATTGGGGGTGAAAGAGGTTAACCCTGCAGTACTCCGGCTTCCCGTCCGCGAGGCCTTGAAGTCTCCGATGACTTTCGCTTTTCGTTCGTTATCGGTAGAAGTTCGATGTGACTAAATAAAAACCACTAACTTGAACACTTACATGTTTGCACTTGCAATTATGAAATGCTCGGGTGGGTATGTCGTAAGTCTTGTAAATTAATTGATAGTTTTCTGATCTTCACTGGTCAATATTAGTCACTGATATAAAGTTAATTTCAGGTACTTGGAATTCATAGCACCAGTAAAAATATCAATAACTGCAGAATTATAATTGCGGCATACATAGCGATAAGCTCAAAATATTTTAACAAAGACCACAAATAAGACACTACTTATGTGTTGCTTACCTTACATCAATAAAGAAACCTCTAAATAAACAACGTTTGAGAAAGTATTACACGTCGAAACACTCTACTGGAGAGACGAAAATAGTCTCCAGGAAACGCTCACAGGACTTTGACCACTAAAAGTACCATATTTCCTGTGTACTCAAGGTTACTCTCAGTTGAGGAACAAGAAGATTGTCTCGTGGATGTTCCTTTCCTCACCACCTAACTATGATGTCCTTTCTCAGACGTCTCGCCTCACTCCATAAATGAGGATATTTTAACAACTATAGAGACATGTGCGAGATAAGAGAAAAGATAAAAAATGTATGTAGTAAGTAGTAAGAAGGAGAAGGAATCCTAGGAAAGGTTAACCAAATGGGGTGTGAAGAGTTCAAGAATGGACAGACCACTTCATCTTCCCAACAAACATTAGATACGATTTATTTCCCATTTTTTCTTTGTCAGTCCTTCTGCTGAGACATTTTCTCATTAGATTCCTACTTTACAACTTCTCGGGAAACGCTATGGCATCTTATATTAGCCTTTATCAATGTTTCCTTGCAAAAAAAAAGAAAAAAAAAAGAAATATTTCGTTTCATGGTTTCACCTATTTCTTTTGCTAAATTGTTTCATTGCCTTGACTTAGTTTACACTAACATTGGTCATCGACTCGAATAGTTTCATCCCCATACCACTGCATCTCGTTTGCAATCCATCGGATCTTGTCGCCTCCCATTCATTAACTGTTAAATTGACATTACATTCAAAGCTTGTGCATAATCAAAATCATACATTTGCATTAACCATTTCCGTTAAGGTATCTTCCAAATCTATCTCTTTCATCCTCTATTTCAAATAATTTTACAGCAACTCATCCCAATAATAGGTTTTCTTGAATTTCATCTTCCATTGCTAGGTTCACTTTCAAAGCCACATTTGCCTATTTACTTCCCTCAAATAGATTTCCTTAAAGTTCTTTCTTAAAGTCAAACAAAAAGCTAAAGCAATTCCTATTACTTTTCCTTCCCAGCTTTACTATTCATTCCTCATAGTATATACCTTAACTCTATCCTTTACCAGTCTCTCTCTCTCTCTCTCTCTCTCTCTCTCTCTCTCTCTCTCTCTGTTATGCAATATATATATATATATATATATATATATATATATATATATATATATATATATATATATATATACATATATAATGTATTATCAAAAGTTATTGATGCTTCAGCACTGTTGATTCTGTAGAGTAACCTCCCTAATTTTCTTATCAAAATCTTCTCATGGTTGCTTAAACTGGCAGGCAACATGCCGAAAGGGCTTGTCAAAATCTGTGAACTTGTCATTATCATGTCTATTATACATATACAATTTCTCTCTCTCTCTCTCTCTCTCTCTCTCTCTCTCTCTCTCTCTCTTGCTGACGTGTTTCGCCACTTTTCGAAGCAACCATGACAAGTTACTCTATAGAATCAACAGTGCTGAAGCAGCAATAACTTTCAATCAGACTTATTTAAAACGGGGTCTACTACCCAAGTATATATAAAATACTTATATATCACTCAAGTATACGGAACGTAAAACTTTGATTAGTTCTCCATCAAATTTGACCGAAGGTTGCAGGTAATAAAATATCAATTAAAACTACGTACAACTTTTTTATGGCATTGTTGAAACCTATATTAACAAACAGTTTCAAGGTAAACTGTAACGAACTGTTGGCTTCAATACTTCCTTGTATTATTATTATTATTATTATTATTATTATTATTATTATTATTATTATTATTATTATTATTATTATTATTGTTGTTGTTGTTTGTTGTTGTTGTTGCTGTTGTTTTTTGTGTGAATTCTTTGTAAATAAAGTACTTTATAAAATAAATATTATGTAAGATCTTTGATACCATACAATACGCTTCATTTTTTAAAATAAAAATTCTTAAATTATAGAAAATCAGTATTATCAACATTACAATCTTCTGATATTTTATTGGCAATATCGAGGCACATGCTCGTTGCGCAATAGGATTTGACACTTTCAGTACTGTTATAATATTAATGAAATTGAATTAAATCTTTTCTTGGTCTCCTGAAAATATTTGTAGTTACTGAGTCAGTTGTTCTCAGTCTTTTCTTCAGTAGTTCAACCGAAAATACATTACATTACTACATTAATACTATTGGTCTTGCATTTTGATACTTTTTTATTTATTTATCTATTTATTAATTTACTTTTTTCTTTTATGATAAGTGTGATTTCTTCTTTCTGTATTTCACTTTACTTCCTCTCAACTCTTCCTAATGAACACCATATTCTTTGGAAGCTTGAATTTCAAATCTATGGCCCCTGTGGGTTTGTTCTATATGAACAGGTTGCATCTATTGAATAATAACAATAATAATAATAATTTATTGCAAGTATATTACCACGTCTCTATTGCCACTACTGTTATACTGATCTAACTTGAAATTCAACACAAGATTCAATTAAGATGAAACTGATTTGCTCCAAGAACATTACAAACCTGTGCGCAATTATTTGAAACTAAAACAAATTTACTCAAAGACTGTTAAAGAGCAGTGCGTCCTAAGGAAGACACCTCTAAGTATAATAAATCATCCCACACAAGGAAATTAATTAATATTCAACGAAGGATAATCTACGATGGCTCCACTAATTGTTTTCTTAATGACCTCAAAAATGCTAAGAGTCCATCGCCGGAAATCGTTGAGGTTTTTGTTCAATATTGTGATTTTAGGGTAAATAAAAGGAGCTGCATTAAGCACAAAGCGAGGATTTATAATTGCTCTTCCCACAGACTAGAGTAAATGAATCAGTCCAATCACTAGCTTACACTATTTTTGTTCCCTTTCAAGAATCTTTACGCGATTCCCTGCAAACACACGGACACACACACACACATATATAAATATATATATATATATATATATATATATATATATATATATATATATATATATATATTTATATATGTGTGTGTGTGTGTGTGTGTCCGTGTGTTTGCAGGGAATCGCGTAAAGATTCTTGAAAGGGTGAATATAGTGAATATTATATATATATATTTATATATATATAGATTATATATATAATGATATATATATATTATATAGATATATATATATATATATAATATATATATCTATAATATATATGTATTAGTATTATATATAAAATATATATATATATATTTATATATAATATTATATATATGATAATAGTTATATATATATTATATATATATATTATATATATATATATATATATGTATATTATATATAAATATACTATATAATTATAATATATATATAATATATAA
>NC_061110.1:84613384-84635884 GCF_015104395.2 Macrobrachium nipponense | reverse complement strand
AAGTTGAGTCCTTATGTATAAGCCATGAGAACAGTCTGAGATACAATTTCTAAGAACAATACTTTCTTATTGGCTCTTAATGGCAAATAAAGAGAAATAGCTAAAACAAAAAAGATGCCTTGCAGCAAAGACGACCACAAGCAGAATATGAAAAAGAACATTAGGTAGCCTAACAGCCACTGGCTTTTGGCATTCTTAGAACTGGTAATATACTACACAAAGGCTTAAAAACTAGAACAGAATGTCGTACGTGGAACCACTGAAAAAGAATTAATCTCACTGCAAATCACAGAATGTCATAAGTTCTTCTCATTTACCCAGATAGTAATTTCTTTTTGTCCTTGTTTTTATGCAGGCAGTCGGATGCATTGTCTGCATCGATAGATATTTGTTAGATATTTTCAAAATAACGCAAACTTGCATTTTTTCGTTTTCGTTACTTTAGTTTTATATTATTGACTGATTTGTATTCAGATATCAACAAATATTCTCTCTCTCTCTCTCTCCTCTCTCTCTCTCTCTCTCTCTCTGTGTGTGTGTAAAATTGCTTTCCCATCATCGCATACTGTGTTTGATATGTTTAAAGAGTCAAATGATTTATACAACGTTTTCAGTATTTAAACAAACAAATGCCAGAAATATAAAGCAGCATGTATATGTCATTTGTGGTTCATTTAAGTATTCTTCCCTCTGCTATACAGAAATTAAGTGTGTTATGAAGGTACTGAACTTGGGTAAGAATATTCCTGAGTAAAGATCTAGTAAATTACAGCTTTAGGTAATGTTTCTTAGCATACTTCAGAATACGTTTCCAAATGTTTATTAAGAGAGAGTATCCATGATTCACTATTTAATGTCAGTGAGAAGTAAATCTTTTGTGTTCCTGAGAAACAAAGCATTACGGTTTCCTCTCTATAGAAGACACGTCATCAGCTTTATGAATAATTCACAAAGAGTAAACATTTTGTTTGTGTGATATTAATATTATGAGCTGATTATCCCACCAAGGTCTGAATGTCACAATTTTCGTGATTCCGACAAAAAGGAGAAATATTTTGGACTAGCGAATCGCTTTCTGATTTCCATATCAGTTCAATTACTACATTCAGATACAGCTTTATGAGCTAAATGCTTCTAGTGCGCAACTATGGGAACGAGTGACCAATTCACTATACTCTGTTTTTTTCCATCTGTCCATCCGCCAGTGTGTTTTTGTATGGTAACACTGCGTCCCGGGCTTTAGACAGTTACATTCAACGATTATAACAATATCCTATTTCGAATATTAACGGTGTAATTCGCATACAGTAAATTATTAAAACACTTTTCAGTTGCGAATGTACACCCAGATATCCTTTTATTTACCTAAAACTTACACATAGCGTAACTATCTAAAGCCCGGGTCGCAGTGTTACCATACAAAAACACCACAGGCGGATGGACAGATGAAAAAAACAGAGTATAGTTAATATCCCAGTAAACGTTTTCTGCGCTTAGTTGTTTGATAAGCTTTCCCGCTTCTATCATTTCTGCCCCTTGGTGTCGCTAATCTTTACCAGAATTCGAGATTCTTGGATATTTTGTTATTTCGTTAGTTAACTGAAAGACTAATATCTCAGAATTTTTTTTTCTGGTTATTTTGGCCCAAGTAGATGCTAAGCATCTCCCCATAAATATATGTGAACCATTTTGCGATTTATTGCTCTTCGACTGTAGTAAGTAAACATGAGTTGTAGGCATTGCGACCTCGTCTCTGTTGGTTAATCAGAGTCCGGTAGTCCACAGGAAGCCTCCTATTTCCTTTCACTCCTTACCACACGTAAGGCAGCAGCCCTAGGCCAAAGGACTGCGTTGGCATAAGCAAGATTAATGTAAACCAACCACAAATTCGAAACCTTTGGCATTATTCGACAAAATATTAACTTTTGAACCATGGAAATCAATAAGGCTACTTTTAAGATCAAGTTCACTGTTATGTTTGATTTTAGCAACAACAATTTTTTCTTAATGCTGACTTGTGGCCGTGATGGCAGTGTGGAAAATAATACGATTCTTCCAATAAAATTTCAAGTTACTGAGTGCCTCGGTTCTCATGCCTCAGACTGATATTCTTAACCGCCAGGGCTACCGGAGGCAATGAAACCAAATACATTAAGGCCACAGTATTTAGTAGAACGTGAAAGTTCAGTGGTTGATTAATAGTGTAGTAACCAACTACTCAGGTAATGGCTATAAATTATTAGGCTGAAAGTAGCATCTTTCCTGCTTTTAAAAGAGAGATATATATAGGTATATATATATATATATATATATATATATATATATATACATACTATATATATATGTATATATATATATGTATATATATATACATACTATATATATATATATATATATATATATATATATATATATATAATATATATATATGCATACATATATATATGTGTGTGTGCGTATGTATGTATATATACATATATACATATTTATGTATATCTACAAAGGATTTATTCGCATACAGATTATTAAAATGATAAAGTGTTATTAGCAATACTGAAACATATTTCATTCTAAAGAATATTTGACTAGGTAGGTCATTTGTTAAGGAGGATTTGTGTTGAACCGTAGTAAATTATGGAATATATAAATTCTGTTTTGCTATTAATGCAGAATCGCAAAGTAATTTTTGCTTGGGATAGACTGAAACTTAACGTGTTTTAATGCTTTCAAGAATGATTTGCTTCTCCCCACTCTCTACCTAACATTATTTCATCTAACTAGCATTTGATCATTTTAATATTAATTATGTAAGTCTCAGGATTTATGTTACAGATTTGTTTTACTTGAATAAACGTAGCATCTTTTAGAAAGACTGCAACATGTGCCTGGTCTATATAGCTTCAGGAAAGATGAATCCCTATTTTGGGAATCAAGTATGGCTCTCCAATCCTATACTGTCTTTCCTAGAGCAGCTGAATCAATGTCTTTCCTTCCTATAATTGATCCGGTCTCGAACTCATTTAACCTCCAGTATAAGGTCTATAGAACATATAAGAAATATGTTATATATGACAAATCCTCTTCCGATATGCTTCCGGGTAAACCTCGATATTATTTGGGTTGGTCAGAAGAAAACGTTCGAAATTTTGCAAATAACTTTTTTTCGTGGAAAGGATGGTGTGACATTCATTTTGCAGCGTCGATGTCATAACCGTACGAGTCGAACTCCAAGGTTGTAGCTGAGGGTGAAAGTCTTCCTCAAACTCGGATGAATATAAAAGGGGGAAACTGAAGACAGATAGTACTCACTCAACCACCAGTGGCCACTGAACAACAACGCTAGCTCAACAATGAAGATTCTGGTTAGTTACTAAAAAGGGTTGTTTATTCAAAAGCCATTCATGCTGCATTATTTCTATCTCCATGAAATAGTTATAATTCAGTCATATATTGCCATCCAAACTTGCACACGTACACATAAAAACGGCAGACATATGTATATATATATATATATATATATATATATATATATATATATATATATATATATACTACCTTACATAATAGAGAATAGTTTAACTCAACAAGAATATTTTCTGCAGAAGTAACTAATTGGAATTTATGACTTAAATTAGCATTTATTAATATCCTTTCTATAAATATTCATCACAGTTTCCATTAAGATAGATAGCGTTGACTGATTGCCTGAAATCCAAATTTAGCATGCACAGGCAAACTAAGTATTGATTACAAAACAAGGAAAAAAATCGACTCTTCTTACATTTACCTTAGGATATCTAAAATATGCAATCAGTATATGTTTTCTGATTACAAAGAAATTAAATATAACTAATTCATTTCTGTACAGGTGATTGTGCTCTTGGGGGCTGCCGCTTGCGCTACTGAAATTGAGAAGCGAGAGGCGGAGCCTGGTTATGGAAGCTATGGTCATGTAACTCATTATCATCGTCCTTCTTATGGATATGGCTATTCTCATCACTATCACAAGCGATCTGCTGATCCTGAACCTGAAGCTGAACCTTCCTATGGCTATGGTCATTCTTATGGGCATCGCAGCTACCACCCAGTGAGCTATGGCTATTCTCATCACTATCACAAGAGATCTGCTGATCCTGAACCTGAGCCTGAACCTTCATATGGCTATGGTCACTCCTATGGGCATCGCACCTACCACCCAGTGAGCTATGGCTATTCTCATCACTATCACAAGAGATCTGCTGATCCTGAACCTTCTTATGGCTATACCCATGGATATTATGCTCCAGTTTACCACAGACCATCTTATGGCTACAGTTATAAGGGTTACCATTAACCTACCCAGAGCCTCACTGTAATATTAGAATGTTGACTGATGAGTGTGTCAGATCACAAAGTTTGTAATATATGTGAGATTATTAAAAATTTGTGATTTTCTATACTCTTTTGCTTTCCTTTTATGCAATCAAGGATACAAACTTGTTTGAAATTTTCTCAGTGAAGTTGTAGAACACTAAATATGTCAATATCAAGACTCATTATCGATTTTTTTTTGACATTTTTATGAACAAACTTCGTTGAGCGGTTCAGGTAATAAAGAGGGAATCAAGAACAAACTATAATCCAGAGGAATTAAGACGTGTTTCATAATATGAACTGTGGCATCATGGCATGTTAGGATGTATTATGAGCTCACTTATTAAATATGTTAAAACTACCTTGGTAAATGAAAAGTTCTAAAATTGGGGAGGAGCTGATGTGATTTTAGAAGTTACCAAATCTGGTTAAGATTTAGATATCTGGAATCTTTATACAGTTTCAGAATGCAATATCAGGATCAGAAATTATGAAATCATTAATATAAAATAATCCAAGATAATATGAAGGTCCCTACCTGGAAATTGGTGTTAATCTGAAGAACATTATTCTAAATATTTTCATTAGTGCCAATTCTACTGATGTAGACAGGCTGACGGAAAAATTTGGATGCTGAAGGAGTAACTTCAAGAATGGTATCAAGACCAAAGAGGGAGAGGAGGCTGATGAATCCTCCTGTTATCATCAGAAGAGTGAATAAGGGGTCAGCTCTTTACGCCCTTTTATCCCTCTAGTCCAATGATGTGAAGATAGTCTAAAGCCCTGAGGAATGAAAAGTACAGGCTGGTAGGAACCAATTTCTAGAGGTGGTGGGTGACTATGGAACAAAAAAGTGCTGTGTGATAATCAATATCTATTTTGCCAGTCATTTCTTGATCAACTCCGAAATATACTAGCAGTGAAAATTCTTGGTAAATTCTTAGCTGTGTTCTTCAACATTAATGTCTAAAGTCTAACAAACCCTGGAACCCTACGATGACAGGTTGTCAGTTGGGGTTGAAGGGTCTTTATTAATGCATTTGTTGTAGAATATGGAACACAACACACAGACATAAATATGAATCTCGCCTCCTCACGAAGACATGTTCAAAAGGACACTCATATACTGCATTACTGAGAGCAGTGGGTCCATAGAGAAGTACTCTACCAGCAAGTAAGTCACATGGTTATAGGTTTTATCTTTGGTGCATATTTAATAATTTTTACAATGGGTTAGTGAACAACCGAGCATTTTATGAACATACCGAACCTGTCATCTGTCCCAGGAGAAGAAGTAGCATATTTTATAATTTCAGAAATCAACGGGAACTAGGTACAGGATTTTGTGTCAGAACTCGGACACAAATCTGTCCTAGCTTCCGCCTCTGCATTAGACTTATGCAAGGTCCTCCTTTCCTCGATATACGTATACATCTGACAATATAGGAAGAAGTTGGAATGCTAGAAGTATATACACTTTAAACTTTATCAGTGTTAAGTTGTATCTGCCATGTCAGTGGGACGTAAACACCACTTCCAGCGCAGTCGATGCCATATTAGAATGTATTTCACAAAATCGTATTGAGAATGACCATTCATTAAAGAGGCAAAAAAAAGTAAGCAAGGGATTATTCCCTGTTACTCCTATTGGGGGGTGGGTGAAATTAAGAACTATTGTAAGAATGTCCTTAATCCTTATGATAACATTCATAGAAGTGCCAATGAACAAGAAAGAAATCCCCCCAGTAACATATATGTTGGTAGTACTGTTATCATCCTTAAGCCTTACTGTAAGTGTCATTGTAACCATGGCGATATCATTTAGCATAATATTTATGGACGATTTGCTAACATCACCATTGGAAGTAAGATCATCGGTCAACATACAAAAATCATCCCAGTTACACATCCAGTCACTTCTTTAGACAGGCAATAGCAAAAACTTTAATTGTAATTGCTTTCAGGTTTTCCTTATTTTTCTTTTTTTTTGGGTGGTGGGCGTTTGTT
This sequence comes from Macrobrachium nipponense, assembly GCF_015104395.2. Lineage (NCBI taxonomy): Eukaryota > Metazoa > Arthropoda > Malacostraca > Decapoda > Palaemonidae > Macrobrachium > Macrobrachium nipponense. The sequence goes on along the minus strand of NC_061110.1, from coordinate 84,629,524 downwards.
GACGGTGCTTCTTTTTATTATCATTAAATGTATTTTCAAAGTTTTGATTAATATAATTCTTTTATTATTAAGACTGCCATTCTAAAAGATATTGTCACCAATATTGTTGCTCTCATTATTATTTATATTCCTGATAAATTCGGAAATAACCATGTGTCCTATTGCAAAACGGTTAGTTTTAAATGCAGTTCCATAAGGCTGACGAACAGAGCCTGAGTTACAATTCCTCTTACCCTCCTCAATAAAGTTGTGCAAATTACAGTCTTGAGGAACTTGTACAGGATGTAAAAAAGAAATCTGTCGGCAAAATGCCTTGAAAATTATAGTGTTCCGCTGTCTTTACCTTCTTTACTCTGCAAGTCATCTCCGACATAATGTTATTAATTTACTTCTTGCACTGAAATTAAATCGGAAGAGTATCATATGAACGTTGTGTGAAAGATATTGCAATTATCATCTTCAGAGACCATGCATCCAGATCACAAAACGGTCATGCTTTTATGCTGCAGTCTAAGTAACTTAATTAGATCTACTTTTCCTTTCACGTAAAACCGTAAGTTATGCCATGCGGTATGCAGTAACTCCTATGTGGTTTATTGCACTTCCTTTCAAAAAAGAAGAAATTTTGAACGTAGGTCAAATTATCATTCTTACGTCAAAATCTTATAACGATAATAGAAATTCATGGTTTATCCATTTGAGTATATTACAATAAAGCTTAATATATCGACGAATGGATGTCTAAATTGCAAACAGTTAAAGGGAATGGAATGTTGTTTTTCAAAAATAGGTTGTAATTGACATGTTAATCCTATCCGGTTTTTAAAGGTCATAGAAACAAATTAATTTCATATTTTAAGGAAAATTAGAGTACCTGGAACTGGGACTTTAGCCGTAACCTAAAGGACCTTTCAACCCATAATTACCTAATATTGCGAAGTCCCACTTAATTACATAAAACCTAGTTGCACTCCGAAAACTACTATTGGTTAAAATTAGGTGGACATTGTTTCCCAAATGCATTATATATGTACACACACACACACACACACACACACACACACACATATATATATATATATATATATATATATATATATATATATATATATATATATATATATATATCTGTGTGTGTGTGTGTGAGTTTGTTTGCGTGTATGTGTGTGTATGTAAGGGAGAGAGAGAGAGAGAGGTTTATCTTATTTTTACAGCTACTGCAACGTTCTGAAATGCTCTCAATGTCTCATGCTTCACCTAAAGCCTATAATTTTCAGTATTTCAACAGGTGGGTGTTGCCTCCTTCGCGGCTAGGTACCACTTTTACTTCCCTATTCTGCCTCCTTTTTGAAACAGCAAACGGAAGCTCATTCTGTGCCTAGCTTCATTTTATGATCCCCGTATCATGCAAACATGTTTATTATCTTTGAACAGGGTAACTGAAACCTGTGTACTTCAATACTTCTGACATATCTTTTATCATCTTTCTAATATTCGACAATTTAGAAAATCAGACTTCACGGGCCTATTTGCATTTTGCTCATAAATGAGAATATTCCATGTCTTCATAGCTTTACCACATGATTTGTCAATATCAACAGTTAACAAACTTGGTCTACTCTCACGAACTATAATTGTATGAACTTCAAATCTAGGAAGGAACCAAGAACACTCCCCTTCTTCGTATAACTTAACCGAAGATTTCGAGTCTCACTGGGGACTCGGGACTTTGATTCATTTGAACTATAAGGCTGTTGCTCTACTTTTGTTTTAAAGAAAGTAACTATGCCATTGTTCTCGAGAGCTCCTGTAACAACATGGTAAGCATGCCTCGCATTCAAATTAACATCAAACAGGAAATTATAAATCCTCTACAGTCCTGCATTTCATTGACTTTTAGATTGTTACATTTTGTTATCCTTTGTTTTGATTTTTTTTTTTACTTTTCTATTGCTTTCAAAAGAGACGCGTTGATCACAAAATTAAGTTTTCATCATCTTTACCCTATGAAATGTAAGTGAATAATAGCTGCTAATCCATTTCCATTTTTTCGAATGTGGCACATAGAATAAACTGAGAAAACAATACAAATATTGAAACCCCCTTTTTTAACATCCCCGTCAGCATTTCATTTATATATCATTATTATTATTATTATTATTATTATTATTATTATTATTATTATTATTATTATTATTATTATTATTATTATTCTTTTGTGAGAGGCGACACCTCATTACAGTAAGGTACTGAAATACTTTTCCTGGGGCCGTTAGCATCTGTTAATTTCACCGAGCGGAGCAGTTGATATAACCCATACGATTTCCGTAAGAGACAAATTCCAAGGTTGTGGCCGAAAGGGAAAGCCACCTCCCTTTCCCCGTGGCTATAAAAGGGAGACAATATGGGCAATCGTTACTCACTCACGCACCTGTGGCCACAGAACAACGACGTTCAACGATGAAGATTCTGGTTTGTTACCCTGTGTAGTTTTCTGTGAGGGGATGTGAAGATATTAAGTACCTTACTTAAAGAGCAAAATTCAAAAGAGCATAATGACTATAATCTCTTATATAAAATCATTTATCTCTGCTTATGTCTAATGTATATGGATTATTCATTCTATACTCTAATGGTTAGCAACATATCTAGCGAGACCGCAAACCAATTAGACTAGTTAGTTAGTTAGTTATTTTATTGACCAAAAATATACAATTATTAGTACAAATTTGTCCACAAAGAAACATAATACAAAATAAAAAAAGTAGACAGTAATCTCTTCTGTTCTTGCAAGTACATGGCCTACAAAGAAAAATACATCAAGAACAATACAACATGCCACTGAATAAGCAAAAAAATTTTCCATCAATCATTTATTACAATTCTTTTATAGAAAAATTACCTTATCTATTAAAATCATAATGAAAAAAATATATATACGCAATTTTCCTACAGGTGATTGTGCTCTTGGGGGCTGCAGCTTGCGCTACTAAGATTGAGAAGCGAGAGGCGGAGCCTGGTTATGGAAGTTATGGCCATGTAACTCACTATCATCGTCCTTCTTATGGATATGGCTATTCTCATCACTATCACAAGCGATCTGCTGATCCTGAACCTGAAGCTGAACCTTCCTATGGCTATGGTCACTCCTATGGGCACCGCAGCTACCACCCAGTGAGCTATGGCTATTCTCATCACTATCACAAGAGATCTGCTGATCCTGAACCTGAAGCTGAACCTTCCTATGGCTATGGTCACTCCTATGGGCACCGCAGCTACCACCCAGTGAGCTATGGCTATTCTCATCACTACCACAAGAGATCTGCTGATCCTGAACCTTCTTATGGCTATAGCCATGGACATTATGCTCCAGTTTATCACAAGCCATCATATGGCTACAGTTATGGTAGATACCATTAACCAACCCAGAGCCACACTGTGAATATTAGAATGTTGATCGATGAGTGTTTCATATCATAGAGTAGTTCATAATATATGACAAATTATAAAATGGTGATTTTTCTCCTCCTTCGAAAACTAGAATTAATGTATACCACTTAGCATTTTCCACACTGATTTAGAAGAGAAGTTTAATAATTACAGAACATCAAAATTTTATTTTCAAGGAAGTAATAGGTTGTGTTTGAAAATACAACAGATCTATTACAAAAGGAACTGTTAAAACAGAATTGACTGATATAATTCACCAGCCCTGTTAATATTATAATTATTGCTATTTGTAAGGTCAAAAGTACAACATAAAGACAAGAAACATTTGTCCTACCCCACGAATGTTCTACACATGATATTTCTATAAAGCAGGACTGTGTAACTTCTTTGGAAGCATTGGAAAAGAAACCTGAAGCATTTACCCAACCTAAATCTAGCAATTCCGTTTTGCTAAGTGAGGTACAAATCACTAATTCATGAGTGGTTTTAGAGTTTGATAATCAGTAATGCTTTTGGAATAATCCCACAACAATAATGTCTTCAAATATAGATATGTAGAGGATTTTTTTGTCTAAGTATAACACAATAAGGAAGGCTCGAGTAATATCAAAGTGATATAAAGATTAATCCATGACATCTTGCTACAAAAAAACAATAGTTTGGTCTGTCTGTCTGTTGTCTGTAAGTGCTTTTCACCAGTGCGGAATCCCACGTAAGTGCTTAACATCTGACAGACCAATATATTAGCATTAGGGGTTAAAAAAGACAGAGGGGTGAAGGAGAGAGGGTCTTTCCCTAATCAGAGGGGTGAAAGAGAGAGGGTCTTTCACTACTCAGTGACTGCCTAACTAACAAGACCAAGCAATTTTCAAATCGTTGCTGAATATGGTAAGATACGGGTGAAAATTACATCCGGGAAAACTACCCCTTTGTTGGTAGTTTACGGTAAACACTGAATTTTGAATTCTTGCATTCTGACAAGTAGGGCAGGCACAGCAACATAGGAAATAACAAGAAGAGGAAATAAAAAAGCTCGAGCGCTAGCTCGGCAAAAAAAACCCTCAGCGTTAGATAACTGTTAATTTAGAGTACAGTCACATCATCTGGGGCCGTGGCACCCGGCCTCACCGCCCGGGTACCAGTCCCCACTAACTAGTTAAATCTAATAATGCAAAGAAAAAGAAGTAAAGGGGGTCCCTGTCTCTGAAAGTATTTGAATGGTACACTGGCATATATATCATATAATATATATATATATATATTATATATAATTATATATATATATATATATAATACAATATAATATATATTGTTATAATTTTATAATATAATATATATAATTATAGCGATAGATATATACATATATATATATATAAATGTAATAGATATATTTATATATATATATATAGATATATATACATATATATATATATATATATATATATATATATATATATATATATATATATATATATTATATACCGTTTTTCAAGATCTGAGTTTTACTTCTGTGATTCTCCAATGCTTTATATATTATATATATATATATATATTTCATATATATATAATATATGTTATATATATATTATATACTATATACATTATATATATATTATATATATTATATATATAGATATAAATATATATATATATATTATATATTATTATTTATATATATATATATAATATATATACATAATAATAATATATATATATATTTATATATTATATATATATATATATTATATAAAGCATTGGAGAATCACAGAAGTAAAACTCAGATCTTGAAAAACGGTAAACAGAATTACAAACTTGTTCTAACTATTACAGGTAAAGAAATTCAATGTAATGAGTGTACGTGGGTCTACTCTTTGTAACTCACAAGAATGCCACTCTTAGGCGATCTGGACTAGTGTGATTAAAGGTAATTGGGAATAACATTGCTCCCACAGAAAAAAAAAATTATGAATAACTGATCCCAAAGTTAATCGAACGTGTTGAATAGGGGTCTGCTAGCATTTTGAACAAAGAGACGCGTTGATTAACAAATTTCGACTGTAAACCTCGGATCACAATATCTTACAATGTTGTCGAAATTCACTCTTGGTGGTTCAGGATTCAATGATCTTTATGTTGCCGAATGTTGAATGATTTTAATAAAAAAAAAAAACATAATTACAGAGCAGAAATAGCTATTTTTATAAATAAAAAACAAACACAACAGTCGCCAATTTAAAAAGAGTGAATTTGGACAGTATTACAAGCTGTTGTCATTCGAGTTTCTCTATTAATATTTTGAAGCAACACGTTTCTGGAATTGAGAAGTTCACGACCCCCTGCTAAAAATGCTCGATTCATTTTGAAACTGAGAGTAGTACTATCCCTTATTACTTTCAAATCCACACTATAGGGGCCGAAGATTCTGCCTGTTAGAGTCAGTTATTCACGTGAAGTAAAGGGAATAAACTCCACAAGCAATTATTCTTCCGAATTCCTTTAAATGTAATGGCTTGGATCTGGATCAGTTGTATTAGCCTGTGTTTTACCTCTCTAATTCTCAAATGCTTATTGTCTGTGTATTATAACAATAATATTAGTCATTAACCTGGCTAGAAAGTATCTGTTATTGCCACAGTATCGTTCTCAATGAAAGTTTATTCGTTTTAATAAATCACTATCGAATTTCATATAGAATGATTTCATATAAATACTATATTTAGTAATAGAAGGGCGAAAGATTGCAGAGCAGTTCATGACATTTAGGCAAGAATACAACTGAAAAGAGGTAAAACCTTATTCATTACAGAAAAATCTAATTTTAATCCATAAGTTCTTGTAAAAAATGTTCCAATAGATAGTAACATGCTAATATGTTGGCCCAGCTTCTACTACAAATGCTCGATCATTTTCAGATTATAAGGTATTTTACCTACGAAAAGTACACTAACTATACGAGCTCCCATTAAAATTAATGGTTTTGTAAATTACAAGGCATACGGATAAAAACTTCTGTCCAAAAATCAGATACATTGATGGTCGGCATATCTTTTAATTCAGAGTTTCGTTTTTCCAAACAATAAAAATACTAAGTTAAAAGTAATTGAACTGGAACCTTTTACAAGGAGGTGAATTTACAAACTGTAGTAGGCTGCACAGAATTCTTTCTTAAGAGCTGTTTGTGTCAACTAATTTGCCGCTGGCTAATTACAGACGATCCAGAAGGAAAAGAGACATATGTAACCAGTCTTCCTTAAATCATATTGTTATTAGTATTCAACTATACTTTCCTTTGCTTGCTTCGGTTTATCCAATTATTTATAAACTTGCATTCCATTTTATTCAAGATGTTTTAGACAGTATATAGTCTTTCTTTATCTTGTTCCATAAGTAATTTTATACATTATGACATAAGAGGCTACTTTCTGTCCATTAATCTCTATATTTAGCGACCAAAAGGTACATCAAAAAGTACCAGTAAATGATGAAGTAAAAAGTTTCTCTTGATGACTTATGCAAAACATGAGGCAAAATTCTTACTATTCCTTGACACAAATGAAATTAAAACCTAAAACTTCAGCAGAGGTGCCACATCAGGGTATTATTCACTCATTTGCATATAGACTTCCTTTACTGGGCCTCTAAAGTTATCATAACAATCAAATTTATGGGTGTAAATATCAATTCTCATCCCATAGCCTAAAGTGCTTGTGATATTTCAATCTGTAAAAACCGGCATAAATGTACTGGAAACAGATAAGACTGTGCAGTGTCATGTAAAGTATTTCCTGTAAATTATTATATTCTTGATCATTAATTTAGTTAGGGTGGATGGGGAAAGAAAGTCATTGCTTCATTATTTCCAATATCTTATGAACTATGAAACTGGTAACACTCATCAGTCAACATTCTACAATTCTTAGTGAAGCTCTGGATGGCTTAGTGATACCCATCATATTTATAGCTATATGATGGCTTATGATAGACTTGAGTGTGATATCCTTGGGTAGAGCCATAAGAAGGCTCAGTATCAGCAGATCTCTTGTGATAGTGATTGGAATAACCATAGCTGACAGGCTGGTAGCTGCTGTGACCATGAGAGTGACCATGAGACTTCCCATAGCCATGGCTGACAGTCTGGTAGCTGCTGTGACCATGAGAGTGACCATGAGACTTCCCATAGCCATAGCTGACAGGCTGGTAGCTGCTGTGACCATGAGAGGGACCATGAGACTTCCCATAGCCATGGCTGACAGTCTGGTAGCTGCTGTGTCCATGAGAGTGACCATGAGACTTCCCATAGTCATGGCTGACAGGCTGGTAGCTGCTGTGTCCATGAGAATGACCATGAGACTTTCCATAGCCATAGGAATGATCAGCTTCTGGCTCAGGATCAGCAGATCTCTTGTGATAGTGATGGGAATAGCCATAGCTGACAGGCTGGTAGCTGCTGTGACCATGAGAGTGACCATGAGACTTCCCATAGCCATGGCTGACAGTCTGGTAGCTGCTGTGTCCATGAGAGTGACCATGAGACTTCCCATAGCCATGGCTGACAGTCTGGTAGCTGCTGTGACCATGACGGTGGCCATGAGACTTCCCATAGCCATAGCTGACAGGTTGGTAGCTGCTGTGACCATGAGAGTGACTATGAGACTTCCCATAGCGATAGGAAGGTTCAGCTTCAGGTTCAGGATCAGCAGATCTCTTGTGATAGTAATGGGAATAGCCATAGCTGACAGGCTGGTAGCTGCTGTGACCATGAGAGTGACCGTGAGACTTCCCATAGCCATGGCTGACAGTCTGGTAGCTGCTGTGACCATGAGAGTGACCATGAGACTTCCCATAGCCATAGCTGACAGGTTGGTAGCTGCTGTGACCATGAGAGTGACCATGAGACTTCCCATAGCCATGGTTGACAGGTTGGTAGCTGCTGTGACCATGAGAGTGACCATGAGACTTCCCATAGCCATGGCTGACAGGCTGGTAGCTGCTGTGTCCATGAGAGTGACCATGAGACTTTCCATAGCCATAGGAATGATCAGCTTCTGGCTCAGGATCAGCAGATCTCTTGTGATAGTGATGGGAATAGCCATAGCTGACAGGCTGGTAGCTGCTGTGACCATGAGAGTGACCATGAGACTTCCCATAGCCATGGCTGACAGTCTGGTAGCTGCTGTGTCCATGAGAGTGACCATGAGACTTCCCATAGCCATGGCTGACAGTCTGGTAGCTGCTGTGACCATGACGGTGGCCATGAGACTTCCCATAGCCATGGCTGACAGTCTGGTAGCTGCTGTGACCATGAGAGTGACCATGAGACTTCCCATAGCCATAGCTGACAGGTTGGTAGCTGCTGTGACCATGAGAGTGACCATGAGACTTCCCATAGCCATGGCTGACAGTCTGGTAGCTGCTGTGTCCATGAGAGTGACCATGAGACTTCCCATAGCCATGGCTGACAGTCTGGTAGCTGCTGTGTCCATGAGAGTGACCATGAGACTTCCCATAGCCATGGCTGACAGTCTGGTAGCTGCTGTGACCATGAGAGTGACCATGAGACTTCCCATAGCCATAGGAAGGTTCAGCTTCAGGTTCAGGATCAGCAGATCTCTTGTGTTGGTGATGGGAGTAGCTATAGCCATAAGAGGGACGATGATAGGTCTTCACATGACTTCCATAACCAGGCTCCGCCTCTCGCTTCTCAATTTCAGTAGCGCAAGCGGCAGCCGCCAAGAGCACAATCACCTGGAAATAAATTTTAGCTCTCTATTTATATAGCATTAGAGTGGCAAAAATAAAGACAAAAACACCTTAGAACTATTCCTTTTGAAACGTTAATTGGATGAAAGAAATTACGTATAGCTATCTTTTCTTCTCTTCAATAAATGGGAAACTTTTCATATAATAAAACTAATAATTAATTCAACACATGTACAGGAATCTTCATTTACAAGATGATATATATCATTGATTAGTTATACTCAACGAAACTACTCATTTATGGAATGTAGTAGTTATTGATTAGAGAACTTTATAGCAAATTTCATTTATTATAATATATAGTATAATGTATGAATCTACAATGGCAGCGAGTATATTACATCGTATATATATATATATATGTATATAAACATATGTATGTGAGCGTGTGTGTGTGTGAATGTGAGCACGAGAGTGTGTATGAGACTGAAAAAATGAAAAGGTCTTCGATCACAAACCAGAATCTTCATTGTTGAGAAACGATGTTCAGTGGCCACAAGTTTGTGAGTGAGTACTGCTACATTTTAGAATCCCCTTTATATAGGTAGTAGAGGCTTTCACTTTTAGCCACAACCTTGGAATGCGGAAATCATAATGATTCGCAAATGCATTCAATCGAAATAAAAATATACCGTTTCATAGAACAATCTTTCCAAACTATTTTATGAGAGGGAACACCATTTTATAAGAGGGAAAGAAATGCCGGCAGATATCAATGGATGACTCTTCACACATATCACTGTAACTTTGTTTAAATTCCCTAAATACGTGTTGTAACAGAATTTCGCTTTTGTTAATGACAATCTTGCCTCTAAGGATGTGATGTGTGGCTAAATTATTTAAATTTGACGAAACACATGCCAGAAAAGAGTACCGCTGTCTATTAGTCAGTGCTATTACGGACTGATCAAGCTAGTTAACTTTGGTGATTCTAACTTCCACATAGTATCCGCGGGAATGAGAAACATTACAGATATAATGATACCGAAGAAGTGGCTGCTATATGCAGTCAAAAATGTCTCGAGAATAATACCTGGAGTAATACTGGCTGCTGAGACTTTAGAGAGCTGAAATGAATCCAAGAGAAAATCGCTTATCAGAATAAAATCCTTTGATTACTTTGTAAAAGGCGAGACCTCCTATACTGGAGCGGAACACCAGATATGAGAGTAATTCAACATCATAAGAGAACGTAGAGGCAAATATATGAGAATCTTCCAGGGATAAAAAATATAAATTTATTAGCATACAAGTTCTTTCAATCTTTACAAAGGCTTATAAAAACCTAGGTAGCAGGCTTTTCATGAGTTACAACAGTTATTTCTACGACCTTAATCCTGAGAGACTTGTTAAATGAGTTTAAGAATTCCTAAGAAGTAGTAAGATAACAGGTATGCTAAATGAAGAGATCACCGGAAATTCTTTTTTGAAGGCAAGAAACGTATGGTAGTTTGCCCCCGTCTAAGTAATCAAGCGGATCTATAATTACATTATACAACCATTGTTATTGCATAACAAATGTCCAATTTAACTAACTACCTTTTATGATAACTAACGTATTAATGGGAAAAAAATTAAGCCCAGTCACAGCTTTCCTAATACTTTTACTTAGCAGTTGAGCAAGAGCAATAAAGGTACTGATTTCAATTAAGTAACCTCTTTAATGAGTTACCAATTTCCATTTTATTTTGTGGTCATCATGCATTTTATTTCGCTTACCCTGTCAACGCTTCGGGATTGGCACATCAATCAAAGACTTCAGAACAAATAAACACGTTCAGTAACGTTGAATGTCATCGGGAAAATCGCATCATACCAAATACAATATTGTCTAGTGGTGATTTAACATGTCTATATCCGTAAAGATTTTTGAGGGAGGTTTTCATTTACCATTGTCGAAAACATCCTCATTTCGAAATGACGTCAACCCAAACAAAACTTCTTTCAAGTTTCTTCTGAAGATGGAAAAAGAAACCCACAAAATAACTAGTTTACTTGTAAGTATTTACATAGCATTTTATTAAACACTCGAGTACTTACTTTCCGGCCCTATCTGTGGCCCTTTCTCAAGAGATGTGTAGGTTGTCAGACAACCTACACATTTCTTGAGAAAGTACTCGAGTGTAAATACTTACAAGTAAACAAGTTATACTAGGTAATTTTTTGTTTCTTTTTCCATGCTGTCAAAGTTGAATCGCACGATGGGAAATTTCGCCTATTCTGAAGCGAGAAATTGAACTGTATAACGTACAGATTTTGAAGAACTTTACAACGTCTTCGGACAAAGATACGCTTGAATATCAAGATCCTTGTATCACTAGTCTATGTAATTGACCACAGAACGAATACTACCATGAATTCCTCCTTTCAAGAGATCATAAATGTCTACAAGTTTGCGAATTCACAGCTAGCCCTATCTTCCTTATGGTTATATAAATATGATCCCTTTTATGCATTGGTATGATTCGTAATCTGTGTGATCTGAAGTGATTTTTTTTTATTTATTTTTTTACGTTGCCTAGTTCAGAGTGCGGTGCGATAAGGTTAGCGATGCCATCAATGAAAGCACACTTAACATGCTCCTCGGACTGGTCAACATAACTACGTCTGCAGCATTGTAACAGTAGACCTATTAGGTCTACTGTTACAACTGTTAGCTCAACAGTCATAACAACATTTTCAAAGTAGGAATATGTATTACAACCAGTTTTCTTTGAATGTTGAAGTTTATGCTGTGTTTAAGCTGCCTGTATGTTGCAAAATATTTCATAGGCCTAAAGAAATAACCTAAACCTTCCGAGATGTAATCTGTTACTAATATATTTATTTGTAAAGATTACCTGTTCTTTGAGGAATACGATAGGAATATGAATTACAATAAGTTTTCTATGAATGTTGAAGTGTTAGGCTGTGTTTAAGCTGCCTGGATGTTGCAAAATGATTTACAGGCCTAAAAAATATTCTAACTCTTCTGAAATGTAATCTGTTACTGATGTTTTTATTTGTGAAGATTGCCCGTTCTTTGAGGAATAAAAGATGATGATGTTTTTTAATATATGGAGAAGATGACTATTAATCGAAATATAAGTATTAATATCAAGGCGTATGGAACACTTGTTTTTCAACTGGATTAAAATATTATTTTCTTATAAGTTCTTCTGCTCGCTTTTGGTATATAATTTATTCTTTCATAAGGTAACTTGAAGTGCATGAATATGTAGATAACCTCATTTCCTTTCTGGCCAGAAATTGTTAATAGAGAGATGTGACTGTTAAGTGTAAAGAAAAGAAATCTAGCACCTAGGCCTAGGAACAATATCTTGGCTTTGACAAAAGAATAATTGCATGTGCGAATATTTGCTATATGCCATCATTTTTTTTAAATATTTAAGAATTATAACAAATAATGATGTATGAAAATCCATCTATTCATCTAACACAATTAAAGTAAGTGTTTTCAAGATAATTTTATTGTCGCTACTCAGTGTAGACCTACTTATGTTACACCGGGTGGTTGTTGTTGCACCAACACTAATGATACGTCACACGCTCCCTTCACACGTTGATATCGGTGGGCGCATTCTACTTTTGTATATACATAATTTACATTTTTTTCAACATTGATGTGTAAAAACAATCAAATGGACTATTTCAAATTTTATGTTTGCTTTGGAAGCATTATTAATGTTATGACACTTTTTTTCGTTTTTTTATTTAACATTTGAACTGATGCATGATGACGACTTCATTCTGGTCAAATGCTTCAGCGATGTGTGAACGTAAGTTTTGAAATGTTTTCGAAAGAGTTTTTTCTGAAATTTGGCTACACGTGACATTTTCTTACAGTTTTGAAATATATGACACATTTAACTTCTATGAAACATATTATGGCCCTATTGATTGCAATAATCGCATTTCCGCATTTAAGTAGGCGGCCAGTTAGTGAGTTTTGAACGAATTCCTATGGAGTCATGTCGCATGAGATTTGAGCATATTATAGCAAAATAAATGGAAGCATAAGCTGATGAATGTAATTAAGAGAACAGGAGTAGCTGGGTGATATGAAAATCAACTTCAAAGAAGTTTAATTACATAGAAGAGACTAGCATGTGTCTTAGTGAGTAATCAAGACCAATGAGTCTGATAAGGAAGAAAAAAAGTAATTTTAGAGTGAAGAGGTAGTGGATAAAAAACGACCCAGGATCAGGTAATGGAATTAGTACCGTGTCAGTGTGGTTTTAGGAGTTTGGGGAGGAAAGATAAAATCAGCTGTTGGTAAAATCATTAATTTTAGTTTTGTTAAGGAAAAACGGGTATTATTTATGTCAAAATGGCAAGACAAGAGAAAATTACTTTTTTAGGAATGCTGCAGATGGATAAGACAGTCCAGAGGAAAACGAGAGAAAAAAGTGTATAAATGATAAAAATTGGAGGGAGAAGATGAGCAAAGACTGTAGGTAAAGTAAGTTGTCATACAAGGGAATAAATACAGAAAAATATTAGTGAGCAAATGAATGTCAAGGTACAAGATTCATTTAATAAAATACTTTTTAGAGTGTTCTATAAAATATTAAGAGATTGTTTGAAGGTGGAAGATAGAAGAGAGAAAAAGGTCAATGATGTGAGAAAGGTCAATGATTGCACGACTTCCTTTAGATCCGCTGCCGCTTGTGGCCACAATTCAAGGTATTCTATGAATGAATCACTGTCCATAAATCGATTCACAGATATCATGAAATTTAATAAACGACAGATAAGTAAGTATCAATGTATTGTGTACTCTATAGTATATGTGATATATATATATATATATATATATATATATATATATATATATATATATATATATATATATATATATATATATGTGTGTGTGTGTGTGTGTGTGTGTGTGTGTGTATGTGTTCGTGTGTGTGTACGTGTGTGTACATGCGCAAGTAGTCTGTTCATTTATAGGCATAAAATTATATTCATATCCAAATCCTTTTGAAAAGCAAAAGATTCCGTTGAAAGAACTTTAGTATTTATAAGAAGTGGTATAAATTCATGACATTATCAACCAACTTCAAGTCAGGTTATTTATATTCGCTGAAACTGGAAAATAAGAGCATTCATTTGGAAAAGGGAAATTTCCTTATACCACTGTCAAAATTTTAATTTTATTCTCCCCATTCCTTTATGAATTTAAAGGGCAAAAACAGTTTTATTGAAAATGTTTACCGGAATCGATTGCATCACTGATTTTCATAGCAAATGTCATATCAGCTATTTCCTTAAAAGATACTTTCCAAGGTTCTTTTAACAGAAAATGTCACCTTCCATTTCAGCTTCCTATAAAAGGAAGAATTTGGACTCAGTCGATACTCACTCAACCATCGGTGGCCACTGATCATAGAAGTTCAACTATGAAAAGTCTGGTAAGTTTCATAAGAGATTCAAGGTTATACTTCATCCAATACTTATGTATATGTCTGTATTTACACGTATGTATATATATATATATATATATATATATATATATATATATATATATATATATATATATATATATATATATATATATATGTATATATATACTATATATATATATATATATATATATATATATATATATATATATATGTATATATATATATATATATATATATATATATATATATATATATATATATATATGTGTGTGTGTGTGTGTGTGTGAGTGTGTGTGTGTGTCTTCATCTGTAATATAAATGTTGTATTAAACTAAAGTTCTAATAAACGCTATTTACAGGAGAAATACAGTGTTTTTATAAGAGAATTAATTTTTAAAACTCATGAACAGTTTTGGTCATTGAATATGGAGCATGCATAGTACTTGATAGTTGTAGCATTAATAGAAGAACGAACAATGATCTATATTCCAGGTGATTGTGTTCTTGGCGGTTGCCGCTTGCGCTTCTGTAATTGAAAAGCGAGAGGCGGAGCCTGGTTATGGAAGTTCTGGCCATGTGACGACCTATCATCGCCCTTCTTATGGCTATGGCTACTCCCATCACCATCACAAGAGATCTGCCGATCCTGAACCTGAGGCTGAACCTTCCTATGGTTACGGTAAATCCTATGGGCACAGCAGCTACCAACCGGTGAGCTATGGCTATTCTCATCATTATCACAAGAGATCTGCTGATCCTGAACCTGAAGCCGAACCTTCCTATGGCTACAGTAAATCCTATGGGCACAGCAGTTATCACCCAGTGAGCTATGGCTATTCTCATCACTATCACAAGAGATCTGCTGATCCTGAACCTGATGCTGATCCTTCCTATGGCTACAGTAAATCCTATGGGCACAGCAGTTATCACCCAGTGAGCTATGGCTATTCTAATCACTATCACAAGAGATCTGCTGATCCTGAACCTTCTTATGGTCACAGCCATGGATATCATACTACTGTCTACCACAAGCCATCATATGGTTACAGCCATGGTGGATATCACTGAAGCACCAAGAGTCTCACTGAATTTCAGGATGTTGATTAATGAGTGTTTCATTCCTCGAGAAATATAAAGAATATGAAATGGAAAGTTTATGCATTTATTCAACCCCATCAAAGTTTCTGATACATTTCTTGACAAAATACACGAACTTTGCTTGAACAGGTTTCATTTGAATCAAAATCACTGTGTCAAGTACAACATAGATTAAATGTTGGAAATTATTACTCAAAGAGTATACTTCAGAATGTTCTGCTATAACTGCATGAATATTTTAGGATTAAAAAATCGTTGAGCCTGTAATTCCTTAGTTTATACGAGAAATAGGATGATATTTTTGTTCACTATGGCATGTATTTGAGTAACATAATGTCTGTTTAATCAAGATTTTCAAAAAGTCACAAAAGTCATTTCCTAGTATCTTTAACTGATATCATTTTGGACAAACGTTCTAGCT
>NC_061110.1:84603384-84608384 GCF_015104395.2 Macrobrachium nipponense | reverse complement strand
ATTCTTTTGAAAATTACGTGTACAATATAGATTAATGTTGAAGATTATTACAGAAAGAATTTTCTATAATAATTATAATTGAATGAAATATCTTAAGCATTCATTAAACTATAGTACCTCAGTTGAAACAAGAAATGTGATAAAATTTCATGTTATTAGGATCTATACTTGAGCAACAACATTGATACATTTGTTTTATCAAGAATTTTCAGAATATACAAAGTAGTATCTTTTACTGAAAAAAAAAATGCTTGTTAGAAAAGGTCCTGTAATTACACTGTATTCCAGAACGAAATGACATCAAAACACACAAACATTTAGAAATGCATTTACACATCATCCATTCCATACTGTAATGAGATTCCTTTCTTAAACCAAAATTTTGCATTACATTTATTTTCCATTCTCTAACTTATTGATTCACTCCATTTGAAAAGATATTTAACAGACAGGACATATAACACTCCCCTATTTCATCCACCTTTTTCTACACCAACCCAGTCACAGTCCTCCTTATGATTCCAAGTCATGTTCCACTTGTACTGGGAAAATATAATAATATTATTAATTAATTTACACTTTAAGTCAATTAATATCAACAAATTAGATTTATTTTCAACAAGATAGTAAGAGATTTACTGTAATTGTCAGGAAGTTAAGAATAGCATATTTTCTCAGAAAAATTATGCTGTTGATTTTACAAGTACATATATAAGCAAACAAATGGTAATATATTAACAGACAGAAAAATGGGGTGCTTATGCTGAATGTTTAAGATAGTTGTTTGTGTTTTGCAGTTTCGACTGCTGGTATCAAAAGTGAGATTTATTCTTACCCACTTCCATTATAGATTTCATAGTTGTATGCCTACTAAAAATTGAAAGTGCAATGATTATAAGTGTTTGCACGACTAATCCTTCTTAATGATGCTGAATCTCTGCACTAATGACTTAAATAAATCGTAATTGGTCACCCACAACAAACCCTTTTCATTTTGGAAACCAGATCTTTGTGGCGGACCTCGATATCAGCATACAAAAGTTGCCAGCCTGGAGCAGTATCAGGTTCTTAACCCCCTGAATGCATATGGAATTTTGTTTCATGGTGTGCCAGGGGAACCATAAAAAACTTTTTTTTTTTAATTGGGATTATCTTCAAGAAGAATGCGACTTCCACAAGGGATTGGCATTTTTGGGACAATGAATTAGACTGCTGTTTCATCCTGCAAAAGCGATAAGGATTAGATTTGGAAATTAAATAAAGGGGTGTGGGTATTATACAAGTGCCATGCTAACTGGTACACTATGAATAAAGATGGGAATGGAAATATGAAAAAGGGAAAAGGAATAAAAAATGGGGCAAGATATCAATAACGTCTTTTATTGAGAGAATAAAAAGAGGTTTTATATAATAAAAGGGACAATGACTAATTCGGTTTAGAAAAATAGGGCTGTGAAGCATTATGTCAGAGAAAGGGCAGTAGATGTAAATGCATAATTATAGGATAAGAATGAGGTCGTCAGTGAATGGATCATATTTGTACATTATACATTGAAGAACTTAAGAAAAGCATATTTTTTTCACTTGACAAAATTTAAAACATTGATCCAACAAGACAACACCTATAGATGCAAGGAGAGGATTTATGAGTTTCTAAAATTCTTAATAAAAAAATGCATATGATTGCTAGAGTGCAGATTGTGACAGAATACAATTTTACACATTTCTTGTGTCGTGTGAGTTACTGCAGACTCAACTATTTTTGGATCCTTAAAATATCTCATCCAATGAAATATTCTGCCAGTACTTGAGCTATATCTTACAGGTTACTCTCTCCCTTACATGAAATTGTTAAAAGCATTACTTAAGTTTAAAAAATCTACCATTACTCAATTCTAGATAATACGACTACAGATGGGAATTTATCAAGAGATTACTGTCCTATTTCAGAGTCATTGATTCATTTATTAAGTGCCTGCAGATCAACAATGATTTTAATTTGAATATAATACGTTGAAGCCAAATTCACTACTTTATCATGAAATATTTCAGAGACGCTGCTGATGCATTGGAGTAAAAAAATCCATGAGGGCAAAGAATTTCGTAAACTTAATGCTTCCTGTTTAATATATTTTTCCTAGAAATGAAACACTCTTCAGCAATCCGATATTCGAAGTGAGTTTTTTGGTATTTTAATGATATCCACCATTGTTGTGACCATGTGATGGCTTGTGGTAGTTTGTAGTATGATACCCACGGCTGTAACCATAAGAAGGTTCAGCATCAGCAGATCTCTTGTGATAGTGATGAAAGTAGCCATAGCTCACTAGGCGGTAGCTGCTGTGTCCATGGGAGTGACCATACCCATAGGAAAGTTCAGCTTCAGGTTCAGGATCAGCAGATCTCTTGTGATAGTGACTGGAATAGCCATAGGAGGGACGCTGATAGTGAGTCACATGGCCATAGCTTCCATAACCAGACTCCGTCTCTCGCTTCTCAATTTCAGCAGCCCAAGCGGGAGCCGCCAAGAGCACAATCACCTGGAAATGATTTTGCTTTTTCGTGATATAAAGGTAATTAGACTAACGAATCTGTATTTATCAAATAGCGGACTTACTCTCTTCATAGAAGGCCGGATCGGTCATGTTTAAATTTTAACTAATGCATCACCAAATTAATTTTTGCAAGGATGGTATATTATATAATATTATATTATCTATATATGTTATATTATATATATCTATATATATATATATATATATCTATCATATATATATATATATAGATATATATATATATATATAAATATATTATATTAATATATATATAGTATATATATATATAATAATAAACCAAATGCGAATAATCTATATAGATCGGGGAGATATAATCGTATGTACTAAAATTTCTTTTACAATTTAGGAATATCTTCAATCAGTGCCAAAATTATTTTTCCAAATTAAGCATTATGAAACTGCATCCAAAATGGCCAGGAATGACATGTATCATAATGAAGTGCATGCATATTATATTCTATATGTGTGTTGTTTGCGTGTATACGTAATATATATATGTATATATATATATATAAATAATATATATATATATAATATATATAGATATAAAGTATATATATGTGGTGTGTGTGTGTGTGTGTGTGTGTGTGCGTGGGTGGGTGCGTGTATGTATGCGCGTGCGCGTGTGTGTGTGCGTGTATGTATGCGCGCGTGTGTGTGAATAAGTGTAATACTACCAGACTCTTCATCGTGGACATCTATGATCAGTGGCCACTGATGGTTGAGTGAGTACAGACTAAGTCCTTATTCTAACTTTTATAGGCAACTAAGATGGAAGTTGACATTTTCTGCTAAAATAGCTTTGAAGAGTCGCTTTTAAGGAAACCACTGATATTGTGACATTTACTTTGAAAATCAGAGATACATGCGTTTACGGATTAGTCAGAACTGATTAGTTGATATCTGTAAAGCATAAAAATTTTTTGCACCACTAGATTGTACTTGTGAAAGAAAAATATACCTGTATGTAAACATAAAATTAGTCACGTTTGAAACACATTTTCATTAATACATTTAATTCCATTTTTATGTTAGCTATTTTGGGAAAATAAAGATTATATATATTTTTAGCGACGGTTTGAATTCGCCCAGGATTTAAAGATTAATTTTCAGCTAGCTACAGGGATGACAGGCGATGGGAATCAACAAAGGTATGTCTCGCTATCAATTTGGGGTTATCTTCTTTTAGTTAAATGGGGTCATTTGCCCTTATAACATATACACGCATATATATCTATATTATCAGACGTATTAATGACAACATCAACACGTCTATATAATGAATAATGACGGTTACACTATGAATTCAAAAATAAGTAGCTCTAATTTCTTCTCTTAACCTCTACTGATATTCTCTGACTTTGATCTTCGACACCCTTTCTTACAAGCTAAATTCTACGCGTATTCCGAGGTTCTCCCTTTCGTAGACTTCAACATATTGTTCCCGTCACTGAATTACTTCGTACCAACTGTACTGATGTGGGAAGCACGGGTAACCATGCCCTTTCTGTCACTAACGAGATTAAAGAAATTAAAACAGCATATACCTCATATAAATGACCGACATAACAATGCATATAAAATTCTTTGGTTTTTTTACTATTTTATAACCTTTTCAAGTAGTCCTACAAAATATCTTCCCTTGATGACCCCTTCGAATACTTTCATTTTAAGTTGTTTTAGTTATACCTACCACGATCTTCCCCTCTGCCAATGCCCTCCAAGCAAAGCTTACTGAGGTATTTTAAGAGTTCTTGGAGGGCTTCAATACAAGCCTTTATCCTTGATTTACCATTGGCTGGGCTGTTGCTTTCATAGCCAGAGACCCATTAGCACCTAATGAAAATGGCGCCTTGACCTTATTTTTAAAAATATAGTTGTGTCCATCTTCAGGGTAAATGGTCCCCCAATATTACAGGGTCTAAGCACTCATGTGCTTAGACCCTGAAAACAGGTTTATCGGTCATTCCTAACATCTCGTTCTGCCGCTACTTGTACATCCGAGATGGCTGCCAGGCATCCTTGTATTTCTCCACAAAGGAAGCTTGTCATTGCAAGAGAAAATCTATTACTGCGATCTCATATACAACCGTAAAGTCAATATTTCAGGTTTTAGTTAACATTCCCACCTACAATTTCTGCAGGTCCAATTTTGCTCTATTTCTAACCTAACATTTCTATAGCTAGCTCTCCTTTTGTAAAATCCATATTTTTTACCTCTCATTTTGTCAGCTCTTCTCTAACTAATTTCATTACATATTAACCTCCTGCGTCTTTTCAAGTATTTCCGCTCAGAGGAGAACATTTCTACAGCACGATGAATGTGTAAACTGGCCTCGTTCCCTGTCGTTACTGGTGTCTGACTGTTAATCTTCCACTGATCCCCATAAAAATGTGTAATGTTTTAACCACTTTACAAAAAAA
>NC_061110.1:84543384-84598384 GCF_015104395.2 Macrobrachium nipponense | reverse complement strand
TTACATTCAATAAATCAATATTCCTTTACATTCCCTCCCCCCCCCCTTTTAACTCAGCGGCTCTTCTCCTCAGTCCATTCTGAATTTTCACTCTTACAGTCTTAAACATTAGCTACTTCCATTTAGCAACTGTCGGAGACTGCCACGTCGTTGGTAACAAGCACTTTCCTTTAAATAATCAACAGATCTAGAGAGAGAATCTGCAATGACATTTTCTTTGCCTGCTATATGGTGAATATTTAGTTTGAATGGTTGCAAAAATAAAGACCATCTTAAAATTCTCTTATTGTTGTGCTTACATTTATTTAATAAGGTTAAAGGTTATTATCAGTATATACGTCTATTTCAAAGTTACTGTTAAGCAAGTATATCTCAAAGTGCATTAAACTCAAAATTAAAACTTAAAGCTTCTTTTTCAACAATACTGTAATTTAACTGGTGGCTATTATATTCTTTGAAAAGTAAGATACAGGGTGTAAAACACCATTATGTTCCTGTAATAATACACTGCCAGCTCCTACTTCACTGGAGTCTACCTGTAACTTGAATGGTAGATTAAAGTCTGGGGATTTCAGTACTGGCTTAGACATTAACATGAGCTTAAGTTTATTAAAGGCATCGTCACATTCCTTTGACCACACAAACTTCACATCCTTTTTTAGCAACTCTGTTAATGGGTAGGCTACATCTGAAAAGTTCTTACAAAATTTTCTGTAATACCCCACTGTTCCCAAAAAAATTTTCATCACTCCACGTTTAGATGTAGGGAGGGTCAAATTCTTTATGACCTCAATATGACAATCAAACAGGTTTCACTTGGCCACTTCCTATTTTCATGTCCTAAATATTGAACAGTAGTTTTACCAAATTCACATTTGGAAAGGTTTATCGTAACATTGAATTCTAATAACCTCTTAAAAACATCATATACTTTTTTAATGTGATCTTCCCAGGTTTCTCCAACTATGATAATGTCATCCAAATAAACAAATACACCTTCGAGATCCTTCAAGATATAATTCATCTGACGTTGGAATGTCAGAGGTGCATTACATAAACCAAATGACATTACCTTATAATTATAAAGTCCATGGGGTGTAACAAATGCAGCAATATCCCTGCTGTTTTTGTCTAACTCAATTTGATAGTATCCTTTCAATAAATCAATTTTACTTAAAAAAGGAAACTTTGCTACATTATCAATTATATCTTCTACTCTGGCATAGGATATGAATCTTTTTATAGTTTACATTATTTACCTTTCGATAGTCTGTACACATTCTTGCACTTCCGTCAGGTTTGTCGACTAGAATACATGGGCTAGCCATTCACTTTGGCTTTCCTCTGCTAGTCCGTGTTTCAGTAAATAAGCAACTTCGGTCTTTAACTGTTGTTGTTGCCTCGGCGACATTCTGTATGGACGCTGACTTATTGGAGTCTCCTTCTCTCAAACCATGATTTTATGTTTTGTACTCCTTTTATCCTTTTAGGATGGTCTGAAAATAGATCTGAAAAGTTTTGAATTAGCACTTTAAATCATGCTGCTGTTCATCAGATAAATGAATACATAACTTCCTAAATTTTTCATCATCCACTCAAATAAAATCTGATATTTTTTAATGCTAAGTTCAATTTCTTCTTCAACGTCTTTTTCATCATCCTCTTTTGCAATTGACAACACTCCACTGGATTCGTTATACTTCTTTAATTTTGTTAATATGGAAAGTTTTTAACTTTCCTCCGTCCTGTAGGAAATTGAATTCGATAATTAACATCACTTACTTTTTCCTTCACCGTGCAAGGTCCTATATACTTCTGGTTAAAAACCTTACCAGCTGTAGGGAGATACACTAGAACCTTATCTCCTATGTCGAGTTCACGTTTTGCAGCCTTTTTGTCGTAATTTCTTTTCATCTCTTCTTGTTTTTACTACTTTAAGATTCTCATGTTGCTACTTTCCATATTTTCATTATTTTTTCCTTCATTTCTTGTAACGTGCTAGAAATCCTTCTCATCTGAAATCAACTGATTCTTATCACCTCCATGGGTGACCTTACCTGATGGACATATACTAACTGAAAAGGAGAATAACCCAACGATGAATGTACGCTATCACGAACGGCAAATAGCAACATTGGTATGTAGACATCCCATTCCTTTTCATTTTCACAACAGTACGTGCGAAGCATGGTTTTGAAGGTTCGATGAAATCGTTCGACCACTCCTTGGCTCTGTGGGTGATAAGGAGACGATAAACAATGCTTAATATTCTGACAGGCTAAAAATGAGGTAAACTTTCTAGACGTAAAGTTGGTTCCTTGGTCGGTTTGAACTTCTTTTGGCAAACCTACCAGCGAGAAGAACTTGTTAAGCGCTTCAATTATCTTATCAGCACTCACTGTTCTTAAAGGAATAGCCTCTGGAAATCTGGTAGCACTACACATAATTGTCAGCAAATACTCGTTACCTTTGCTAGACCTAGGCAGAGGTCCTACACAATCCAAAACCAGTTTCTCAAAGGGTTCTCCTGGAACTTCAATGGGTTGCAATGGCATCACCTTAGGGTCATGTTGAGCTTTACCTACTTTTTGACATAAATCACAATTTTTACAATATTCACTACAATCTTTCTGCATCTTAGGCCAAAAAAAAATACCTTAATAATTTCTCATAGGTTTTGTTTATACCTAAATGACCAGAATAACTACAGTCATGAGCAATACCTAGAACAAAATTCCTATAACTACTTGGAATGACCACTTGTTCTACAACATCATTAACATTTCTACTCTTGAACTTCCTCATTAGGATCCATCCTTTAAAAAGTAACACTTGCCTTCCTTCTCGATATCATTTATATCAACAAGGGCATTATCTCTTATTACCTTCAAATTATCATCTTCAATTTGAGATTTAACAAATTCTTCCTTATTAACTTTCAGCATTCGCAAAGGAGTACTGACTTTACTTACTTGTAGTGTTTCCGGACTATCTTTAAACAAGTTTTGTAAATCCAAACCGTCGTCATCATTACCTTTCCTTCGGCACTCTTACTTCTTGTAGTAACTGCACAAGCAGGAAATAAGTTTGGAAATGTTACATTCAACTTCTGTAATAAATGAAGAATTTTAAAAGGGTTTATCTGTCAAAATTGGATTACTGCTACCAAACTTTGTCTCCACATACATCATTTCCAAGAATTAACTCTACTCCTGACACTGGGATTTCTCTCTCCAAAGCAATTTTAACATATCCCGAAATTAACGGCAGTTTCTAAACCTTACTTCTACTAATGGAGCTGAAAACATCATTAACATTTCTACTCTTGAACTTCCTCATTAGGATTCCATCCTTTAAAAAGTAACACTTGCCTTCCTTCTCGATATCATTTATATCAACAAGGGCATTATCTCTTATTACCTTCAAATTTAGCATCTTCAATTTGAGATTTAAACAAATTTTTTTTTTTCTTTTCCTTATTAACTTTCAGCATTCGCAAAGGAGTACTGACTTTACTTACTTGTAGTGTTTCCGGACTATCCTTTAAACAAGTTTTGTAAATCCAAACCGTCGTCATCATTTACCTTTTTCCTTCGGCACTCTTACTTCTTGTAGTAACTGCACAAAAGCAGGAATAAGTTTGGAATGTACATTCAACTTCTGTTAATAAATGAAGAATTAAGGGTTTATCTGTCAAAATTTGGATTACTGCTACCAAAAACTTTGTCTCCACAGTACATCATTTCCAAGAATTACTCTACTCTCTGAACACATGGGATTTTCTCTCTCCAAAGCAATTTTAAACATATCCCGAAATTAACGGAGTTTCTAACCTTACTTCTACTAATGGAGCTGAAAACTCAGGTCCAAACCCACGCAGAAGTACATACTCTCCAGTATCCTTCCACTGGTCATACATATTTTTTATCATTACAGACTGTACCGCTCCGGTATCTCTTAACCACCTTACTTTCCTTTTTTCAACAAAAGGGAGGTGTAACCAACCATCTCCCATAAAAGGGTCATACAATTCAGTACCTTGGATGTGGACTTCTCTTCAGGTAGTCTCACTCCATTTCCTTTTACAATATCCTCAATACAACCAACATTACTAACATTTTTGAACATCATTGTTACCTATTTTGTAACCTATTATTCTCATCAACATCACATATATTATTACTGTCGATGCTATCGTTACAATACCTCTTACCTGGCCTAAGGGGAGAAGCAAACAAACAAGGACCTCTGTCACCACATGCTTGTGGTTGATTCAACAATGCAATGGTATTTTCAGGTTTATGATCATCCTTAAATGTACAGGTTTATCTTTAACTTTATTTACCACTTGAATTGGACGGTTTATTGTGCGATGTGGACAACTCCTACTGATGTGTCCTGGTTTGCCACAACTGAAACATACAAAATCTCTAAAATGTTCGCCATTATTTTGGTAACTAGGTGTAAACTGATCATTTACAGTATCCTGCTTTTCAGCACTAACACTAGGACAGAATTATTTTGACTTGCCCCTCTACCACCTCTATTAAAGGATTTATTATAGACTCCACGAGATGATACCTGTGAACTCGTAGTCTTACCTTGTGCCTTGTAATTTTGCTGCTCTTCCCAAACTCTGCTCCTTCCAATTTTAGGAGTGACATCAGTATTATATAGCTTATGGGTCAATGCATAATTATCAGACAATCTAGTGGCTTCATCGACATTATCTACATCACGTTCATCCAAATATGTTTTAATAAGTGGATTAATACCATCCTTGAACTGCTCAAGCAAGATAAGTTCCTGAAGTTTACCGAAATCACCATTAACTTCTCGGGCATTCATCCCACCTATCATACCACAGGCGTTGTTCCCGTGCATACTCCATATGAGTGCGACTGTCTCTTTTTATCCAGCTTCTGAACTTCTCTCTATACCTCTCTGGCACCCATTCATAAGCTTTCAAAACTTCGGATTTAACTCTCTCATAATCCTTAGAATCATCTAAAGATAAGGCAGCAAATACTTCCCTAGCCTTTCCTCGAAAGGAGGTTGAACCACGTGCCTCCATGACGTTTTCGGCCATTCACGCTGTTCTGCTACTTTCTCAAATTGTAAAAAAAATGCATCCACTTCATTTTCAACAAAAATTGGTACACTTTTTACTGCATTGTCTATTCTAAAAGATTTTGGTATTTCTCTGGACTTTTCTTCTACTTCAAGTTTCTTCATCTCTAGCTCTATCCTCTTTTGCTCAACTTCAGCTTCTACCTTCTTTTGCTCAACTTCAGCTTCTTCAGCTTCCTACCTTCTTTAGCTCAACAGCTTTCTCACTCTCTAATCTAACTATTTGCAAATGAATCTGCATCTGCTCAACACTTATCCCTTCATGAACAAATTTGGACTTTTTTTGTTTAACCTTGCGTGACTTTGTTTTTTCACGTACGGCTTTGGCACCTTCCTCTTCACTTGCACTACCCTCTGTATTATTCTCACTAGCGCTTTGCTGGCTATCAGTTTCTTGCCCTTCCCAACTCATTAGTAACAACCCTTCCTTATCAGACAAAATGCCTAAAGTCATTAAGCGCCTCACTTACTTTATTTGAGATTTCTTGCTTCCTTGCAGATTCTGATACTTCTACATTATAGTACCTAGCTAGAACAATCCAGTCTATTTTAGTTATACCTTCTAACTTTTCACCACTAGGACTACGTATGAAATCTTTCAAATCAAACATCCTTAATAACCCGCTCAAAATAACACAGCAAGACAAATATTATAGCACTAACACTATCACAACTCTCCCCCCTCTCTAAAGTACATGGAAGTACTGAAAAGCAATTAACAGTAGGGATACGTCAAGTTATGGTCGAATACGCTCGACATGAATAAAGCAACAATTAATAAGGATACGTTCGGGTTTCGTTCGATAGAATGAGTAAACAATGAGTATGGATATGTTTGAGTTTCGTTCGATAGAATGAGCAAAAACTGAGTAGGGATACGTTCGGGTTTCGTTTGACAGGCCCCCATGTAACATAAAAAAAACTCTCTCTATGGTAAGGATTTACGAGGAGAATATATCAGGAAACAGTGACAACCCACTATAACTTAAAATGTACTTTAATAACAATTAGTAAGGAAATTAAAGTCACAAACAGAACATTAAACAAATTACGGACGCTTTACACAAAAGACAAAGGACTCGCTACACAGCACTTCATCAAGACTACTAATCACTAATCACTGCATTTTACAGTATAATACCCAAGTCACAAAGCTTTACATCAACACAACATATAATTCACTGTAACATCAAAAAGTTAGTGGCAACCAACGTTACATCACACAAGAAAACGTCCAATGGATAAACAGTACATTACCATATATTCCTCAAAACTTGATACACTATTATAATCACTTGTTTGTTTCAGCTCCAACGAAAATCGCGTTTTGGGCCTTTATATACCAGACTCACGCTAGACATCCATGGACCAAATATCATTGTTTCGGTACATTATCCTTGGCGACTACCGCCTACGCCAAGCGCTACTGCCATCTGTTGTCTAATGTACACACTTTTTTTCTATGCAAATATCAATTTTCAACCTTTTCTGCAATTTTACATTCAATAAATCAATATTCCTTTACAATATATATATATATATATATATATATATATATATATACATATATATATATATGTATGATATATATATATATATATATATATATATATATATATATATATATATATATATATATATATATATGCCCTGAGCTTTTGCTTGTGCGATCCATTTGTTGTGAGACTTCCCACAACAACGTGAAATATCTTAAATATTATTTCAGCTTACCTCCCATGACTGTAATTAAATTGAGAAGTAATCAGAAAAGGAAAGAAATTCGCTATTGGATATTATATACTTTAATCATCGAGATATGAATCACTGGTCAATCAACTTATTTAAATTCACGGTGAGGCTCTTGATAATCTAATAGTATCCACCATGGCTGTAACCATAAGATGGCCTGTGGTAGACGGGAGCAGAATAACCACGGCTATATCCATAAGAAGGTTCAGGATCAGCAGATCTCTTGTGATAGTGATGAGAATAGCCATAGCTCACTGGCCGGTAGCTGCGGTACCCATAGGAGTTACCATACCCATAGGAAGGTTCAGCTTCAGGTTCAGGCATCAGCAGATCTCTTGTGATAGTGATGAGAAAGCATAAGAGACGCTGGAGCCTGGAGAGTGAGTCACATGGCCATAACTTCCATAACCAGGCTCCGCCTCTCGCTTCTCTATTTCAGTAGCGCAAGCGGCAGCCGCCAAGAGCACAATCACCTGGAAATGAGACATTTCCTCTTACTCCTGTTCAAATATTGAGAGGCAGATTAACAATAACGTTATAATACTAGAGACTCGTCCTATCGTTTTATAGACTAGCACCATCATCTGACGAAAAAAAAAACTCTTCATACTTATGGTCACACGTACAAACAACGATTAATTAACAATACTGTGGCAATATTAAGAAAAAGCCCATTTATTTTACTATATATCCTCATTTGTTCTAAATTATCTTTCATAAAACACTATGTTATGTGGATATGTACTTTATTGTAAAATATGTTATCATAAATCTACAAAATCTTAACCCCACACATGAACATTCTGACGTTTGTGCATAAAATAACTGTTTTGGAACTTACCAGAATCTTCATGATTGAACGTCGATGTTCAGTGGCCACTGGTGGTTGAGTGAGTGCCGACTGTCTCAAGACTCTCCCTTTTATAGCCAACTGAGATCTGATGTGACATTTGCTTTAGTAAGTAACCTTGGAAAGTCTCTCTTCGAGAAATTACGTTTAAGCTATGAAAATCCATGCCAATAATATGTCTATTATTATCTTTTCCTCAAGTTTTTTGCTCGCTCCATCAACCACAGAGGGAAAATGTGAAAAAAGGCGAATTTTCTTTTGCTTGAATGTTGCTTCATGTCTTCGTTTCTCTGGCATGCTTTTCTGAATTAGTTTGAGTACTCTGTAAAATTGTATATACATATTCCATTATTAGTACGTAATTCAATTTAAAGTATATTCAATACCTCGGTCATTCTCTCTAACTGGATGACTTGACCAAAATTCGACCTAATTCTCGAGCGCCTTTTCCTCTTTGATCCTTCGTCTGTTTCTTCTTCTCTTATCTCTCTCTGATGATCTCTGATCTCTAACTGATGATCTGATCTGTGACTCTCACTAATCTCTTCCACTTCGTCAGTCGTATTTATACAGTGACCTGGGGGCGGGGCTTACGGGGAGCGGAGCATGAACATCACAGACTCCCGAGATGAGCAGAACGTCTTTTAAGAATCTCGACGAAGTATTCTATCATATTTCGCTGCATTTTCTGATGACGTGACTGCGCGTGTCGCATTCCACAACACTCCTGCTGATTCTAGAACCATCATGAGATCAGGCGCCTCCGACACGTGAGCGAATGCCTATTTACTGTAGACCTTCTTGAAGAAAATGCATTTTCATCTACTTGAACTTATCATTCGTTGCTATGAAGCCATTACCATGACAGTAGTGGAATTTCCAATATGTTTCTTGCTTTGGAAGAGTTTGTGTTATGATAGGGATGGAACTGTGAAAATTCATGGTAATTTAAAAAAGTTCTCTAATCTTCAGCTTATCTGATTAATCTATCCTGTGAAAATAATTTCACATGGCACAAAAAGATTTCTACCTTACTATTTATAGGAATGAATAGCTGAAATTGAACATTTAAAAAAAAAATGTCATTCAATTCTAGGTGATAAATAATGATTTACATTTATGTAGTTACAAAGTTAGAGGACTGAAATCATAAATCGTACAGTTTGTTTATGGGATTGTGCAATAATAAATCAACCCTAAAGGAAAAAAACAAGTTCAAGCAAAGTGCCATCCTATTGGAAATTGCTCTACCATGACTTTTACATCGGTCCCACGTTTTTCGTCAATATTTATCATCCTATAGATTTCTCCTAACAAATAAACCTTGACCAAAGAAATATACTGATTATCCATGGATCATACCTTGTCAATAACATGTATAAAACTAGAGCTACAACACTTTGCTTACGGTGTTTGGACTAAGGAAAGCAATACAAACGATTTTAGGTCTTCCTGTATCAGTGTATAGCATCACAAAAGTCAGAATATCACCCGCGACTTTAACTAAAATAAAAGTAAATCAGAGAAGGAAAGAAATTCACCATTGCATATAATATACTTTAATCGTCAAAATATGAATCACTCATCAATCAACATTCTACAATATATGGTGAGGTTCTTGGTAGCTTATTAGTATCCACCATGGCTGTAACCATATGATGGCCTGTGGTAGACTGGTGCAGAATATCCACGGCTATATCCATAAGAAGGTTCAGGATCAGCAGATCTCTTGTGATAGTGATGAGAATACCCATAGCTCACTGGGCGGTAGCTGCGGTATCCATAGGAGTTACCATAGCCATAGGAAGGTTCAGCCTCAGGTTCAGGATCAGCAGATCTCTTGTGATAGTGATGAGAATAGCCATAGCTCACTGGGCGGTAGCTGCGGTACCCATAGGAGTTACCATAACCATAGGAAGGTTCAGCCTCAGGTTCAGGATCAGCAGATCTCTTGTGATAGTGATGAGAATAGCCATAGCTCACTGGCCGGTAGCTGCGGTACCCATAGGAGTTACCATACCCATAGGAAGGTTCAGCTTCAGGTTCAGGATCAGCAGATCTCTTGTGATAGTGATGAGAATAGCCATAAGAAGGACGCTGATAGTGAGTCACATGGCCATAACTTCCATAACCAGGCTCCGCCTCTCGCTTCTCTATTTCAGTAGCGCAAGCGGCAGCCGCCAAGAGCACAATCACCTGGAAATAAGACATTTCCTCTTACTCCTGTTCAAATATTGAGAGGCAGATTAACAATTAAGTTGTAATACTAGAGACTCGTCCTATCATTTTATAGACATGCACCATCATCTGACGAAAAAAGAACTCTTCATACTTATGGTCACACGTACAAACAACGATTAATTAACATTACTGTGGCAATATTAAGAAAAAGCCCATTTATTTTACTATATATCCTCATTTGTTCTAAATTATCTTTCATAAAACACTATGTTATGTGGATATGTACTTTATTGTAAAATATGTTATCATAAATCTACAAAATCTTAACCTCACACATGATGAACATTTTGATGTTTGTGTATAAAATAACTGTTTTGGAACTTACCAGAATCTTCATGATTGAACGTCGATGTTCAGTGGCCACTGGTGGTTGAGTGAGTGCCGACTGTCTCAAGACTCTCCCTTTTATAGCCAACTGAGATCTGATGTGACATTTGCTTTAGGAAGTAACCTTGGAATGACTCTCTTCGAGAAATTACGTTT
The DNA here is from genome assembly GCF_015104395.2 of Macrobrachium nipponense. Taxonomy (NCBI): domain Eukaryota; kingdom Metazoa; phylum Arthropoda; class Malacostraca; order Decapoda; family Palaemonidae; genus Macrobrachium; species Macrobrachium nipponense. The sequence continues at coordinate 84,587,931 of NC_061110.1, read as the reverse complement.
AAGCTATGAAAATCCAAGCCAATAATATGTCTATTATTATCTCTTCCTCAAGTTCTTTACTTGCTCCATCAACCACAGAGGGAAAATGTGAAAAAAGGCGAATTTTCTTTTGCTTGAATGTTGCTTCATGTCTTCGTTTCTCTGGCATGCTTTTCTGAATTAGTTTGAGTACTCTGTAAAATTGTATATACATATTCCATTATTATTACGTGAATTAATTTGAAGAATATTTAATGCCGGGGAGTTTCCGTTACCACAAAAAATTTCAATATTATTGCTTGTAAGGTAAGCGTAATTCTGACTACTTTTCAGGTCTACTTTTTTCATTATAAGGGCATTTTCCAAACTACACAGGATTAAATGAAAGAATCGTAGACTAATTCCATCTAAAATATATTTACAAATGGTAAAGAAAAATGTCAGCATTAGAGTTACAAATAAAGCTGGTCCATTTGCTGAAAAACTGTAAGATGCTTATTTACCTCAAAAAATTCAAGTTACTGGAACTTTTCCTCTAGATTGCTTGCTTCCAAATATATTTCCCACAAAAATCTTTAAATGCTCAATAAGAGGGATTTTTTTTCCAGATATTTTTAAGCATGATAAAAGTTACAAACCTGTAAAGAATAATATCCTTATATATGTAAAAGTTATCTGAAAAAAATTTCTTCAAGCGTTGTTTTCCAGGAAAAATCGACAGTAGAGATGTAGTTTAGCACCACAATGGTCACAGGATGTGGAAATTCATCTTGCCTTATTTCTTGCTGCCACAAAGCATTCATTCAAAACAATTTTCTTATAGCAGTCATGACATATTATTTCCTTGTTCTTTGCTTAAGTTCAACTAATTTCATCGGTGAGTGCAGAGTTACTCTTCCAGTCGCACAACCGGTACTTATTTCAGGGTATAGACTTTCTGGTTAGTGGCCTGTCAGCGATAGTACCAATGATTCGTGGGCCGACAATTCGGCGCCGACAATTCAACACATAATAATTCAGCTTAGAGACAATTCAGCCCATGACGATTCAGCGCAAGGACTAGTCAGCTCAATGGCAATTTGACGAAATATTTGGCGAAATAAAGCTAAACCATGGAAAATTAAGAAAACAACGATCAAATTAGTTTTTATTTGTAAAATATTTTTGAAATTAAAAAAATTCAATGTCATATTTATTGAAATAAGATACTGAAAATCATACTAATTTATTTCTTATTTGGTTACAGAAAACAAAACTAACTACTTGCAGTTAAAAGTACTGGTAATAATCAAAGATTGTTAACACTTTCAACCATCGAACAATTTACGGTTCTTATTTATGCTATAACAACAAGCTAATAATTGTTACTGGTATTCTTCTAAACTCGGAGTGGATGTATTTCCTTTTCTGGTGTTTAGTTTTTTACAAACATTCCCTGAGCTTAGAAAAAGAAAAAAACCATGGAGCGGATTTTATCAGAGAAAGGTCGTGATCATAATATCAGCCTGAATAGTAAGTGCTCATCTCTTCGTTTGTTTCCATGGATTTTGCTATCGTTTAGATAGAAAATTTCGTAATGAATAAGAAGAGTCTTGGCGTTGTACACAAGACTCATGCAGAGGTCGATTTATGTTAATGGAAGTATATGGGAAGAAGTTATGACGCATATTTATGTGCCGCAGCCAGCAGCATCAGCAATGAAGAATATGATTTCAAATCTTCGTGAACAGGCTCGTTCTTCTTTCTAATGATGTTCCAAGACGAATAATCCAAGAGACTCAAGTTTCTTTGCCATATGAAGCAACGGTTTTACTATCTGAGTATACTTTATTGCAACGAAGTGTTCAACGTCGAAGAAAAAGAGGTGGTGACCCACTTCCAGCACCTAATAGTGTCAGTGATATTGTATTCCCTGACCATTTGCGTGTAACACACAGTGCGGAACCTTCTTTATTGTATGATTCTGGTGCTGAAGATAACAACAGAATATTAATTTTTTCGACTGCAAAGAATATTGAGCTTCTAAACGAATGCAAAAACTGGCTTGCAAGTGCACATTTAAAGTAGCCCCACGCCTTTTCCACCAACTTTATGTTCTTCATATGATCTGTGAAGGATGTGTTGTCCCAGTGATATATATACTTTTGCAAAATAAAACACAGGAGTCATATGAAAGGGCATTAAGGACAATTTTGAATTTAGCCCCGGATATAACGCCCGATACTATGCTTTGTGTTTTTGAAAATGTTTTCAAAATGCATTTTCAAATGTGTTTGAAGGCACGCAAATAAGTGGTTGCTTTTTTTCATCTCGCTCAGTGCATATGGCGGAAAATACAGGCTTTAAATCTTACACAGTTATATATAAGCGAGGAGGATATTCGAAAACATTGTAAGATGTAGGTAGCCTTTTGCAAGATGTTAACGAATAATTTTGAGGATATGTGGATTAGTCGTCCCTTCCAACGCCGTAGGAGGGATGCTATTTTTAAAAGAGATTTATGGACTACTTTTGATCGGGTGCAGGGAGACCTACCAAAGACAAATAACTCGTTTTAAGGATGCCACCAAAGTCTTCTGTTAAATTGATTGATTGTGTATTATATCTGGCGTCACGACATCTGGGTAATTGACACCGAAATAAATTAAATAGAAAAAACCAAATTTTTAATAAATTTCATATAAAAATATCAATAAATATATATAAAAATGTTCTTCATATATATAAGGTCTTACATAGACAATCTATGTATAATTTAAATTTGGTTGAGGAGGCCCACCTCCCTCAAATAGATATATAACTGCTCTATATTACAATCCTTTCCAAGAATTGTAGCTAGGATAAAATTACCTACTATGTCACGACCCCAAGACAGGAACCTATGTCACAAATTCCCGAATCTGGGACATTCAATCAACAAATGTTTCACAGTCAAGGGCCCAGTACAGTTCTCGCAAAACGGAGGATTTTCACGAGACATCAAGAACCCATGTGTGAGCCTTGTACGTCCAATCCTCAATCTGCACAACATCGTTTCTTGTCTCCTTGGCATATTCGGATACGACCAAGGAGACACTGATGACGTGATACTACGCATTTTTTTATTAGTTAAGATATCCTCCCACTGGGACTGCCAACATTTTTTTTACTCTCTGACCTACTAGAGGATACAAATCCCGATATGGTAGTAGGCATCTTGTGGGTTCTGGGGAGTTGACCGCAGACTTTGCAAGTTGGTCAGCTTTCTCATTCCCAGCCACCCCAACATGGGAAGGCACCCAACAGAACTTTATTTCTTTCCCTCTTCTTTTTAGTAAAAGTAGCCATTCCAATATATCTAAAATCAGGGGGTTTAAAGGGTTAAAAGATCCCAGTGACTGAAGAACACTTCTTGAGTCACAATATATAATGAAATTATTTCATTCTGAATTAAAACTTCCTTTAAGGCCTTTAAAATTCCATATAATTCTGCTGCAAAAATCGATGCAACAGGTGATAACCTGCCGCTTCTCTCTACATCAGGGATGGCTACATCAAAGCCGACGCCAGCATCTGACTTTGAGCCATCCGTAAAAACTGCAGTGGAGTCATCATGTTGCACGGAATGTTCTAAAAATATTGACCGCATGGCCTCACTGGACAATTCTGTCTTGGTAAAATTAAAATATCTACAAAATTTTACCTCTGGAAAGTTCCAGGGGGGACTAACTGAATATTTTGCTGGTAAAGTCTCTATTCTTGGCATATTTAATTCACGGAAAATAAAATTTACTCTAAAAGCAAATGGATGAGGTTGCTTGGGGTGATTTTCATAAAACTGCCAATGCCTTTCATTTCTCATACAAATGCTGGTTAAAGACTTAGGTAGCCTCTGGAATCTATACCAGCTCCGAACCAGCAGACGCTTGTAATGAAGATCCAGTGGCACCTCATCAGCATCTACAAGCATGTTCTCGGTGGGAGATGATTTAAATGCGCCTGTACACAATCGTATCCCTCCATGATGAATTGAGTTGAGCATTTTAAGACTATTTGGCTTCGCAGAAGTGTACACCTCACACCCATAACTTAATTTTGAAAAGACCAAGGCTTCATATAATCCCAACATCTGAGTTCGGTCTGCACCCCACGAGGTGTGAGACAGGACTTTCAGCAAATTCATTGCTTTCAAGCATTTTGCCTTGATATATTTCAGATGTGGAATCCAAGTCAGCTTGCTATCAAAAATCAAACCAAGAAACCTTGTTTCACCAACACATGGAATTCTCTGCCTATGAATGAATAGATCTGGATCAGGGTGGACTCCCCTTATACGATAAAAGTACATAGTTATCGTTTTACTAGCAGAAAATCTAAAACCATTAACCTCAGCCCATTTTACTATATTATCAATGCAGAGCTGAAGGCAGCGTTCAGCCACTGCCATCCTTGATGCTGCAAAGGAAATTGACAGGTCATCAACAAATAGGGTATATGTTATATCTGGGGGAATTATTTTAGAAACCCCATTGATTACCAAGGCGAACAAGGTTACACTTAAAACACTTCCTTGTGGTACTCCTTCTTCTTGATTGAACACATCTGACAATGTTGCTCCAACCTGAACCTGAAATATCCTATTTTTTAAAAAAGCCTTAATAAAGAGGGGCAAATCGCCTCTAAGGTTATATTCATAAAGGACCTTTAAAATGCCATATCTCCATGTTGTATCATAAGCCTTCACTAGATCAAAGAAAATGGTGATGTGATGCTGTTTGTTGGCAAAAGCTTCACATATTGAAGATTCCATTCGTACCAATACATCAGTTGTGGAGTGCATACTCCGAAAACCACACTGAGCAGGTGATAGATATTTACCTCTTTCCAAGTACCACATCAATCGTGTGTTCACCATTTTTTCCATGATCTTACACAAACAAGAAGTCAATGCAATAGGACGATAATTTTCTGTCTTGAACGAATGTCTTCCAGGTTTCACATATGGCAGTAGTATTAACTTCTCCCAAAGCTTGGGGAAGATATGTTCTCGGTAAATTCTGTTAATTAGGCTTAATATGAAAAGTCTGGTATTTTCAGGAGTATGCTTAATCACTGAATATGTTATATCATCCAGCCCAGGAGCTGATTCATTACATATATGCAAGGCTGATTCAAATTCTCTAAAAGTAAAAGGAGCATTGTACTGCTCATGTCTTGAGGTATAAAAATAAATTTCGACCTGTTCCATTACATGTCTTTGAGCTGAATAGGGTCTATCATCATTTTTCTTTGCAACATTAGCAAACTCATTTGCCACTAACTGGGGGTCTGGTACCTCGCAACAATTGACCTTGATAACTGGAGGTTGACAAGGAGTGAACTTGCCTGCTATTTTTCTAACTCTCATCCAAACTAGAGTCAGAGGAGTTTTTGAATTTAGTGAAGATATGAATATTGTCCAATATACTTTTCGTGCTTTTTTGATTTCCATGCTAAAATGAGCTCTTACTTTTGGAAATTCTACACGATAATACTCACATTTTCGTCTGTGGTATCTGGTGAAGGCAGATCTCATAGTTCTATGAGTTTCCTGGCATTTACGAGTCCACCAGGGAACTGGTCGGCGGACAAATTTGCCTGAAGGCCTAGGTATAGATTGAAGACCAGCTGAGAACATTATTGTATTCAAAAAGTCAGGAGTGTCATCTACACAGGGATAGTCATCAGCAGAGTCATCTATTGAGCTATGCTCCTGGAATGTTGACCAATCAGCTTTACCAATATTCCCCTTAGGTAGCCTTGATGATGGAGGGCTTGATGCTACACTCACCACTATTGGGAAATGGTTGCTGGTAAATCTATCATTTATAGTTCTCCAATTAAAACCAATAAGGCAACCATCACTACATATAGATAAATCAATAGCTGATAATGTGCCTGTTTGAATATGAAAATGTGTAGACTCCCCAGAGTTGAGAATCCCCACATTTTCATCTTCTATGATGGAACCCAAGCATCTTCCTCTCTGATTGGTGACGATGTCACCCCAAAGAGGATTTCTGCTATTCATGTCTTCCAAAATAACAAAAGGACGTGGTAACTGTTGAATAAGATATTTAAATTCATTGATGGGGAAGACTTCGTTAGGTGGTAGATAGAGAGAGCATACTGTATATTTTCTTTGCAAATGGATCTGCACACCTATCACTTGCAATGCTGATTGAATACTAATAGGATTTTGTGGGGTGTCATTTCGAACATACAAAACGACACCACCATGGCTTCCAATATTTAAATTATAGGCGGAGTGATAGGATGTATACTCTCGTGGGCTGGTTCACGTATTATTACCAATCATGGTCTCCTGCAGAGCTACACAAACAGGAGACACTCTGATATGATCAGCCTTAGATCTTCCCATTTAGCTCTTAATCCCTGACAGTTCCACTGGAGAAAATTAATGAATTTTACTTTCCTTTAGAGGTTGTTAAATTGGAGCCTCTTTTAAGAGCTTTCAGCTTACAACCCTGCTCCTTTTTCCTGGAAGGAGACTGATTGTTTAAGGCTGCCTTCCTTTTTAGAGGGTTATCCGTCTCAGGAACAGCAGACAAAGCTGGTGTCGCCTGAGGAGGGGTGTGAGCATCGGATATTGGTGCATCCTCGAAAGCATTTACATGTGGTACAGCCTCCAGAGAGGCAGGAGTGCCAGGTACCCCCGGCACAGCCTCCAGAGAGGCAGGAGTACCAGAAATCACTGGCTCTGCTTCCATAGAAGGAAGAGTGCCAGAAATCACTGGCATTGCCTCCAAAGAGGCGGGAGTCCCTGAACCAACTGGCACTGCCTCCAAAGAGGTGGGAGTGCCAGAATCAACTGGCACTGCCTCAGAAGAGGCAGGAGCGCCAGATATCACAAGTGCAGCCTCCAAAGAGGCAGGAGAGTCAGAAATCACTGGCACAGCCTCCAAAGAGGCACGAGCACCAGCAATCACTGGCACCGCCTCCAAAGAGGCATGAGTAAAGGTCGTTACAGGTTTTTTACTTACATTGTTTTTGGTAACATTGGTATTCCTCCTTCGGTTGGCAGCAACGCTAGAAAAAGATATTCCTGGTCTAACGTACTGATTCAACACGCTCTTTTGCCTCTCTAAATGTGATACGTTCAGTTACCCTTAATGTTTGAATTTCTTTTTCCATGATGTATACATCACAATTAGGTGACGATGATGGATGATTGTCTCCACAATGCATACATCTGGCTTGCTTATTACATAGGCCATGCTCTGGTTCACTACATTTGACACAAGTGGCAGGCTTCCCTTGTAGTTTCTATGTCCAAATTCTTGGCAATGAAAACATCTCCTCGGTCTTGGTATATATTGTTTGACCTTGGAACGTAACCATTCTGCTTTCACTATACTAGGCAAACGGGTGGAATTGAATGTAACAATCAAATTGGGGAGCGGGACAAGGACTCCATTTATCTTCTTCTTCATTCTTTCAATTCTTATTACGCCTTGATCTTTTAATTCTTCTACTAGCTTTTCTTCAGAGTACGTCATAAGCTGGGGCGCATATTCCAAGAAGCATGTACTGCACACTAAACTTTAACTCCTCCAAGATGCGATAATGTTTTCAGTTTATCACTTTCTTTTGCGGAGGCGGATTCTACTGTCAGCTTTCCTCGCCCCTCAGAAGATATCTTAGGCTCTCGGCCACAACATTTCACAATATCCCTATATACATAAAAAATATCAAAATTAGAGTCTTCCAGATCAAAAGTCAAATATTTATCGAACGAATTTTCAAACATTCCAGGTCCTATTTCTGATACTATACTGTTCCTACCAAAATTCCCTTTGCTCAGTACTGGAGCAAAAGGTTTCAGTGTAATTACACTGGAAGGATTTTCTGATTTTTCCAGAGGATGGTAGCCAGGGGATGTTCCTGTAGTCATCAACTGTGCCGATTCATTACCATCAAAGGGTCCAGGGGTACTTGAATCTTTATTCCTTTCTGCCATAAAGATCAAAGAGAAAAAAAAAAGTTAAATAAACCTGAAAACCTTAAAAAGATATCATTAGCCTTTCATGGATTTTATTCTTCCACTAATGGCACAAGTGAGAACTGACTCCCAAATGTCCGCGCCCCTACCCTAACCCACAGGGGATGGCACAACATGATTAGAGTGGCCCAAGTGTAAGCCAAACCCGCTTGATAGGACTGAGAGTATTACAAGAATACAATCATCCCCACCCTAATCACATTATGGGCAAACCGGACAGAATACCAAGAGTCCTATCCGCAAAACTACACCCCCCTGGAATCCGTGGTCCAGCCCTGCAAAATAGTTCCGCCTGATATCACTCAGGTCCGAACATTATCGGGCAGTTGATGGTCCTGCCACGGTTGCCACTATTTAGCTTCAGATATAAAACCCAGTCCCAGCTATATCTTTTCTGTTTACCAGGTCCAGTAAATTTAAGCAAGGATGGAAATTTCCAGATACTTAATCCGAAATGCTAGTAAAAAAAAAATATTACATGAAGGAGAAGGATGTAGTAAGAATGAAAAAATTTGCAGAACGAAGGAAAAGTTCTGACTAATTTAGTTGGATCAGCAGCTGGGCCCCAAGGACCAGTGAGAAAGCAACCCACCAGGCATCATGGCCCAGCTGCTGGTCCCTAAGCCCCCTACCCACGCCAAGGGGTCAGCATCTAGGGGGAGTCTTCTGTTAACATTGAGTTATAACCACCAAACCTTTTATAAGTTTGTAGCGTTTTTGAAATTGGAGCAAGACAACACAGAGAAAAGGATACTGAGAATCAGAGCTGGACACAACGATTCCTGAAAAAATAGCAAACTATCAGGAAACAGCTAAGGCAATAAAAACCCTGGTTAGTAAATATGGGAATCAAGCAAACAAATTGGAATACTTACAAAATATAAGCTACCTCATTGAATTACAGAAATAAATTAGTATGAATATTTTTGTACAGGAATATTTTATAGTACGTCATTTCAATAAATATTTTTGTCTACTTTTTAAAATTCAATAATATGTTACAAATAAAAACAAAATTCATTTTGATTCACGGTTTTCACGGTTTTTCTTGTTTTTTCATGTTTTTATTTTATTAAGCAAATTGTCTTTGTGCTGAATAATCCTTGCCCTCAATCGTCATGTGCAGAATTGTCTCTAAACTGAATTGTCATGCGCTGAATTGTCGCTAAGCTGAATTTGCATGCGCTGAATTGTCTCTAAGCTGAATTGTCATGCGCTGAGTTGTCTCCAAGCTGAATTGTCATGTGCTGAATTGTCGGCGCGGAATTGTCGGTGCTGAATTGTCTTGCGCGGAATTGTCGGTGCTCCCAATGATTATCATATCTCCCTAATTTCCATTGTTTTCAAGGGGCAATATTTCTTGTACTAAATGCATGCATTGACTAATGCAAAATTAATAACCACTTCAATAGCTGACTTTTTGTTCCATGATCTAGTTTTTCTAGGAGATTTATGATAACTGTACAGCTGATCTGCCATGTCTTTACTACATGCAAGAACATGCTTTCGCTTGAAAAGTCCATCATACAATCTACTTTTCCTACCACTTGGAGCCAAATACAGCAGAATTTAAGACACATGTCTTATCAAATCTTCTGTACATTTTGATACCTTGGCCGAGAATATCCTCTTTTGCTCTTGTCGCTTCCTAGGGCAAGCATTTACTTGAGAACCTTACTGTACACCACCCAAGTATATTTTCTACTTCACAAGATAATCTGCTGATACTGAAGAGCAGTATTAACTGTCTCAAAACATCTCAGTGTCAATAGTTCAATAGTTATTCTGCTAAATACTTAGACATAGGCTCAGCAGCACAAACCACCAATCCTGTAGATGTACCCTACATGCACCTCAAAATTCCAAGTATATGCCAGGGTTCCATATTTTATTGAGAAACTTGCTTGCCATAGTAAGATGACAATCAAATATAATCTGAAATGATGATCTTAATTGCAAAAGACATGACTGATATCCGTGGTACAGTACGCAAACCGAAAAATACAAGGAACATTCTCATGCATTATGCTGCCCATTGGCAGCTCTGAAGAGTCAAGTGAGATGGCAATCAGAGTAAGACATGATACCTTCAGAAAAGGTGCCGGAGTCCCAAATATAGTAAATGGGATAATGCAATGAAAACGAAAATATTCTTCCCACCACCTGAGAGAGAACAATACTTGGACGAAAACTGCTATGAGAGGCTGGCGATGAGTGGAGGTTCCAGGAAGTGAAACTACAGGAAAGTTGTCCCAGGAAGTGAAACTATTTACATACCACAAGTAAAATTTTACAATGCGTAAACTGGGCCAACAGTGAGGTAATGAAAAAATACTTACACTGTCGGAGATCAATGCTCGAAGTGGTGGCTTCACAAAGGAGAACTGTAATTGCGACAATCTTTCTTGACTCCGTATTGCTGAAAACAATGTCTATTCTTGATACTCGAAGGGCAGGAACTCCTCGAAACCTCTTGTAGAACGTTTCTGCTCTCAAGGCTTGCTCAACGACGAAAATACCTCGGTCATTCTCTCTAACTGGATGACTTGACCAAAATTCGACCAAATTCTCGAGCGCCTTTTCCTCTTTGATCCTTCATCTGTTCCTTCTTCTCTTATCTCTCTCTGATGATCTCTGATCTCTAACTGATGATCTGATCTGTGACTCTCACTAATCTCTTCTACTTCGTCAGTCGTATTTATACAGTGACTGGGGGCGGGGCTAGGGGGCCCCGGAGCATGAACATCACAGACTCCCGAGATGAGCAGAACATCTTGAAGAATCTCGACGAAGTATTGTATCATATTTTGCTGCATATTCTGACGTCGTGACTGCGCGTGTTGCATTCCACAACACTCCTGCTGATTCTAGAACCATCATGAGATCAGGCGCCTTCAACATGCCTCTTTGCTATAGACCTTCTTAAAGAAAATGCATTTTCATCTCCTTTAACTTATCATTCGTTGCTATGAAGCCATTACCATGACAGTAGTGGAATTTCCTATATGTTTCTTACGTTGGAAGAGTTTGTGTTATAATAGTGATGGAACTGTGAAAATTCATGGTAATTTAAAAAAGTTCTCTAATCTTCAGCTTATCTGATTAATCTATCCTGTGAAAATAATTTCACATGGCACAAAAAAATTTCTACCATACTATTTATAGGAATGAATAGCTGAAATTGAACATTTTAACAAAAAATGTCATTCAATTCTAGGTGATAAATAATGATTTACATTTATGTAGTTACAAAGTTAGAGGACTGAAATCATATCTCGTACAGTTTGTTTCTGGTATTGTGCAATAATAAATCAACCCTAAAGGAAAAAAACAAGTTCAAGCAAAGTGCCATCCTATTGGAAATTGCTCTACCATGACTTACATCGGTCCCACGTTTTTCGTCAATATTTATCATCCTATAGATTTCTCCTAACAAATAAACCTTGACCAAAGAAATATACTGATTATCCATGGATCATACCTTGTCAATAACATGTATAAAACTAGAGTTGCAACACTTTGCTTGCGGTGTTTGGACTATGGAAAACAATACAAAAGATTTTAGGTCTTCCCATATCAGTGTATAGCATCACAAAAGTCAGAATATCACCCACGACTTTAACTAAAATAAAAGTTAATCAGAGAAAAAAAGAAATTCACCATTGCATATTATATACTTTAATCGTCAAAATATGAATCACTCATCAATCAACATTCTACAATATATGGTGAGGCTCTTGGTAGCTTAATAGTATCGACCATGGCTGTAACCATATGATGGCCTGTGGTAGACTGGGCAGAAATATCCACGGCTATATCCATAAGAAGGTTCAGGATCAGAGATCTCTTCGTGATAGTGGATGAGAATACCCATAGCTCACTGGGCGGTAGCTGCGTACCCAGGAGTTACCAATACCATAGGAGGTCAAGCCTCAGGTTCAGGATCAGCCGATCTTGTGATAGTGATGAGAAGCCATAGCTCATGGGCGGTAAACGCGGTATCCATAGGAGTTACCAACCATAGGAAGGTTCAGCTTCAGGTTCAGATAGCAGATCTCCTGAGTGATGAATAGCCATAGCTCACTGGCCGGTAGCTGCGGTACCCATAGGAGTTACCATGGAACATAGGAAGGTACATAAACCATAGGGTAGCTTCAGTATTCAGGATCAGCAGATCTCTTGTGATAGTGATGGAGAATTCAGCATACGAAGGACGCTGATAGTGAGTCACATGGCCATAAACTTCCATAACGGGGCTCCGCCTCTCGCTTCTCATTTCAGTAGCGCAAGCGGCAGCCGCCAAGAGCACAATCACCTGGAATAAGACATTTCCTCTCTACCTGCTCAAATATTGAGAGGCAGATTAACAATAAGTTGTAATACTAGAGACTCGTCTTATCGTTTTATAGACTAGCACCATCATCTGACGAAAAAAGAACTCTTCATACTTATGGTCACACGTACAAACAACGATTAATTAACAATACTGTGGCAATATCAAGAAAAAACCCATATATTTTACTATATATCCTCATTTGTTCTAAATTATCTTTCATAAAACACTATGTTTTGAGGATATGTACTCTATTGTAAAATATGTTATCATAAATCTACAAAGTCTTAACCCCACACATGATGAACATTTTGATGTTTGTGCATAAAATAACTGTTTTGGAACTTACCAGAATCTTCATGATTGAACGTCGATGTTCAGTGGCCACTGGTGGTTGAGTGAGTGCCGACAGTCTCAAGACTCTCCCTTTTATAGCCAACTGAGATCTGATGTGACATTTGCTTTAGGAAGTAACCTTGGAAAGACTCTCTTCAAGAAATTACGTTTAAGCTATGAAAATCCAAGCCAATAATGTCTATTATTATCTCTTCCTCAAGTTTTTTGCTCGCTCCATCAACCACAGAGTGAAAATGTGAAAAAAGACGAATTTTCTTTTGCTTGAATGCTGCTTCATGTCTGCGTTTCTTTGGCATGCTTTTCTGAATTAGTTTGAGTACTCTGTAAAATTGTATATACATATTCCATTATTAGTACGTGAATCAATTTGAAGTATATTTAATGCCAGGGAGTTTCTGTTACCGCAAAAAATTTCAATATTATTGCTTGTAAGGTAAGCGTATTTCTGACTACTTTTCAGGTCTACTTTTTTCATTATAAGGGCATTTTCCAAACTACACAGCATTAAATGAAAGAATCGTAGACTAATTCCATCTAAAATATATTTACAAATGGTAAAGAAAAATGTCAGCATTAGAGTTACAAATAAAGCTGGTCCATTTGCTGGAAAACTGTAAGATGATTATTTACCTAGAAAAAAATTCAAGTTACTGGAACTTTTCCTCTAGATTTCTTGCTTCCAAATATATTTCCCACAAAAATCTTTAAATGGTCAAAAAGAGGGATTTTTTTCCAGATATTTTTAAGCAGGATAAAATTTACAAACCTGTAAAGAATAATATCCTTATCTATGTAAAAGTTATCTGAAAAACATTTCTTCAAGAGTTGTTTTTCAGGAAAGAATCGACAGTAGAGATGTAGTTTAGCATCACAATGGTCACAGGATGTGGAAATTCATCTTGCCTTATTTCTTGCTGCCACAAAGCATTCATCAAAACAATTTTCTTATAGCATTCATAACATATTATTTCCTTGTTCTTTGCTTCAGTTCAACTAATTCCATCGGTGAGTGCAGTTACTCTTCCAGTCGCACAACCGGTACTTATTTCAGGTATAGCCCTTGTGGTTGGTGGACTGTCAGCGATAGCACCAATGATTCGCGGGCCAACAATTCCGCGCAATACAGTTCAGCGCCAACGATTCCGCGCCCACAATTCAGCATATAATAATTCAGCTTAGAGACAATTCAGCGCATCACGATTCAGCGCAAGGACTAGTCAGCTCAATGTCAATTTGACGAAATATTTGGCGAAATAAAGCTAAACCATGGAAAATTAAGAAAACAGCGATCAAATTAGTTTTTATTTGTAAAATATTTTTGAAATTACAAAAATTCAATGTCATATTTATTGAAATAAGATACTGAAAATCAATACTAATTTATTTCTTATTTGGTTACAGAAAACAAAACTAACTACTTGCAGTTAAAAGTACTGGTAATAATAAAAAATTGTTAACACTTTCAACCATCGAACAATTTACGGTTCTTATTTATGCTATAACAACAAGCTAATAATTGTTACTGGTATTCTTCTAAACTCGGAGTGGATGTATTTCCTTTTCTGGTGTTTAGTTTTTTACAAACATTCCCTGAGCTTAGAAAAAGAAAAAAACCATGGAGCGGATTTTATCAGAGAAAGGTCGTGATCATAATATCAGCCTGAATAGTAAGTGCTCATCTCTTCATTTGTTTCCATGGATTTTGCTATCGTTTAGATAGAAAATTTCGTAATGAATAAGAAGAGTCTTGGCGTTGTACACAAGACTCATGCAGAGGTCGATTTATGTTAATGGAAGTATATGGGAAGAAGTTATGACGCATATTTATGTGCCGCAGCCAGCAGCATCAGCAATGAAGAATATGATTTCAAATCTTCGTGAACAGGCTCGATCTTCTTTCTAATGATGTTCCAAGACGAATAATCCAAGAGACTCAAGTTTCTTTGCCAGATGAAGCAACGGTTTTACTATCTGAGTATACTTTATTGCAACGAAGTGTTCAACGTCGAAGAAAAAGAGGTGGTGACCCACTTCTAGCATCTAATAGTGTCAGTGATATTGTAATCCCTGACCATTTGCGTGTAACCCACAGTGCGGCACCTTTTTTATTGTATGATTCTGGTGCTGAAGATACCAACAGAATATTAATTTTTTCGACTGCAAAGAATATTGAACTTCTCAAAGAATTCAAATACTGGCTTGCAAGTGCACATTTAAAGTAGCCCCACGCCTTTTCCACCAACTTTATGTTCTTCATATGATCTGTGAAGGATGTGTTGTCCCAGTGATATATATACTTTTGCAAAATAAAACACAGGACTCATATGAAAGGGCATTATGGACAATTTTGAATTTAGCCCCAGATATGACGCCCGATACTATGCTTTGTGATTTTGAAAATGTTTTTCAGAATGCATTTTCAAATTTGTTTGAAGGCACGCAAATAAGTCCTTGCTTTTTTTTCATCTCGCTCAGTGCATATGGGGGAAAATACAGGCTTTAAATCTTACACAGTTATATATAAGCGAGGAGGATATTCGAAAACATTGTAAGATGTAGTTAGCCTTAGCTTTTGTGCCAACTGATGATATTTGCGAGTTATTTGAGTCTTTGCAAGATGTTATGCCTCCTGAATTGGAAGAGTTAACGAATAATTTTGAGGATACGTGAATTAGTCGTCCCTTCCAACGCCATAAGAGGGATGCTATTTTTAATTAAAACAGAGTTATGGACTACTTTTGATCGGGTGCAGGAAGACCTACCAAAGACCAATAACTCGTTTTAAGGATGCCACCGAAGTCTTCTGTTAAATTGATTGATTGTGTATTATATCTGGCGTCACGACATCTGGGTAATTGACACCGAAATAAATTGAATAGCAAAAATTAAATTTTTAATAAATTTCATATAAAAATATCAATAAATATATTATAAAAATTTTCTTCATATATATAAGTTCTTACATAGACAATCTATGTATAATTTAAATTTGGTTGAGGAGGCCCGCCTCCCTCAAATAGATATATAACTGCTCTGTATTACAATCCTTTCCAAGAATTGTAGCTAGGATAAAATTACCTACTCTGTCACGACCCCAAGACGGAACCTACGTCTCAAATTCCCGAATCTGGGACATTCAATCAACAAATGTTTCATAGTCAAGGGCATAGTACAGTTCTCGCAAAACGGAGGAATTTCACAAGACATCAAGAACCCATGCGTGAGCCTTGTATGTCCAATCCTCAATCTGCACAACATCGTTTCTTGTCTCCTTGGCATATTCGGATATGACCAAGGAGACACTGATGACGTGATACTACGCATTTTTTTATTAGTTAAGATATCCTCCCACTGGGACTGCCAACATTTTTTAACCCTCTGACCAACTAGAGGATACAAATCCCGATATGGTAGTAGGCATCTTGTGGGTTCTGGGGACTTGACCGCAGACTTTGCAAGTTGGTCAGCTTTCTCATTCCCAGCCAGCTCAACATGAGAAGGCACCCAACAGAACTTTATTTCTGTCCCTCTTCTAAAATCAGAGGGTTTAAAGGGTTAAAAGATTCCAGTGACTGAAGAACACTTCTTAGTCACAATATATAATAAAATTATTTTCATTCCGAATTAAAACTTCCTTTAAGGCCTTTAAAATTCCATATAATTCTGCTGTAAAAATTGATGCAACAGGTGATAACCTGCCGCTTCTCTCTACATCAGGGAAGGCTACACCAAAGCCAACGCCAGCATCTGATTTTGAGCCATCCGTAAAAACTGCAGTGGAGTCATCATGTTGCACGAAATGTTCTAAAAATATTGACCGCATGGCCTCACTGGACAATTCTGTCTTGGTAAAATTAAAATATCTACAAAATTTTACCTCTGGAAAGTTCCAGGGGGTACTAACTGAATATTTTGCTGGTAAGGTCTCTATTCTTGGCATATTTAATTCACGGAAAATAAAATTTACTCTAAAAGCGAATGGATGAGGTTGCTTGGGGTGACTTTCATAAAACTGCCAATGCCTTTCATTTCTCATACAAATGCTGGTTAAAGACTTAGGTAGCCTCTGGAATCTATACCAGCTCCGAACCAGCAGACGCTTGTAATGAAGATCCAGTGGCATCTCATCAGCATCTACAAGCATGTTCTCGATGGGAGATGATTTAAATGCGCCTGTACACAATCATATCCCTCCATGATGAATTGAGTTGAGCATTTTAAGGCTATTTGGCTTCGCAGAAGTGTACACCTCACACCCATAACTTAATTTTGAAAAGACCAAGGCGTTATATAATCTCAACATCTGAGTTCGATCTGCACCCCACGAGGTGTGAGACAGGACTTTCAGCAAATTCATTGTTTTCAAGCATTTTGCCTTGATATATTTCAGATATGGAATCCAAGTCAGCTTCTATCAAAAAACAAACCAAGAAACCTTGTTTCACCAACACATGGAATTCTCTGCCTATGAATGAATAGATCTGGATCAGGGTGGACTCCCCTTATACGATAAAAGTGCATAGTTATCGTTTTACTGGCAGAAAATCTAAAACCATTAACCTCAGCCCATTTTACTATTTTATCAATGTAGAGCTGAAGGCAGCGTTCAGCCACTGCCATCCTTGATGCTGCAAAGGAAATTGACAGGTCATCAACAAATAGGATATATGTTATATCTGGGGGAATTATTTTAGAAACCCCATTGATTACCAAGGCGAACAAGGTTACACTTAAAACACTTCCTTGTGGTACTCCTCCTTCTTGATTGAACACATCTGACAATGTTGCTCCCACCTGAATTTGAAATATCCTATTTTTTAAAAAAAGCCTTAATAAAGAGGGGCAAATTGCCACTAAGGTTATATTCATAAAGGACCCTTAAAATGCCATATCTCCATGTTGTATCATAAGCCTTCTCTAGATCAAAGAAAATGGTGATGTGATGCTGTTTGTTGGCAAAAGCTTCACATATTGAAGATTCCATTCGTACCAATACATCAGTTGTGGAGTGTGCATACTCCGAAAACCACACTGAGCAGGTGATAAGAATTTACCTCTTCCAAGTACCACATCAATCGAGTGTTCACCATTTTTTCCATGATCTTACACAAACAAGACGCCAATGCAATAGGACGATAATTTTCTGTCTTGAACGAATCTCTTCCAGGTTTCACAAATGGCAGTAGTATTAACTTCTCCCAAAGCTTGGGGAAGAAATGTTCTCGGTAAATTCTGTTAATTGGGCTTAATATGAAAAGTCTGGTATTTTCAGGAGTATGCTTAATCATTGAATATGTTATATCATCCAGCCCAGGAGCTGATTCATTACATTTATGCAAAGGCTGATTCAGATTCTCTAATAGTGAAAGGAGCATTGTACTGCTCATGTCTTGAGGTATTAAAATCAATTTCGACTTGTTCCATTACCTGTCTTTGAGCTGAATAGGGTCTATC
This sequence comes from Macrobrachium nipponense, assembly GCF_015104395.2. Lineage (NCBI taxonomy): Eukaryota > Metazoa > Arthropoda > Malacostraca > Decapoda > Palaemonidae > Macrobrachium > Macrobrachium nipponense. The sequence goes on along the minus strand of NC_061110.1, from coordinate 84,569,767 downwards.
ATCATTTTTCTATGCAACATTAGCAAACTCATTTGCCACTAACTGGGGGTCTGGTACCTCACAACAATTGACCTTGATAACTGGAGGTTGACAAGGAGTGAACTTGCCTGCTATTTTTCTAACTCTCTTCCAAACTAGAGTCAGAGGAGTTTTTGAATTTAGTGAAGATATGAATGTTGTCCAATATTCTTTTCGTGCTTTTTTGATTTCCATGCTAAAATGAGCTCTCGCTTTTCAAAATTCTACACGATACTACTCACATTTTCGTCTGTGGTATCTGGTGAAGGCAGATCTCATAGTTCTATGAGTCTCCTGGCATTTACGAGTCCACCAGGGAACTGGTCGGCGGACAAATTTGCCCGAAGTCCTAGGTATAGATTGAAGACCAGCTGAGAACATTATTGTATTCAAAAAGTCAAGAGTGTCATCTACACAGGGATAGTCATCAGCAGAGTCATCTATTGAGCTATGCTCCTGGAATGTTGACCAATCAGCTTTACCAATGTTCCACTTAACCCTCTTACGCCGACTGGACGTATTTTACGTCGACATTTTTTGTCTCCCGTGTGCCGACTGGACGTATTTTACGTCGACTTACAAAAGTTTTTTTTTAAATTCACGGAAAAATACTTATAGGCCTACCAGCCGAAAACTTTTGAATCACGCGCCTTGGGGGATGCTGGGAGTTCACGGATCAAGGTGTTGTTTTGTTTACAATCGTTACGCAGGCGCGCAAGCGCGAATTTCTTTCTTGCAGCACTAAAAAGTATCTGTGACACATCTCGGAAATTATTTTGTCACTTTGACATAATTTTTGTACCATTGTAAATTAGCCGTTACATGAAGTATTATATATGAAAATGTGTGCATTTTTATGGAAAATACAACAATAAAACACTCATGATTGTAGCTTTTATCAGTTTTGAGATATTTTCAAATAAATAACGATAATTGCCAAAATTTCAACCTTCGGTCAACTTTGACTCTACCGAAATGGTCGAAAAACGCAATTGTAAGCTAAAACGCTTATATTCTAGTAATATTCAATCATTTACCTTAATTTTGCAACTAATTTGAAGTCTCTAGCACAATATTTCAATTTATGGTGAATTTATGAAAAAACATTTTCTTTACGTCCGCAGGGTAACTCTTCCGAAAAAAATCATACATGCAATTGTGGTAATGTTTGCACCATTTTAAAATTAGCCGTTATATAAAGTTTTATATATGGAAATGTGTGCAATTTCATGCACAATACAACTAAAAACAACCCATGGTTGTAGCTTTTATCAGTTTTGAGATATTTTTATATAAATAACGATTAATTGCCAAAATTTCAAACTTTCGGTCAACTTTGACTCTACCGAAATGGTCGAAAAAACGCAATTGTAAGCTAAAACGCTTATTTCTTGTAATATTCAAGCATTTACCTTCATTTGCAACAAATTGGAAGTCTCTAGCACAATATTTCGATTAATGGTGAATTTATGAAAAAAATAACATTTTCTTTACGTCCGCGCGGTAACTCTTCCGAAAAAATCATACGTGCGATGTGGTAATGTTTGCACATTTTAAATTAGCCGTTACAATAAAGTTTTTATATATGAAAATGTGTGGCAAATTTCATGTAGAATACAACAAAAATAATTGAAGGTTGTAGCGTTTTTCTCATTTTTGAAATATTTGCATATAAATCACGATAAATAGGAAAAAACCACGTTCGGTCAAAATTGACTCTACCGAAATGGTCGAAAAAACGCAATTGTAAGCTAAAAACTCTTACAGTCTAGTATTTCAGTCATTTATCTTCATCTTGAACAGATTCGAAGTCTCTAGAAAACAAAATATTTAGATTTATGGTGAATTTAAAAAAAAAAAATCTTTCCTTCCCTCCGCGCGCGGATTAACCGCCACAAATCTCCGAAATACGTACGTCCCCTTCTCGGAATATTTGCTCTGTTTCATATTAGGCATTTCATAGAGTTTTATATATGAAAACGAAAAATATTTGAAGGTTGTAGCTTTTCTTATTTCCGAAATAATTGCATATAAAAACAAAAAGGATATATATAAAAAAAATTCGACATTCGGTCAACTTTAACTCGTCAGATATGGTCGAAAACTGCAATTGTAAGCTAATACTCTTACAGTATAGTAATATTCAATCATTTTTCTTCATTTTGAAAGAAATTGGAAGTCTCTAAGACAATATTTAGATTTATGGTGAATTTTTGAAAAAAATATTTGTTTGCGTCCGCTCGTAACGAATTCATGCATTATTTTCTGATAATATTTTCTCTGTGTTGCTTTTATCGTTTTACAATGTGTTATATACCAAAATGATTGAAATTTAGTGTACATTACAACGAAAAAAAAGTAACTTGTTACCTTTAACCGTTTTGCGCACAGCGCGATTTGAATACAATTATATATGAAATTTTGTTTTTGCGCTATCATATATCGCATTATTTATATATGATAATGATACTTTTTTCATTTCTGATGGTTGCATACTAAACTTCAGACAATAACAAAAAAAGGAGCCAAAAATGAACTCTTAATCTTGAAAACTAAGCGCGCTGTGATTTTTTGAAAAATATATTTTTTCCGCTTCCGCGCTCACTCTGAAACCCCTCCGGCACACGGTAGACAATTTTTTATTTACCGCTCCGGCGTAAGAGGGCTAAGTAGCCTTGATGATGGAGGGCTTGATGCTACACTCACCACTATTGGGAAATGGTCGCTGGTAAATCTATCATTTATAGTTCTCCAATTAAAACCAATAAGGCAACCATCTCTACTTATAGATAAATCAATAGCTGATAATGTGCCTGTTTGAATATGAAAATGTGTAGACTCCCCAGAGTTGAGAATCCCCACATTTTCATCTTCTATGATGGAACCCAAGCATCTTCCTCTCTGATTGGTGACGATATCACCCCAAAGAGGATTTCTGCTATTCATGTCTCCCAAAATAACAAAAGGACGTGGTAACTGTTGAATAAGAGATTTAAATTCATTGATGGGGAAGACTTCGTTAGGTGGTAGATAGAGAGAGCATACTGTATATATTCTTTGCAAATGGATCTGCACACCTATCACTTGCAATGCTGATTGAATACTAATAGGATTTTGTGGGGTGTCATTTCGAACATACAAAACGACACCACCATGGCTTCCAATATTTAAATTATAGGTAGAGTGATAGGATGTATACTCTCTTGGGCTGGTTCACGTATTATTACCAGTCATGGTCTCCTGCAGAGCTACACAAACAGGAGACACTCTGATATGAGCAGCCTTAGTTCTTCCCATTTAGCCCTTAATCCCTGACAGTTCCACTGGAGAAAATTAATGAATTTTACTTTCCTTTAGTGGCTGTTAAATTGGAGCCTCTTTTAAGAGCTTTCAGCTTACAACCCTGCTCCTTTTTCCTGGAAGGAGACCGATTGTTTAAGGCTGCCTTCCTTTTTAGAGGGTTATCAGTCTCAGGAACAGCAGACAAAGCTGGTGTCGCCTGAGGAGGGGTGTGAGGATCGGATATCGGTGCATCCTCGAAAGCATTTACACGTGGTACAGCCTCCAGAGAGGCAGGAATGCCAGGTACCCCCGGCACAGCCTCCAGAGAGGCAGGAGTACCAGAAATCACTGGCTCTGCTTCCATAGAAGGAAAAGTGCCAGAAATCACTGGCATTGTCTCCAAAGAGGCAGGAGTGCCAGAACCAACTGACACTGCCTCCAAAGAGGTGGTAGGACCAGAATCAATTGGCACTGCCTCCGAAGAGGCAGGAGCGCCAGATATCACCGGTGCAGCCTCCGAAGAGGCACGAGCACCAGCAATCACTGGCACCGCCTCCAAAGAGGCATGAGTAAAGGTCGTTACAGGTTTTTTACTTACATTGTTTTTGGTAAAATTGGTATTCCTTCTTCTTCGGTTGGCAGCAACGCTAGAAAAAGATATTCCTAGTCTAACGTACTCTCTCTTTTGCCTCTCTAAATGTGATACGTTCAGTTACCCTTAATGTCTGAATTTCTTTTTCCATGATGTATACATCACAATTAGGTGAAGATGATGGATGATTGCCTCCACAATGCATACATCTGGCTTGCTTATTACATAGGCCATGCTCTGGTTCACTACATTTGACACAAGTGGCAGGCTTCCCTTGTAGTTTCTGTCTACAGGACCCTAACATATGTCCAAATTCTACTGTCAGCTATCCTCGCCCCTCAGAAGATATCTTAGGCTCTTGGCCACAACATTTCACAATATCCCTATATACATAAAAAATATCAAAATTAGAGTCTTCCAGATCAGTAGTCAAATATTTATCGAACGAATTTTCAAACATTTAAGATCGTATTTCTGATACTATACTGTTCTTACCAAATTTCCATTTACTCAGTACTGGAGCAAAAGGTTTCAGTGTAATTACACTGGAAGGATTTCCTGATTTTTCCAGAGGAAGGTTGCCAGGGGATGTTCCTGCAGTCATCAACTGTGCAGATTCATTACCATCAAATGGTCCAGGGGTACTTGAATCTTTATTCCTTTCTGTCATAAAGATCAAAGAGAAAAAAAAAGATAAATAAACCTGAAAACCTTAAAAAGATATAATTAGCCTTTCATGGATTTTACTCTTCCACTAATGGCACAAGTGAGAACCGACTCCCAAATATCCGCGTCCCTACCCTACCCCACAGGGGATGGCACAACATGATTAGAGTGGCCCAAGTGTAAGCCAAACCCACTTGATAGGACTGAGAGTATTACAAGAATACAATCATCCCCACCTTAATCACATTATGGGCAAACCGGACAGAATACCAAGAGTCCTATCCGCAAAACTAAACCCCCCTGGAATCCGTGGTCCAGCCCTGCAAAATGGTTCCGCCTGATATCACTCAGGTCTGAACATTATCGGGCAATTGATGGTCCTGCCACGGTTCCCACTATTTAGTTTCAGATATAAAACCCAGTCCCAGCTATGATATCTTTTATGTTTACCAGGTCCAGTAAATTTAAGCAAGGGTGGAAATTTCCACATACTTAATCAGAAATGCTAGTAAAAAAAAAAAAATTACACGAAGGAGAAGGATATAGTAAGAATGAAAAAATTTGCAGAAGGAAGGAAAAGTTCTGACTTTAATTGGATCAGCAGCTGGTCCCCAAGGACCAGTGAGAAAGCAACCCACCAGGCATCATGGCCCAGCTGCTGGTCCCTAAGCCCCCTACCCACGCTAAGGGGTCAGCATCTAGGGGAAGTCTTCTGTTAACATTGAGTTATAACCACCAAACCTTTTATAAGTTTGTAGCGTTTTTGAAATTGGAGCAAGACAACACAGAGAAAAGGATACTGAGAATCAGAGCTGGACATGACGATTCCTGAAAAAAAGCAAACTATCAGGAAACAGCTAAGGCAATAAAAACCCTGGTTAGTAAATATGGGAATCAAGCAAACCAATTGGAATACTTACAAAATATAAGCTACCTCATTGAATTACAGAAATAAATTAGTATGAATATTTTTGTACAGGAATATTTTATAGTACATCATTTCAATAAATATTTTTCTCTACTTTTTAAAATTCAATAATATGTTACAAATAATAAAATGAATTTGATCACTGTTTTCTTTGTTTTCCATGTTTTTATTTTATTTAGCAAATTGTCTTTGTGCTGAATAATCCTTGCCCTGAATTGTCCCCATGACAGAATTGTCTCAAGTGAATTGTCGCCACAATTGTTGCTAAGCTGAATTGTCATGCACTGAATTGTCTCTAAGCTGATTTGTCATGCACTGAGTTGTCTCCAAGCTGAAATGTCATGTGCTGAATTGTCGGCGCGGAATTGTCAGCGCTGAACTGTCTTGCGCGGAATTGTCGGTGCTCCCAATGATTATCATAACTCCCTAATTTCCATTGTTTTCAAGGGGCAATATTTCTTGTACTAAATACATGCATTGACCAATGCAAAATTAATAATCTCTTCAATAGCTGACTTTTTAGTCCATAATCTGGTATTTATGATAACTATACAGCTGATCTGCCATGTCTTTACTACATGCAAGAACATGTTTTTGCTTGAAAAGTCCATCGTACAATCTACTTTTCCTACCACTTGGAGCCAAATACAGTAGAATTTACTAAGACACATCTCTTATCAAATCTTCTGTACATTTTGATACCTTGGCCGAGAATATCCTCTTTTGCTCTTGTCGCTTCCTAGGGCAAGCATGTACTTGAGAACCTTACTGTACACCACCCAAGTATATTTTCTACTTCACAAGATAATCTGCTGATACTGAAGAGCAGTATTAATTGTCTCAAAACATGTCAGTACCAAAATTTAAATAGCTATTCTGCTAAATTCTTAGACATAGGCTCAGCAGCACTAAGACCACCAATCCTTTAGATGTACCCTACATGCACCTAAAAATTCCAAGTATATGCATCCATATTTTATTGAGATTCACTCCCTAATTGTGAGACTTCTTTAGCAATGTCCACTCTTTCTCTTAGTGGAACCATACTCTCACCTACATCATCAGAACCTGCCTTACAGACAACCTGAAAGCACCATAATTTCCAATTTTCCAGTGGCTTGAATTTGTACAATTTATCTTGTGTATCACATGCAGCAGTATTGTCAATGAAAAGTAGGAATTTATAAAGCAATTCAAATCTTTCTCTACTCATCAGTTTAGTCACAAAATGACAGCATAAAGTATGCTTCCGGAGCAAAACAAATTTTATTTCTTGATTGGAATTGGGACTCATATGTATCCTTATGCCAATAAATTCCTTTATCTCATTATTTTCGTCTATCAGATGCAATTCATATTTGTACATATGGGCCAAACTCTACTAGTATTTGTATCATTCATATATACACACACACACACAACACACACACACACACACACATATATATATATATATATATTATATATATATATATATATATATATATATATAATATATACTATATATACAGAATGGAAATAAATCTTATTAGAAACTTGCTTTCCATAGTAAAATGACAATGAAATATAATCTGAAATGATAATCTTAATTGCAAGAGACATGACTGATATGTGTGGTATAGAACGCAAATAAAAAAATACAAGTAACATTCTCATGCATTATGCTGCCCATTGGCAGCTCTGAAGAATCAAGTGAGATGGCAATCAGAGTAAGACATGATACCTTCAGAAAAGGTGCCGGAGTCCCAAATATAGTAAATGGGATAATGCAATGAAAACGAAAATATTCTTCCCACCACCTGAGAGAGAACAATACTTGGACGAAAACTGCTATGAGAGGCTGGCGATGAGTGGAGGTTCCAGGAAGTGAAACTACAAGAAAGTCATCCCAGGAAGTGAAAACTACAAGGAAAAGTTCGGTTCCCAAGGAAGTGACAAAACTACAAAGGAAAGTCGTTCCATGAATGAAACTTACAAGGAAAGTCCGTTCCGGAAAGTGGAAACTACAGGATCGTCATTCCAGGAAAGTGAAATTTATGCAAAGTGTTTCCAGGAAAAGTGAAACTACAGGATAAAAGTCCCGTCCCAGAAGTTGAAACACCATGAATGCGGTTCCAAGATTGAAACTACAGAAAGTCGTTCCAGGAAGTGAAACTACAGGATCGTCATTCCAGGAAGTGAAACTTTAGCAAAGTCGTTCCAGGAAGTGAAACTACAGGATAGTCGTCCCAAGAAGTGAAACAACATGAATGTCGTTCCAGGAATTGAAACTACAGGAAAGTCGTTCCAGGAAGTGAAACTACAGGAAAGTCGTTCCAGAAGTGAAACTACAGGAAAGTCGTTCCAAGAAGTGAAACTACAGGAAAGTCGTTCCAGAAGTGAAACTACAGGAAAGTCGTTCCAGAAAGTGAAACTACAGGAAAGTCGTTCCAGAAAGTGAAACTACAGGAAAGTCGTTCCAGAAAGTGAAACTACAGGAAAGTCATTCCAAGAAAGTGAAAACTACAGTTCCATGAAAGTGAAACTATAGGAAAGTCATTCCAGAAAGTGAAACTACAGGAAAGTCGTTCCAGAAAGTGAAACTACAGGAAAGTCGTGAGTAGTTGTCATGGACCCCGAGAGAGAGGTCCACTTCAAGTTCTATATTATGATAAACAAAAAGAATTCAACACTAACAGTTGAAACTGGGGATGCGAATATAGAAAGATACACAAACACAACAAAGGTTTATTTACAAGCTCACTAAGAAAGATAAATGCAGAATGGTTACTCCTATTTACATACCACAAGTAAAATCTTACAATGCGTAAACTGGGCCAACAGTGAGGTAATGAAAAATACTTACACTGTCGGAGATCAATGCTCGAAGTGGTGGCTTCACAAAAGGAGAACTGTAATTGCAGACATCTTCTTGACTCCGTATTGCTGAAAACAATGTCTATTCTTGATACTCGAAGGGCAGGAACTCCTCGAAACCTCTTGTAGAACATTTCTGCTCTCAAGGCTTGCTCAACGACGAAAATACCTCGGTCATTCTCTCTAACTGGATGACTTGACCAAAATTCGACCAAATTCTCGAGCGCCTTTTCCTCTTTGATCCTTCGTCTGTTCCTTCTTCTCTTATCTCTCTCTGATGATCTCTGATCTCTAACTGATGATCTGATCTGTGACTCTCACTAATCTCTTCTACTTCGTCAGTCGTATCTATACAGTGACCTGGGGGCGGGGCCTACGGGGGCCGGAGCATGAACATCACAGACTCCCGAGATGAGCAGAACATCTTAGAAGAATCTCGACGAAGTATTGTATCATATTTTGCTGCATATTCTGACGACGTGACTGCGCGTGTTGCATTCCACAACACTCCTGCTGATTCTAGAACCATCATGAGATCAGGCGCCTTCAACATGCCTCTTTGCTATAGACCTTCTTAAAGAAAATGCATTTTCATCTCCTTTAACTTATCATTCGTTGCTATGAAGCCATTACCATGACAGTAGTGGAATTTCCTATATTTTTCTTACGTTGGAAGAGTTTGTGTTATAATAGTGATGGAACTGTGAAAATTCATGGTAATTTAAAAAAGTTCTCTAATCTTCAGCTTATCTGATTAATCTATCCTGTGAAAATAATTTCACATGGCACAAAAAAAATTCTACCATACTATTTATAGGAATGAATAGCTGAAATTGAACATTTTAACAAAAAATGTCATTCAATTCTAGGTGATAAATAATGATTTACATTTATGTAGTTACAAAGTTAGAGGACTGAAATCATATCTCGTACAGTTTGTTTCTGGTATTGTGCAATAATAAATCAACCCTAAAGGAAAAAAAGAAGTTCAGGCAAAGTGCCATTCTATTGGAAATTGCTCTACCATGAGTTTTACATCGGTCCCACGTTTTTCGTCAATATTTATCATCCTATAGATTTCTCCTAATAAATAAACCTTGACCAAAGAAATATACTGATTATCCATGGATCATACCTTGTCAATAACATGTATAAAACTAGAGTTGCAACACTTTGCTTGCGGTGTTTGGACTATGGAAAACAATACAAAAGATTTTAGGTCTTCCCATATCAGAGTATAGCATCACAAAAGTCAGAATATCACCCGCGACTTTAACTAAAATAAAAGTTAATCAGAGAAAAAAAGAAATTCACCATTGCATATTATATACTTTAATCGTCAAAATATGAATCACTCATCAATCAACATTCTACAATATATGGTGAGGCTCTTGGTAGCTTAATAGTATCCACCATGGCTGTAACCATATGATGGCCTGTGGTAGACTGGTGCAGAATATCCACGGCTATATCCATAAGAAGGTTCAGGATCAGCAGATCTCTTGTGATAGTGATGAGAATACCCATAGCTCACTGGGCGGTAGCTGCGGTACCCATAGGAGTTACCATAGCCATAGGAAGGTTCAGCCTCAGGTTCAGGATCAGCAGATCTCTTGTGATAGTGATGAGAATGGCCATAGCTCACTGGGCGGTAGCTGCGGTATCCATAGGAGTTACCATAACCATAGGAAGGTTCAGCTTCAGGTTCAGGATCAGCAGATCTCTTATGATAGTGATGAGAATAGCCATATCTCACTGGCCGGTAGCTGCGGTACCCATAAGAGTTACCATACCCATAGGAAGGTTCAGGTTCAGGATCAGCAGATCTCTTGTGATAGTGATGAGAATAGCCATAAGAAGGACGCTGATAGTGAGTCACATGGCCATAACTTCCATAACCGGGCTCCGCCTCTCGCTTCTCAATTTCAGTAGCGCAAGCGGCAGCCGCCAGGAGCACAATCACCTGGAAATAAGACATTTCCTCTTACTCCTGCTCAAATATTGAGAGGCAGATTAACAATAAAGTTGTAATACTAGAGACTCGTCTTATCGTTTTATAGACTAGCACCATCATCTGACGAAAAAAGAACTCTTCATACTTATGGTCACACGTACAAACAACGATTAATTAACAATACTGTGGCAATATCAAGAAAAAAACCCATTTATTTTACTATATATCCTCATTTGTTCTAAATTATCTTTCATAAAACACTATGTTATGTGGATATGTACTCTATTGTAAAATATGTTATCATAAATCTACAAAGTCTTAACCCCACACATGATGAACATTTTGATGTTTGTGCATAAAATAACTGTTTTGGAACTTACCAGAATCTTCATGATTGAACGTCGATGTTCAGTGGCCACTGGTGGTTGAGTGAGTGCCGACTGTCTCAAGACTCTCCCTTTTATAGCCAACTGAGATCTGATGTGACATTTGCTTTAGGAAGTAACCTTGGATAGTCTCTCTTCGAGAAATTACGTTTAAGCTATGAAAATCCAAGCCAATAATATGTCTATTACTATCTCTTCCTCAAGTTTTTTGCTCGCTCCATCAACCACACAGGGAAAATGTGAAAAAATGTAAATTTTCTTTTGCTTGAATGTTGCTTCATGTCTTCGTTTCTTTGGTATGCTTTTCTGAATTAGTTTTAGTACTCTGTAAAATTGTATATACATATTCCATTCTTTGTGTGTGAATCAATTTGAAGTATATTTAACGCCGGGGAGTTTCTGTTACCGCAAAAAATTTCAATATTATTGCTTGTAAGGTAAGCGTAATTCTGACTTCTTTTCAGGTCTACTTTTTACATTATAAGGGCATTTTCCAAACTACACAGGATTAAATGAAAGAATCGTAGACTAATTCCATCTAAAATATATTTACAAATGATAAAGAAAAATATCAGCATTAGAGTTACAAACAAAGCTGCTTCATTTGCTGGAAAACTGTAAGATGCTTATTTACCTCAAAAAAATTTAAGTTACTGGAACTTTTCCTCCAGATTTCTTGCTTCCAAATATATTTCCCACAAAAATCTTCAAATGGTCAATAAAAGGGATTTTTTTCCAGATATTTTTAGGCATGATAAAAGTTACAAACCTATAAAGAATAATATCCTTATATATGTAAGAGTTATCTGAAAAACATTTCTTCAAGCGTTGTTTTCCAGGAAAAAATCGACAGTAGAGATATAGTTTAGCACCACAATGGTCACAGGATGTGGAAATTCATCTTGCCTTATTTCTTGCTGCCACAAAGCATTCATTCAAAACAATTTTCTTATAGCAGTCATGACATATTATTTCCTTGTTCTTTGCTTCAGTTCAACTAATTCCATCGGTGAGTGCAGAGTTACTCTTCCAGTCGCACAACCGGTACTTATTTCAGGGTATAGACCTTCTGGTTGGTGGACTGTCAGCGATAACACCAATGATTCGTGGACCGACAATTCCGTGCAGGACAATTCCGCGCCGACAATTCAGCACATAACAATTCAGCTTAGAGACAATTCAGCGCATGACGATTCAGCGCAAGGACTAGTCAGCTCAAAGCCAATTTGACGAAATATTTGGCGAAATAAAGCTAAAACATGGAAAATTAAGAAAACAGCGATCAAATTAGTTTTTATTTGTAATGTATATATTTGAAATTAAAAAAATTCAATGTGATTTTTATTGAAATAAGATACTGAAAATCATACTAATTTATTTCGTATTTGGCTACAGAAAACAGAACTAACTACTTGCAGTTAAAAGTACTGGTAATAATCAAAGATTGTTAACACTTTCAACCATCGAACAATTTACGGTTCTTATTTATGCTATAACAACAAGCTGATAATTGTTACTGGTATTCCTCTAAACATCGGAGTGGATGTATTTCCTTTTCTGGTGTTTAGTTTTTTACAAACATTTCCTGAGCTTTAAAAAAAAAAGAAAAAAAAAAAGAGGAGCGGATTTTATCAGAGAAAGGTCGTGATCATAATATCAGCCTGAATAGTAAGTGCTCATCTCTTCGTTTGTTTCCATGGATTTTGCTATCGTTTAGATAGAAAATTTCGTAATGAATAAGAAGAGTCTTGGCGTTGTACACAAGACTCATGCAGAGGTCGATTTATGTTAATGGAAGTATATGGGAAGAAGTTATGACGCATATTTATGTGCCGCAGCCAGCAGCATCAGCAATGAAGAATATGATTTCAAATCTTCGTGAACAGGCTCGTTCTTCTTTCTAATGATGTTCCAAGACGAATAATCCAAGAGACTCAAGTTTCTTTGCCAGATGAAGCAACGGTTTTACTATCTGAGTATACTTTATTGCAACGAAGTGTTCAACGTCGAAGAAAAAGAGGTGGTGACCCACTTCCAGCACCTAATAGTGTCAGTGATATTGTATTCCCTGACCATTTGCGTGTAACACACAGTGCGGAACCTTCTTTATTGTATGATTCTGGTGCTGAAGATACCAAAAGAATATTCATTTTTTCGACTGCAAAGAATATTGAGCTTCTAAAAGAATGCAAAAACTGGCTTGCAAGTGCACATTTAAAGTAGCCCCACGCCTTTTCCACCAACTTTATGTTCTTCATATGATCTGTGAAGGATGTGTTGTCCCAGTGATATATATACTTTTGCAAAATAAAACACAGGAGTCATATGAAAGGGCATTAAGGACAATTTTGAATTTAGCCCCGGATATAACGCCCGATACTATGCTTTGTGTTTTTGAAAATGTTTTCAAAATGCATTTTCAAATGTGTTTGAAGGCACGCAAATAAGTGGTTGCTTTTTTTCATCTCGCTCAGTGCATATGGCGGAAAATACAGGCTTTAAATCTTACACAGTTATATATAAGCGAGGAGGATATTCGAAAACATTGTAAGATGTAGTTAGCCTTAGCTTTTGTGCCAACTGATGATATCTGCGAGTTATTTGAGTCTTTGCAAGATGTTAACGAATAATTTTGAGGATATGTGGATTAGTCGTCCCTTCCAACGCCGTAGGAGGGATGCTATTTTTAAAAGAGATTTATGGACTACTTTGATCGGGTGCAGGGAGACCTACCAAAGACCAATAACTCGTTTTAAGGATGCCACCGAAGTCTTCTGGTAAATTGATTGATTGTGTATTATATCTGGCGTCACGACATCTGGGTAATTGACACCGAAGTAAATTAAGTAGAAAAAATTAAATTTTTGATAAATTCCATATAAAAATATCAATAAATATATTATTAAAATTTTCTTCATATATATAAGTTCTTACATAGACAATCTATGTATAATTTAAATTTGGTTGAGGAAGCCCGCCTCCCTCATATAGAAATATAAGTGCTCTATACCACAATCCTTTCCAAGAATTGTAGCTAGGATAAAATTACCTACTTTGTCACGATCCCATGACAGGAACCTATGTCATAAATTCCCGAATCTGGGACATTCATTCAGCAAATGTTTCAGTCAAGGGCACAGTACAGTTCTCGCAAAACGGAGGAATTTCACGAGACATCAAGAACCCATGTGTGAGTCTTGTATGTCCAATCCTCAATCTGCACAACATCGTTTCTTGTCTCCTTGGCATATTCGGATATGACCAAGGAGACACTGATGACGTGATACTACGCATTTTTTGATTAGTCAAAATATCCTCCCACTGGGACTGCCAACATTTTTTAACTCTCTGACCTACTAGAGGATACAAATCCCGATATGGTAGTAGGCATCTTGTGGGTTCTAGGGAGCTGACCGCAGACTTTGCAAGTTGGTCAGCTTTCTCATTCCCAGCCACCCCAACATGGGAAGGAACCCAACAGAACTTTATTTCTTTCCCTCTTCTTTTTAGTAAAAGTAGCCATTCTAGTATATCTAAAATCAGAGGGTTTAAAGGGTTAAAAGATTCCAGCGACTGAAGAACACTTCTTGAGTCACAATACATAATGAAATTATTTTCATTCCGAATTAAAACTTTCTTTTAAGCCTTTAAAATTGCATATAATTCTGCTGTAAAAATCGATGCAACAGATGATAACCTGCCGCTTCTCTCTACATTAGGGAAGGCTACACCAAAGCCGACGCCAGCATCTGACGTTGAGCCATCTGTGAAAACTGCAGCGGAATCATCATGTTACAAAGAGTGTTCTAAAAATATTGACTGCATGGCCTCACTGGACAATTCTCTCTTGGTAAAATTAAAATATCTACAAAATTTTATCTCTGGAAAGTTCCAGGGAGGACTAACTGAATATTTTGCTGGTAAAGTCTCAATTCTAGGCATATTTAATTCACGGACAATAAAATTTACTCTAAAAGCGAATGGATGAGGTTGCTCGGGGTGACTTTCATAAAACTGCCAATGCCTTTCATTTCTCATACAAATGCTGGTTAAAGACTTAGGTAGCCTCTGGAATCTATACTAGCTCCGAACCAGCAGACGCTTATAATGAAGATCCAGTGGCACCTCATCAGCATCTACAAGCATGCTTTTGGTGGGAGATGATTTAAATGCTCCAGTACACAACTGTATTCCTCCATGATGAATTGAGTTGAGCATTTTAAGGCTATTTGGCTTCGCAGAAGTGTACACCTCACACCCATAACTTAATTTTGAAAAGACCAAGGCTTCATATAATCTCAACATCTGAGTTCGGTCTGCACCCCACGAAGTGTGAGACAGGACTTTCAGCAAATTCATTGTTTTCAAGCATTTTGCCTTAATATATTTTAGATGTGGAATCCAGGTCAGCTTGCTATTAAAAATCAAGCCAAGAAACCTTGTTTCACCAACACATGGAATTCTCTGCCTATGAAGGAACAGATCTGCATCAGGGTGGATTCCCCTTATACGACAAAAGTGCATAGTTACCGTTTTACTGGCAGAAAATCTAAAACCATTAACCTCAGCCCACTTTACTATATTATCAATGCAGAGCTGAAGACGGCATTCAGCCACTGCCATCCTTGATAAACCCCATTGATTACCAAGGCGAACAAGGTTACACTTAAAACACTTCCTTGTGGTACTCCTTCTTGATTGAACACATCTGACAATGTTGCTCCAACCTGAACCTAATATAGCCTATTTTTAAAAAAAAAAAGCCTTAATAAAGAGGGCCAAATTGCCTCTTAGGTTACATTTATAAAGACCCTCAAAATGCCATATCTCCATGTTGTATCATAAGCCCTCTCTAGAACAAAGTAAACAGTGATGTGATGCTGCTTGTTGGCAAAAGCTTCACGTATTGAAGATTCCATTCGTACCAATATATCAGTTGTGGAGTGCATACTCCGAAAACTACACTGAGCAGGCAAGAGTTATTTAACTCTTTCCAAGTACCACATCAATCGTGTGTTCACCATTTTTTCCATGATCTTACACAAACAAGATGTCAATGCAATAGGACAATAATTTTCTGTCTTGAATGGATCTTTTCCAGGTTTCACAAATGGCAGTAATTTTAACTTCTCCCAAAGCTTGGGGAAGATATGTTCTCGGTAAATTCTGTTAACTAGGCTTAATATGAAAAGTCTGGTATTTTCAGGGGTATGCTTAATCATTGAATATGTTATATCATCCAGTCCAGGAGCTGATTCATTACATTCATTCAAGGCTGATTCAAATTCTCTAATAGTAAAAGGAGCATTGTATTGCTCATATCTGCAGTATCTAGTGAAAGCAGATCTCATAGTTCTGTTAGTTTCCTGGCATTTATGAGTTCACCTGGGAACTGGCCGGCGGATAAATATGCCTGAAGTCCTAGGTATAGATTGAAGACCAGCCAAGAACATTATTGTATTAAAAAAGTCAAGAGCATCATCTACACGGGGATAGTCATCAGCAGAGTCATCTATTGAGCTATGCTCCTGGAATATTGCCCAATCAGCTTTACCAATGTTCCATTTAGATAGCCTTGGAGATGGAGGGCTTGATGCTACACTCACTACTATTGGGAAATGGTCACTGGTAAATCTATCATTTATAGTTCTCCAATTAAAGTCAATAAGGCAATCATCACTACATATAGATAAATCAATAGCCGTTAACGTGCCTGTTTGAACATGAAAATGTGTAGACCCCCAGAGTTGAGAATCCCCACATTTTCATCTTCTATGATGGAACCCAAGCATCTTCCTCTCTGATTGGTGACGATGTCACCCCAAAGAGGGTTTCTTCTATTCATATCTCCGAAAATAACAAAAGGACGTGGTAACTGTTGAATAAGAGGTTTAAATTCATTGATGGGGAAGGCTTCATTAGGTGGTAGATAAAGAGAGCATATTGTATATTTTCTTTGCAAATGGATCTGCACACCTATCACTTGCAGTGCTGATTGGATACTAATAGGATTTTGTGGGGTGTCATTTCGAACATACAAAGCGACACCGCCATGGCTTCCACTATTCAAATTATAGGTGGAGTGATAGGATGTATACTCTCGTGGGCTGGGGTACATGTTATTACCAATCATTGTCTCCAGCAGACCTATACAAACAGGAGACACTTCTGATATGAGCAGCCTTAATTCTTCCTATTTAGCTCTTAATCCCTGACAGTTCTACTGTAGAAAATTAATTAATATACTTTCCTTTAGAGGCTGTTAAATTAGAGCCTCTTTTAAGAGCTTTCAGCTTACTGACTTGCTCCTTATTTCTGGAAGGAGACCGATTATTTATGGCTGCCTTCCTTTTCAGAGGGTTGTCGGCCTCAGGAACACCAGACAAAGTTGATGCTGCCTGAGGAGGGGTTGTAAAGATTGGACATTGGTGGATCCTCCATAGGTTCAGAAGCACCAGTTAAAGCTGGTACAGCCTATGGTGAGGTGGAAGTGCCAGGTACACCCGGCACAGCCTCCAAAGAGGCAGGAGTACCAGAAATCCCTGGTTCTGCTTCCTTAGAAGCAGAAGTGCCAGAAACCACTGGCACTGCCTCCAAAGAGGTGGGAGTGCCAGAATCAACTGGCACTGCCTCAGAAGAGGCAAGATTGCCAGGAATCACTGGCGCAACCTTCGAAGAGGCCTGCTTATTACATATGCCATGCTCTGGTTCACTGCATTTAACACACGTAGCAGGCTTGCCTTGTAGTTTTTGTCTACAGGACCCTAACATATGTCCCAATTCTTGACAATAAAAACATCTCGGTCTTGGGATATATTGTTTAACCTTGAAATGTAACCAGGCTGCTTTCACTATACTAGGCAATCGGGTGGAATTGAATGTAACAGTTAAATTGGGAAGTGGGACTAGGACTATTTATCTTCTTCATTTTTTCAATTCTTATTAAACCTTGATCCCTTAATTCCTCTACGAACCTTTCCTCAGAGTACGTCAGAAGCTGGGGTGCATATGTCATGCCCTTGGAGTAATTCCAAAAAGCATGTCCTACACACTCTACTTTAACTCCTCCAAGGTGAGATAATGTTTTTAGCCTGTCCCTTTCCTTTGCTGAGGCAGATTCCACTGTCAGCTTTCCTCGCCCCTCAGAAGAAATCTTAGGCTTTCGGCCACAACGCTTGACAATATCTTTATATACAATAAAAATGTCACAATCAGAGTCTTCCAAATTAAAAGTCAAATATTTATCATATGAGTTTTCAAACATTCCGGGTCCTATTTCCGATACTATATTTTTACTACATTTCCCTTTACTCAGTACTGGAGCATAGGGTTTCAGTGTAATTACATTGGAAGGTTTGGTTGATTTTTACAGAGGAAGGTTGCCAGTGGAGGTTCCTGCAGTCATCAACTGTGCCGATTCACTACCATCAAAGGGTCTAGGGTTAATTGAATCTTTACTCATATTTTTCATAAAGATTAAAGTAATAAAAAAAAATAAATAGACCTGAAAACCTTAAAAAGATATCATCAGCCTTTCATGCAGTTTATTCTTCCACTAATGGCACAAGTGAGAACCGACTCTCAAATGTCCGCTTCCCTACCCTACCCCACAGGGGATGGCACAACATGATTAGAGTGGTCCAAGTGTAAGCCAAACCCGCTTGACAGGAGTGAGAGTATTACCAGAATACAATTATCCCCACCCTAATCACATTATAGGCAAACCGGACAGAATGCCGAGAGTCCTATCGGCAAAACTAGACCCCCCTGGAATCCGTGGTCCAGCCCTACAAAATAGTTCCGGCTGATATCACTCAGGTCCGAACATTATCGGGCAGTTGATGGTTCTGCCACGGTTCCCACTATTTAGCTTCAGATTCTTTAACAGGTCCAGTAAATTTCAGCAAAGGTGGAAAATTCCACATAATTAATCCGAAATGCTAGTAAAAAAATATTACATGAAGGAGAAGGATGTAGTAAGAATGAAAAAATTGCAGAAAGAAAGAAAAGTTCTGACTAATTTAGTTGGATCAGCAGCTGGGCCCCAAGGACCAGTGAGAAAGCAACCCCACAAGGCATCAAGGCCCAGCTGCTGGTCCCTAAGCCCCCTACCCACTCCAAGGGGTCAGCATCTAGGGGGGTTCCAGGAAGTGAAACTACAGGATAGTCGTTCCAGAAAGTGAGACAACAGGAAAGTCGTTCCAGGAAGTAAAACTACAGGAAAGTCGTTCCAGGAAGTGAAACTACAGGAAAGTTGTTCTAGGAGGTGAAACTACAGGAAAGTTGCTCCGAGAAGTGAAACTACAGGAAAGTCTTTCCAAGAAATGAAACTACAGGAAAGTTGTTCCAGAAAGTGAAACTACAGGAAAGTCGTTCCAAGAAGTGGAACTACAGGAAAGTCGTTCCAGAAAGTGAAACTACAGGAAAGTCGTTCTAGAAAGTGAAACTACAGGAAAGTCGTTCCAAAAAGTGAAACTACAGAAAAGTCGTTCCAGAAAGTGAAACTATAGAAAAGTCGTTCCAGAAAGTGAAACTACAGGAAAGTCATTTCAGAAAGTTAAACTACAGGAAAGTCGTTCCAGAAAATGTAACTATAGGAAAGTTGTGAGTAGTGGAATTTCCAATAGGTTTCTGCATTGGAAGAGTTTGTGTTATGATAGTGATGAAACTGTGAAAATTCATGGTAATTCAAAAAAGTTCTCTAATCTTCAGCTTATCTGATTAATCTATCCTGTGAAAATAATTTCACATGGCACAAAAAAATTTCTACCTTACTATTTATGGGAATGAATAGCTGAAATTGAACATTTTAACAAAAAATGTCATTCAATTCTAGGTGATAAATAATGATTCACATTTATGTAGTTACAAAGTTAGAGGACTGACATCATAAATCGTACAGTTTGTTTCTGGTATTGTGCGATAATAAATCAACCCTAAAGGAAAAAAACAAGTTCAAGCAAAGTGCCATCCTATTGGAAATTACTCTACCATGACTCTTACATCGGTCCCACGTTTTTTGTCAATATTTATCATCCTATAGATTTCTCCTAACAAATAAACCTTGACAAAAGAAATATACTGATTATCCATGAATCATACCTCACCAATAACATGTATAAAACTATAACTACAACACTTTGCTTGCAGTGTTTGGACTAAGGAAAACAATACAAAAGATTGTAGGTCTTCCCATATCAGTGTATAGCATCACAAAAGTCAGAATATCACCCGCGACTTTAACTAAAATAAAAGTTAATCAGAGAAGGAAAGAAATTCACCATTGCATATTATATACTTTAATCGTCAAAATATGAATCACTCATCTATCAATATTCTGCAATATATGGTGAGGCTCTTCGTAGCTTAATAGTATCTACCATGGCTGTAACCATATGATGGCCTGTGGTAGACTGGTGCAGAATATCCCCGGCTATATCCATAAGAAGGTTCAGGATCAGCAGATCTCTTGTGATAGTGATGTGAATGGCCATAGCTCACTGGGCGGTAGCTGCGGTACCCATAGGAGTTACCATAACCATAGGAAGGTTCAGCCTCAGGTTCAGGATCAGCAGATCTCTTGTGATAGTGATGAGAATGGCCATAGCTCACTGGGCGGTAGATGCGGTACCCATAGGAGTTACCATAGCCATAGGAAGGTTCAGCTTCAGGTTCAGGATCAGCAGATCTCTTGTGATAGTGATGAGAATGGCCATAGCTCACTGGGCGGTAGATGCGGTACCCATAGGAGTTACCATAGCCATAGGAAGGTTCAGCTCCAGGTTCAGGATCAGCAGATCTCTTGTGATAGTGATGAGAATAGCCATAAGAAGGAAGCTGATAGCGAGTTACATGGCCATAACTTCCATAACCAGGCTCCGCCTCTCGCTTCTCAATTTCAGTAGCGCAAGCGGAAGCCACCAAGAGCACAATCACCTGGAAATAAGACAATTAATCTTACTCCTGTTGAGACATGAAGAGACAATGAGGTAGTAATACTAGATGTCTATTCTTATCTTATATAATAAAAGCACAAACACCTGACAAAATGAGAACTCTTCACACGTATGCTCACATGCAGAAGCAGCGATTAACAATAATGTGTTACTATTAGAAAATGCCCATTCGTCTTATAGAATACCATCATTTTTTCTAATTATATTTTATGAAACATTCTTTTTTTTTATATATTTTAAATATGTTATACCTTACTGCACACATGATACACCCTTGACAGATTTGTTTTAGTCAAAATATCCTTGAAATCCATATTTTTATATAGTTGCCTATGAAATATACAATAATGCCTATTTATGTAAATATAGATACATACATATATATATATATATATATATATATATATATATACTATATATATATATATATATACATATCCATATATTATATATATATATATAATTATATATATATTATAATATATATATATATATATATATATACACAAAGCCAGGGTACTACGTCGTTCCTCCTGGTGAACAAGACCACAGCTGATGGTCAAAACCTTTAATCCTGTACAAGAAATATATATCTTTAACTATAGAAGGATTTTACTTCATTGTGGATTGTATCCCCATATATATATATATATATATATATATATATATATATATATATATATATATATATATACATATAAATGTCCTTTAATATGTAATTCACTCTACCTCGGAATTAATATATTTGCATATATGTTTTAACCGATGGGGATTTATTAAGCGATAATAGAATTGGCGATCGACAGGCGCGAACCAGCGACCTCCCAATTCCACCACTGGCAGTGAAGCCTTAGACCACGCCAGTGTTGGGGTGGTCTAAGGCTTCACTGCCAGTGCTGGAATTGAGGGGTCGCTGGTTCGCGCCTGTCGATCGCCAATTCTATTATCGTTCTAATAAATTCCCCCTCTGTTAAACATATATGAAAATATATTAATTCCGAGGTAGAGCGAATTAGATATTAAAGGACATTTGTATTTCGATATATGTATATGAATCACGGTAATGTAATAGACTTATATATATATATAGTATATATATATATATATATATATATATATATATATATATATATATATATATGTGTGTGTGTGTGTGTGTGTGTGTGTGTGTGTGTGCGTGTGCGTGTGTGTGTGTGTGATCAGAGATATATGAATGTGTATGTGTTAAGTGATATGTATATTGGACTTATACGTATACCTCTCTAAATTTTCATCATTGGCCATAAAATTAATTTCTTTGATAACTTACCAGAATCTTCATGATTGAATGTCGATGTTCAGTGGCCACTGGTGGTTGAGTGAGTGCCGACTGTCTTTAGATTCTCCCTTTTATAGCCAACCGAGACTCAATGTGACATTCTCTTCAGGAATTAACCTTGGGAAGTCTCACTTTGAGAAATGAAGTTTATTCTACGATAATGTAAGCGAATAGCATTTCGATTATTATATTTTCCCTAATTAATTTTTATTGCATCAACCAAAGCAGGAAAAAATAAGTAAACAAAAAATGGAAAGAAAGCATTTTCTTTTTTCTGAAAGTATCGTTCTCTCTTTGTTTGTTTTGCAAGCTAATCTGAATTAATTTTATTATATTTAACACTGGGAGTTTCCGTAACCGCATATTGGTACGCACCTGAACATAATCATCAATTGTTCTAAGAGGTCCACAATAATAAAAAAAATAAAAAATTTGCGAGTTCGTGTATAATTTAAAAACCCTTTATTAAGCTTTCGAAACCTTCCCTGGGTTCATCTTCAGTCCAAATGAACAATTAGGCACACCATGTACTGAGGTGAATTTAAAAATAGATTAACAGATTTGAGGGTTCGAAAGCTTTATAAAGGGTTTTTAAATTATGCACGAACTCGCATAAAGTTTCATTATTGTGAACTTCTTAGAACAGTATATATACTCTCGTGATACAGAGTTTTCCCAACTAAAAACTGTCCACGTTTACATTCATTTTAAATCAACAACATGGATATTTATCTCTCCTCGACTCTGTTAATTTATTTTTAAATTCACCTCAGTACATGGTGTGCCTAATTGTTCATTTGGACTGAAGATGAACCCAGAGAAGGGTTCGTAAGTTTTGTAAAAGGTTTTTAAATTATACAGGAACTCGCAAATTTTTTTATTATTGTGAACCTCTTAGCACATTATATATACTCCCGCGATAGAGAGTTTTTCCCAAATAATCATCAATACTGTTATTACTTTTTCTATTTTATGATTATAAGGATAATTTCCAAATTTCCGATGATTCTAAAATCTATTTACAAAAATATTTTCAAATGAAACTGGAATTTCTGCATAAATTGTAAAGAAAACTTGAAAAGGACTATAGTATTCATCAGGAAGATGGGAAATATTTGCTTGTTCATGTAAGGTAACTGAGAACTCTAACTTTCCATTTTTTTAAACATAAGAAAATAAGAGTTAAAGAGCTTTCAGTCACAATTTCCTTATGTATGGAAAAATATTTGAAGACCACTGCTTTAAGCATTCTTTCCCCGTAAATCATGGAAGTCTGGGGTGTGGTTTATCATCGCATTGGTCACGGTATGTGAGAATCGTCTTGCCTCGCTTCTTACTGCCACAGAGCTTTCATTTAAATTAACTTTCTCAAGCAGTCCTTTCATATCTTTTCTTGTTTCTTGCTTACACATAATTAATTTTATTGGTGAGTGAAGGGTTCTACCTCCAGTCACAGGTAATATTTCCTGAACAAAATTATTTGTACTATGCTCTAGATTTTCTAGCAGTTTCCTGATGCGCCTTCTCCACTGCCTTCTATCAAAGGCATTATCGTCCACCAAACCTCTTCTCTCTATATCTTCCTTCACTTTATCTCATCATCTAATTCTCTGTCTCCCTCTCGATCTTCTTCCTCAAGCAGGTTCTTCCTAAGTCCTCCTCACTCCCTCCTCGTCATTCATCCTCAACATATGCCCATACCATCTCAATTGTGACTCTCTTATCAACTCTGTAGTCTTTCCTAAGACTACCCTTCTTCTTATTTCATCCTTTTCCAATCTCTCAAGCAGCGATAATCCCATAATCCACATCAGCATTCTCATCTCTATTGTCTCAAGCTTTACTTCCTCTTTTCTTCTTAGAGCCCATGTTTCCGCTCCATACATTAACACTGGCCTTATCACTGTGTTATAGATT
Organism: Macrobrachium nipponense; assembly: GCF_015104395.2. Taxonomy (NCBI): domain Eukaryota; kingdom Metazoa; phylum Arthropoda; class Malacostraca; order Decapoda; family Palaemonidae; genus Macrobrachium; species Macrobrachium nipponense. The sequence goes on along the minus strand of NC_061110.1, from coordinate 84,545,894 downwards.
TTGACTTTTAGCTTGACATGCATTTTCTTATCACATACCACTCCAGCTACCTCTCTCCACTTCCCTCATGCAGCTTTTATCCTACTGTCAACTTCAGCCTCACATCCTACCTCTTGGCTTAAAGTAGATCCTAAGTATTTAAACATTTTTGTCTACTTTATAATCGATCATGTGCAGTAGTATTATCAATGAAATGTATACAATTTAAAAGTGATCCCAATCCTCCTCCATTCATCAGCTTACGCTCAAAACAAAAAGTATGCCTTATGCCTTAGGACTAATGAAATGGAATTGGACTGGCAGAGACATATATTTTGTAATTCCTGCAAATCAAAACATCCGTAACATGCTCAGTACTGAGCCAAATTTGGCAACTCTGAACCATGGACACAGAATAAAGCTTCAAGAAAAATATTAGGAGTTAGAAGGCAGATGGGAAAAGGTATGATACCACATAGGAAAATTCCAATGAGATAACAATAAAAGGGAGATTGATGTCTTTGACATGTCCTTGGCACCGCCTGGGGAATAATAGTACGTGATGGTGTTAGCTATGTTCTTATGGCACCGGAAGAGTTTAAAGACCCGGACCTGCATACAGAAAACTTTGTGATGGGAGGCACGAGTAGCAGGATTTCTCAAGTGGTGTTTTGCGTCGTACGATGCTGGAAGCAGTGTTGGTGATGATGAAGTTATGAAAACTAATTGCAAGTTTAAAATATTCACTAGAATTTAGTTTATTTGACTTACCTGCCCCATAAAAATAATTTCTTAAATAATTTCAAACGACGGAAATGATAATTAGCCTATTATTTACAAGAATAAATAGCTAAAATTAAACATTTAAATGCAAAATATCACTTAGTTTAATTTTTTAATTTATTTTTTTTTAATGCAAATAGTATATCGTAAACTTACTTAGTTACAGTAGTCAGAGAACTGTAATCATAAATCTTATGGATAATTTCAGGTATTTTGTTATAGGAAATGAACACTACGCATTCAAAAAATATGTCCTATTAGAAATTACTCCCTTCATAAGCTAAAAAGTTAAGTATATCTTAGTTTTACCAGACCACTGAGCTTATTAACAGCTCTCCTAGGGCTGGCCCGAAGGATTAGATATTTTTACGTGACCAGGAACCAATTGGTTACCTAGCAACGGGACCTACAGCTTATTGTGGGATCCGAACCACATTGTATCGAGAAATGAATTTCTATCACCAGAAATAAATTCCTCTGGTTCCACGTTGGCCGAGCCGAGAATCGAACGTCGGACCACCGTATTGGTAGCCGAGCTCGAAATGCACTCGGCCAACGTGGAACCTCATAAGCTAAAACAATCCCATGTTAGTCCTCTACAGTTAGCATTATATATATGAATGTTTTCTAACAAGTAAAACTCAAAGCATATAATAATTATCATTGGGCGATAACTTATCATAATATGTATATCTCTAGAGTTATAGCAGTTTGCTTTTTGAGTATTCGGAATAATAAGAATATAGTAAAAGAATGGCTAATGATGTTAAACGTAATTTATAAATATTCTATCAAAGGTGTGTGATCCAGAAAGTACAATATCAGTGAAATCATTTCAGCATATTGCAGACTCCTTTACGGAACTAAACGGTAATCAGAAAGGGGAAAGAATTCTCTACTGTATAATATATATTTTATTCTTCGAGGTGTAAATCACTCTTCAATCAACATTTTACAATTCATAGTGAAGCTCTTGGTAGCTTAATGGTATCCACCATAGCTATATCCATAAGACGGCCTGTGGTAGACTGGAGCAGAATATCCGCGGCTATAGCCATAAGAAGGTTCAGGATCAGCAGATCTCTTGTGATAGTGATGAGAATGGCCATAGCTCACTGGGCGGTAGCTGCGATACCCATAGGAGTTACCATACCCATAGGAAGGTTCAGCTTCAGGTTCAGGATCAGCAGATCTCTTGTAATAGTGATGAGAATTACCATAGCTCACTGGCCGGTAGCTGCGATACCCATAGGAGTTACCATAGCCATATGAAGGTTCAGCTTCAGGTTCAGGATCAGCAGATCTCTTGTAATAGTGATGAGAATTGCCATAGCTCACTGGCCGGTAGCTGCGGTACCCATAGGAGTTACCCCAATAACCACAACCGAATAGGGACAAGCGCGGTTCAGCCTTACCACCGCGGTGACCCAGGATCAGCAGATCTTATTGTAATAGTGATGAGAATTGCCACAGCTGTCACTGGACCGGTAGATGCGGATACCAATAGGAGTTACCATAGCCATAGGAAGGTTCAGCCTCAGGTTCAGGATCAGCAGATCTCTTGTGATAGTGATGAGAATAGCCATAAGAAGGACGCTGATAGTGAGTCACATGGCCGTAACTTCCATAACCAGGCTCCGCCTCTCGCTTCTCAACTTCAGTAGCGCAAGCGGCAGCCGCCAAGAGCACAATCACCTGGAAATAAGACAATTTCTCACGCTTCTTTTAATATCTAGAGTGATAGATTA